>NC_135485.1:138629084-138937930 GCF_052094955.1 Ictidomys tridecemlineatus | reverse complement strand
TTATATATATATATAATTTAGATATATATTTAAAAATTATATATATATATATATATATATATATATATATATATATTTATCCACAGTTGGTTGGATCCAAGAATGTACAAGGCTGTGGAGAGTTGACTAACTACATTATCTATCTCTACACGTGCATCACTAATAAGAATTTCATATAGAGTAAAAATGCCAGAAACAATAATATTACACTTAGCTATTTCCTCTTCCTTTCTCAGCATCCCATTCACATATCCCATGTGACTGATCTGGCAAACGGGCTGTCAGCAAAATTGAAAATAAATATTTTTATTTTTACTTGGAGAAATAATTGAAGTATTTTAGGAGTCAAGATAATATCTTTGTGATTTGTTTATAAGAGTTGGATGAATTGCATTAAAAAACCTTTTACCCTACAAACATGAATTGATTTTGCACCATAAAATGCACAATAAAGTAAACAAAATATCTTGCCTTCTTAAAATAGTCACCATATGGGCACAAGCTGGCCATTAGTGTGACAAAAGTGCTAACAATATCCTTTTTTTTCTTAAAATTGTTATGAATAAATTATCTGGGTCTATTTTATTAACTGAGTTTAATTCAATTGTTACATTATTGATTTTTTATGTAGAGCTATGAAATTGTACTTTTGGCTTTTATGTCAGAAAATAGAAGTATGAGAAGAAATATAAAGGCTTTTAAAGTGTGAAAACAGCAAAACACCCAAAGCTTACCTTCTATTATCTATATATTTTGTTACCAAAGCAATAAAAAATATTAATGACCATGTGCTTTCTTTCCTCATATTTGCCTTTGTTATGTTGCAGAAAATACAAGAAAATCTTTGTGAAACTTTCTTAAGACTTTGAATAACTTCTTTGGACTTTTTAAATCTAGTTACTTTCCAGCAAAACGCTCCCAGTTCACTTTATGAATAAAACCACAATTACACTTGAAATATGAATAGGAAAATAATTTTTTATTAATCAAGCATTATAGAACCTGAGCCACTTTTGCCAACTTTTAAACTACTTCACGTATCTTCATGCTTTTCTGTTTTTTAGTAAGTAAGTATGTCCTATTATTTTTGCCATACATTAATCATTGTGCAAAAGTTTCTATAAAAATTGTCACAATAGTCCATTTAGAAATTTGTTTTATTTTTGAACTACTTTCTTTCTAATGTACCACCCAACAGCTACAAGATTTCAGTTCCCAAATAAATAAAACATAATGTATAGCAATCACATAATATATGACATGACAGGTAGCTTTTGAGTTTAAATATTTTAAAAACTTAAGAATAATTTTTTTCAAAAAAAAACCCAGTAGGTTTGAAAGTAATGGATTATGAGAACAGGGAGGAAAGGAAGAGGGTCTTTTAGTAAATCAAAGGAAAAATAAAACTAAGTTATTTGTTAACCTAGCACATACACAAATTTGAAATTTTACACCTTGTGAAAAAAAACTGCATAATTTTATGATATCTAAGTTTTTTTCTTCTTATAGTGGGGATTGAATCCAGAGGTGCTTTACACTGAGCTACATCCCCAGTCCTTTTTGATTTTTATCTTGGCTTTGACTTAGTCTCCTTCAGATGGCTAGGACATCACTAAACTGCTGAGGCTGACCTGGAACTCACTCCTTCTGCCACAGCTTCTAGAGCTGCTGGGATTACAGGAGAGCCCCATCACACCCAGATAGTCTCTGAGTTTCTTTTGCCTTTTAGCTATAAAGTAACTACTATGTTTTCTTAAAATAATATATTAAATTTCAGCAGCACTGTGGCCTTTTAACTCTTAACTGCAGTATTTGAATAGGTATATATATAAATCTATGGCAGAAGTTTAGATATATGAGTTATATATTTAAAAGTCAGTCTAAGTAAAGTCCATTTAGAAAAGTATACATGGACATAATTGGTTATGTTAAAAATAGTGACACATTAAAGAAAAAGACTAACCAAAATTACTTGCTGTTTTCTCACCTCTTTACTATTTTCAGTACATTTTAAAATATTTGAATCCTCACTCTAAGCAGTATTTGCCTTTAAATGAAAGACTGAAAAAATATTTTAAGAATATCATTTCAAAGTGGAGCAATACTTTTAGAGACTCTGTAATTATTCTGCATGTGGACACTTAAATCTTGCTGTGATGGTAATAGCCACATCACTCTCTCTCACACACAGGCTTCCCTAATGGGAAATATGGGAGGAAGGTACAAAGAAAACACCTTGTCCCAGGACCAAGAATTGCAGTGGTCTTCCCAGAGAGGAAGCCCCTCCCCTGTCCCCACTGGTATTAACCTTGTTCAGATTGCCAAGCCACACACATCAGATGGTGTCCAACTGCCCAGCCTAACAAAAAGAAAATACAGCCGCCTTCTAGAGCACACTTGAAAAACTCAAAGGCAGTGGAATCTGTCACTCCTTTTCCTGAGGCTTTTTAAGATGTATTCAGGCAAATAAGGGTCACATCTTCTCCTGCTGTGTCTATTTATCTCCCCACTCAGAATCACTATTCCTAACCTCCAAATAACAGTGTTTGTCTTATACCTGGAAGAACACTCAAATCCCAGTTTCATATCTCTTTGCAGAATCATTTTCCTTTCATAAATTCATCTCATTTGGAAATTATTTGAAAAATATGATTTATGCAAAACAAATCCCCATTCCCAGAATAACCTGCATTTGGTGTTAAGCCGCAGCGAGAAGAGAAATTACTGATCAGTGAGCTGTTTCAGAAGGGCGACGTGAACTGCAGCTTGGATTAAGGAATCTGATGAAGCATTACATACCATGAAAGAAATAAAAACACTTTATAGGACTCCTGGGAATTATTGACAGGTTTCCACTGCCTTTTTGATCCGGATTCTATCCAGCAGGAGATCTCATTTGTAAAGAACCCTTTATTTAAACATAATAAAATGCCCCATTAAATTAGGGGAGGCCCCAGATGCTTTTCCATTAATATAGTTCTGCATAGGGAATTGTTGTTATGGAATTTTTTAGAACCACTTTTTTTTTTTAGTTAATGACATTAAGATTGGAATACAAAATCATCATACGATTTTAAAGTGTGCAGATTTTATTAAATTTTAGGATGACACATTAACCCAAAGATTCTCTTGTTAAGGTTACATTATGCTTGTGAAACTATTTCAAAATGTAAATACTGATTTAAGACCACAAATATTTTAAAAATTTAAAAAGAATATTTATACTGCTTTAAAATTAAGGTTTTCTCTGTAATCATGACAACAGTGACCAAATCTCATATATGCTCTAAAATGAATTAATAGGTCTTTTTGCAAATATGAAAAGAGTATAGAAGTAAAAGCATAATATTGTTTTCAAGTACAAATTTAAAAGAAGCTGCTCTTTCCCTTTTTAAGAAATGTCTATAATTAAATCTCTACCATGCCTCAGAATCAACACATGACAGAATAAGTAAATAAAAAAAAAATTATTGGGTACCCCACCCATAATATAATCATACAGATTATTTGGGGTGAAGCTTATATATTGGTCTTTTGGGGAATATCTAGCAAGATTTAATGCACATGGAGTGTTGATAACAACTGCTGCAAACATGATAGGAAGAAAACAAATGCATCTTCTCATGAGAACAGAGGCCTATAAAACAATTAACTTCTAGAGTATTATATAATGTAGACTCAAATTTTCTCTCGTCAGATGAAGTTAGGATTTTATTAATGATCTATAGACAAACCATGTTACTATTACACTTTCTTCAAATTTTACTGTTACATAATACAAAGCACATCAAGTGAATTTATAATTTTACATCAATTATAAACCTGGGAGATAGAGTTAGTGCTTTCCTAATGTGTGAAGGTCAAAGGTGAAAAGCATTTTCAGTTAATGCAATAGATGACATTTCTATTACAAAGTGACAAAAGGCTTACTGAATGCAAGCTGACTTGAAAATTACCTTAGTTGCTCTTTTAAGACTATTTTCTAAATATATATATATTTTTGCTCAGGTACAGTCCTGGTACATTTCATTCCTGCTATATAGAAAGCACTTCACCAGACCCAGACTCTACAGAAGAAAATGGATATAGATCTGGTAACTTACTATATACTGTATATCCCATGTGAAATTTTATTATGAAATTCTAACTATTGTGGGTTGTTGTTGAAAATAATCATACAATTTACCATTTCAAAATCTAGAAAATTAACCAATATAAGGCTGTGAGCAATTAGTATTTATATCTAGTCCTTTGCACTGCAGGTTGTGATCTACAATTTATACAGTGGCTGCAGTGCCAGCCCAACCCTGCCAGGTATTGACATTGTTGGTAATGTTCTGCTATTATCATCATGCTCTTCCACGCCTATTACTTTTGCTGTATATTACAGCCTTGAACCTCTTCATCACAGTTATTATCATCTTCTGAAATGCCTTCTTTTATGAAGTAGAACACAAATCACGAGACTTGATTCTCCTTGAAAAAGCACTTCAATTGCTAATCATCAACAATCTTAGCAGTGAAAGAAACATCTATCAGCCTCCCATCCGCAGGAGTTTCAGGAACACAAAAACAATAAAACACAGTGCTCTACTTGCTATTTCTGCTGCTTAATGATTTTCATAAGGACATTTCTTTCCTTGCTTTCAATCCATCTGCCTCTCTGTGCTGCCTATTATTTCTAGTCCAGGAGAAAAGTATGGATTAGAATTATCTTGAGTTAACCTCGTTTTCTAAGTTTTCATTAACACCTCATTGGGGAAGTAATTCATTGGATTCAAAGAGAAATTCAATTGTAAACATAGAAGCTTGAGACATCTTTGAGGAGTTTTGAAATAGGTTAGTCCCGTTTCTGAGTCACATAGTCAAGCATTCTTAAAATAGTCAAAAGGCAATGAGGAACATGGCAATGTGGCCTTTTCCTTCACATTATTTCACTGTCACAATTTTTGGGGGGTACTTTGCCTTTCAAACGTTTTCTTTCTGTTTATATTTATCTGTTCTAGATTTTAAGTTGCATAGATGGCATAGATCACAGAATACAACTTTTCGCATGAGCTGGGCAGAGCTGAGGCTTCCTTTTAGTATTGGTAGCTTTGGAGTGCTTGGCTTCTACTTTACAACTTCTACCTGAAGACTCACAGCAATCGTGCATTTCTTAACAATTTCTGAAAGTGTTGACTGTGGCCTGCAAAAGTCCCAAGTACATCAGCATACCTTTGTGGATAAGAGTATTTAAAAAAGTAAGAAAGGAAGAAATCAATTGTTTTTAACAGCTGCTTTTTTCCCTTCATCAACACTTCCATCCAAACACAGTCAGCCTTTTGGATTTGGGGGGCATTTCCCATCCCATGTTACAGAGTCTCTTAACCCAGAGGATTGTTTGTATTTGTAATCCCATGATTACCTTCCTTGTCATTGCATTTGAAACCAAATTAAACTTAGGTTTTGTGACTGGGTCTGTGTGTTGTTTTGGAAAAGAGCAGTGCTTTTTAATGGTAATTGCATTCAGTTTTGCACCTGATCTGGGAGGACTCTGCTTTGGTAGGTGGTGGGAAGTTTCAAGAGTGACACTGTCCATGCAGCCATCAAGTTCCAGCTTGCCATATCCCCTGAGACCTCTACCAAAAGCTAACTTTGAAATTTTTGAGTGCAGGATGCTTCACCCCAACCCTGGCAGTGGCTTGACCTATGAAGACAAAGAAAGCACAGTAGTAAAAACACAAAGAATGATATTTTAAAATTCTGAGGTCCCTTCTAATACTTCTTTCTTCTTGAAATCTGTACATAGGAATAAAATTGTTCTAGGATGTTAAACTTGTGGAGTTCCCAATCTATTAAGCATTTAAACATTTAAGATGATGCAGTTTTAATTAATAATCAATGTATGTCCTCTGAGATGATTGTTGATACATTAAAAACAATATTTTCTCTGGCCATATTCTTATGAGCACAATGAATCTCTGTAGGGCATTCCAACAGTATAATTAGTAACTTTAATTGATTATTGACGTCTATTTTTATTCTATGACATTGTAAATTCCATGAGAACAAGAACCATCAATTTTTTTTTTTTAATTTACAGTTGTACCTGTGGAACACAGTATAGAGTTTGATACACATTTCTCAACTAGCTATTGTATTATGCAGCTGAAATCATCAAGATGGGAGGTGTCTGAACATATTTTAATGTCATTGTGAGTTAATCAGTAAATATGTTATAATTGGACATGGCTGAATTATGGAGTAAGGTTTCTGACATGATGGAAGAAGAAATGTTCTCCAGACCACAAAAGATAAAAAAGGATAATTATACTTATTAATAAATACAACTAAACCCATATGCATTTTTAATGTAATAATCCCATGACATTAAAATTAAGGTTTTTAAAACATTCACTATATTAAAAGTTCTCTGTTTTTCAGCTATGAAAAGAATGTGCAAACACAAACTGCACAACATGGTAGCTATTAGTCATATGAGGGAGTACCTTGGGAGACTAAATCAAAGATATAAAGTCGCAGACATATAAGAGGATTAAGTCTAGAGATCTAATGCACAACATGCACTATAGTCAATAATGGTATGTTATTGAGGAATTTTACGAAATGATTAGATTGTAGCTATTGCCACAACACACCCACACACATACACACACACAAAATGGGTAACTATGTGATATGATGGATATGCTAAATTCTTTCATTATAGTAACCTTTTTAATATCTATATCTATTGCATCACATGATATATACACACAACAGAATTAATTAAATATATAAATTCAAGTCACTCTGCTTATTGCCTCTCTTAGGAAGGAACAAACATGGATTTTCCAACATGGTAGTCACACGTGGCTATTGAGGCTTTTTAATGCTTTTATCATGAATTGTAAAATTAATAACAGATATTGAGGACTTTGTATAAAAACAAGTAAACTATTTTATCAATGCTTTTTATAATGAATATAGTTTTAAAGAATTTTTTGATAAGTTGGTTTCAATAAAATAATTTAATTAATTTTAAAAATTTCAGAATTCCATACAAAAATAAGGGTTTATTAAAGAAAAGAAGATGAGAGAATTATGAATATGGGGTTCCGTAAGATGAAATCTTTATTATCAGAAAGCCAGGTGTGTGTAGTGATGGTGGTTACATGTGCATATGAGTCATTGTCAAGAGTTGACGATTTCTACTATGTGTTGAAGTTTAATGATCCTTTTTCACTTAGATAAATATGAGTTTAAGTAATTAAAAATATATAGAAAGCTAAAACATGAAAGGCCAAGCATAGGTCAATACCAATGGTATCATATAAAAGAAGGATTAAGAATTATTCAAATATAGAGTAAAAATAACTAAAATAAGATGAAGTAAGAAAATAATTTTACTTTCAGAAAATCATTGTGTATGTGTGATCTGATAAGTAATCAAGATTCTGTTGAATTATATATGTATTTCTTCCAACAATTCTAATCTATATCTTTTGCTCCACCTATTTCTTTCTACCTACCAGGCTCATTTACATACATCTTTATTTTCTATTTTGTCTTATTTAGGCTTATTTAGAGCCTTATTTAGTTTTGGCAGTGAATTCAGAGTGAGTATTTCTACGATCATGGGTATTGATATAGCAGAAATGTGATGCCCACTACTTTTGCCAAAGGGCTGTAATGATTTTTTTTTTGGGGGGGGTACTGGGGTTTGAACTCAGGAACACTTGCCACTGAACCACATCCCCAGCCCTATTTTGTATTTTATTTAGAGACGGCATCTCACTGAGTGCTTAGTGCCTCACTTTTGCTGAGGCTGGCTTTGAACTTGAGATCTTCCTGCCTCAGGCTCCTGAGCTGCTGGGATTATAGGCATGTGCCACTGGGCCCAGCTCTAATGACTTTTGGAGGACGTAATTCAACCCTTTACCTTCTTCTTGGATTTTTGGTACACAATAAAGACAAGAACTATTCCTCAGGTCTGATGGCAGTCTTAGGAGTTCACAACTTTCTGCTGATCGTACTTTTCCTTAGGACCAGGCGTAACCTGTTCCCCTAGTGTTTTCTGATCCAGTTCCCCAAGCCCTTGCACATTCCAGTGGGGAGAAAAGCCACTGCAGCTGTCTTTAAACCTTATTTACACTCAGCCCCTGTTAAGTCCAGAAGCCAATGTCTTGGTAACATTTGAATGAAGGCAGGAGTGATGAGTGCAACCCTCCTGCACATACCCTTCTCGTGTCTCCTGCTGGGAGAGCATCCCTCACTAACCATGAATGCTGCCACCATTCAGCATCCTCTGCCACCTTCCTCCAGGTCACACTTCTAAGTTCTACTCCACTTTCAAGGCTGCTTCTAGGTACTGAATGACCATGTGCGGGACCTAGTGCAGAATCCTAGTCTTATAAAGTGGATGCAGCTTGATATTCCCTGTCTGCCGTCTGCCTCTCTCAATTTTTTTTTTTTTTTTTTTTTTAGAATTGCACTGTAGGTAGAGATTCTTCCTGTGTGTCCACGGGTGTCGAACTTGTCTTGTGGTCTGCAGGTTTCTCTGCCTGCATTCCACCCTCTCCTTTATCCTTCACAGCCCTTGCTGTCAATACATTCTGTGCACATATAAACCTAGCATAGAGTTTGCTTCTCAGAGGATCCATGAGGATGCAAGATTTGTATGCAATACCATCTTCTCAGAATCATTGGTATGGCTATAATATTACAATGCATCAAAATATATTATGACAAATTAGAGTTTATTCCAAGAATGGGAGAAATTTACCAAAGCAATCCATTTCAGTAGCAAATTAAAAGACTCACTATCTACTCATATTACTAGATACTGAAAATGCATTTGATAAAAATTTAGCAGGTGTTTCTAATAGACACAGACTAGAAAGAGGTTACATAAATTAAAATCTACTTACTAGAAGAAAACACTAAATACTACTCTAAACAGCAGTGCATTGAAAGCAATCCAATTACAAATATAAGCTCGCCACACATTTCTTTTATGGTTATTAATATCTGCTCGTGCCTCAGACGTAATTGACAGAAGATGTATATAGGAATATTTATAGATATAATGTGTGGTAGGAACTTTTGGTATGAGATGGAAGTTGTTGATTATCATCTTTCTCCTTTTCTAGAAATCACGTAAAGAAACAAGAAAAATGAAAAGAAGTGTATTGTCTATGTTCACTGAAACTTGAAGGCAGATATGATTTACAGATCGTAAGGTATAAAAGGTCACTGAAATCAATGGGATCTTTGCAGATGTCATGCAAGAATAAGTGTGGAGGTTATTTAGTTGGCCCAGAGGTGGAAGAGCTGCTGATGTACTGTAAAAATATACTCCCCATAAGTAAAGGAATAATCCTGAGGGGTAAACACCATATCTCTTATTTTTAATAACCACATATGTAACTTCCGTAGGTTGAGAGGAGGTAGAATACATTCCCAGAGAAATGGAGAGAGAATTGGAGAGCAGAGGACATCAAGGGACTTCGACAGAAGGATTTTCAGTGTCAGAAAGTACATGTCCTGAATTCAGTGTGCTCAATGTGAATTGAAGAATTACATTTTTGCATGCCCTTTGATAAAACCGAGAAGGCCAGGTCTGACAGGAAAAGCCCTCTAGATTCAGCTTTGTTCAAAGAATCACAGAAAATGGAGTTTCAAAGAACACAGAGAACAGGCTTATTTGTAGGAAGCAATCTGTCTCTGGGGCTTCAGACTCTGACATCTCAATCTCAAGTAAGAACCCCTGCCTGCAAATGTGCCCAATACAAACCAACATGTTCACTAATGAGTAACCACATAGTTAGAACATTGTTCTAATAATACAATGAGACCAACTTGCAAAAGAGAAAGAAAAAAAAAACACATTTATATGTCCAAAGAGGTATAAATGGAAAAGATTTTTGAGAACGACTGGAAAAAGAAATTCCATCATGACTAATAATGCACACATATCTTTAAGTTTTCTATTACTTACATTGGGGATTACAAAGAAGTGCCAAAGGTCAGCAAAGTAAAAATCATTATCATCATCATCAGAAGAAGAAGAACAACAATAATAAAACCCCTAAGTACATAAAACACAAATTGCTATGTCCTAGATAAATAAATGAAGGAAAAATGAGGTCATTGGACAAATGAATATGAAATAAAAGTTATGCAAGGTTTAAGTCATCAAAGGAAATAAAATGATTGACATTAACATAACTAAAACAGTTTGTATTACTTGGGAAAGGAAGTTTTAAAGCCCAATATATTTTTAGGAGGCTTTGATGGAAAGTACACTGCACAGTTTGTAAACAGGAGGGCAAATTGATATGTTATCTATGGAGAACAGCATTGTAATAAAGGACACCTAAAAAGTTACATAAGAATGTATCCTTCAACCAAACAAATTTGCTTCTGAGAATGTATCTTACAAACCTCTTTACAAAAGTACTGTTTTACAACCTTGCCTTATAATGGTGCAATAGTGACATCCAGATGATTAAACCAATTAAAATTAATTAAGTAAATTATTATACACTACTTTATTGATTTTAAATTCCTAAAAAGATGAAGGAGCCGATGCTCTGATATAGAATTTTATATACTTATTAAACTAAGAGAAATATGATGATGAATAATAAATACAATTATATCCCTTTCTAGAAAAAGAGGGGGGAAAGGGATAGAGATGGAATCAGACTCTTTATATCTATTTACTCCACGTACATAAAGACCCTGTGCATGGATTTATAAGAACCCATGGGAATGACAAGGGTGGTGGCTCTTCCCTATGATCCCAGTGACGTGGGAAGCTGAGGCTGCAGGATTGCCAAGTTCAATGCCTGTTGCAGCAACTTAGCAAGACCCTCAGCAACTTTGTGAGACCTTGCCTAAAATCTAACTCACTGAACAAAAATGGCTGAGGAAGCAGCTGAGTTGGAAAGCATCCCTGGAAGTGACCCCCAGATCCCCAAAACAAACAAACAAAAAGAATCCATCCCAGTATGGGACAGAAATTTGGCTAGAAAGGTGATAAGAATTAATATTCATTATGGGGCATTTAAACTTTTGACTTCCACGATTAGACTCTACACTTGTGAACAATGTTAACACAATGCAAAGTTATCAAAAGATAGAAAATATGAGAAGTTAAACATCAGAATGACACAGCCTGTAAGTGGACATTGGAAGAGATGTCCATTGAAGCAGAAATAAAATGGATGGATTTGGTATAAATTTTGAGGGGAAAATTACAGATTTGATGATTCCACTCATTTATTCCTTCAAGAAATATTTACTTGGTACAAGATATATATCAAGCATATTGAAAGGCCCTGGTCATTAACTTTTAGTGGTGATGTGGAGAAGCAGGAATCTAGGGTGACTTGAAGTATTTTGGCATAAACTATTGGTAAAGTTAAACTACCTTAACCTAATGAAAAATGTTGTATAAAGAAACTTAAGGAAGGATTTACACCTTCAGTATTTATTTCTATTTTGTCATTTTAACTTTTGGGTAAAGATGCTATGTAAAGGATTAAATGTACTATTATACTAATATTTGACTTTCAAAAATGTTGCTTGAGTATATGGTAAGACATACTATATTTCTCCATAAAAAATCCAATATTTATAAAAAGATAGCTCTACTCCTAATTGAGCTATTAATATAATTCTACCTGAATGAAAAGCATAGCTTTTTTTTTTCCTTAATGGAGTTTAAATATTTATGTCAAACTTATTCTAGAAAGTGGAATTTATAAAAATGACCAAGAAATTTTAAAACATTGAAATTGTTATTACAATGGATTTAAAATATCACGAAATTTTACTTTTTAGCACTCTGGAAATTGTACAGTTGCAAAGTGTGGGCTAGAGATGTGACTCCGTGGCAGAGCATTTGACAAGCATGTGTAATGCTCTGGATTCAATGCTTAATGAAACACACACACACACACACACACACACACACACACACACTGATAAAAAGTAATTTCATATGTTTTTTCACAATCTTTAGGAAAAGAGTGTGACTCTGAAGAAATTGAGTAGGTAGGTTGCGAGCAATATAAGCAATTCATATTTTCTCCTAGTCTTTTTGGTAAAGCTGCTTCACTGGGAAAACCTTCAAACTATACAGATTCCCTACAGCATACAAATTCACTTCTGCTGAGGCTGCCTAGTGCGTTAGGGAAATCTTCTGCATTGTTTCAGATTTTTCCCTGCTGTGGGTACTGGCTCAACGCTGCTAGTTCCAGATCCTGGTACTTAGCACATATGAAGATACTTACAAATCATGTATGACACATATATGCTTCATGGTTTTTACCTTTTATTTCTTCCAGAGTAGAAGAAATGAGAAGATCTTGACAACCCGTCTCACACATTCTCTCTGGCCCTCTGCAATACATTATTTAAAAAAAGAAAATCCTTGAATTATCATGGCATAGGGATGGAATGCTTAAATAAACATGACAGAGCCAAGTTTTATGTTGCTTTTAATATTACACTTACTTATTATTTAAAAAATTGCAACAAAACAACCATGTTTTCTCCTGTTGTTTTTCCCCAAAATAACAACAAAAATTAAAAACTCATATAAAAAAACTAATTTTATTTGTCATGTAATCTCAATTCCATTAAAATAAGATGCAAATAAAGTGCATTGTCTTTGAATTAAAGTTTAAACAACTTTTAAAAATGATAGTTTTTACCAGTTTTCTTTAAGGTAGTAGACATCTTAAAGGTTTTAAAAATATAAATTTTCTTTTATTGTGAATGGTAAAATTTGCACTGAAATATACATAAATTTAATGTCAATGTTAATAACCATTGTGATTCATACATCAATTTAACCATTTTCAGTCTAAAAATATAGTATTTCCAGCATTCCAGGATCTTCATATGTTCTTTTCTATGTTCCTTTCACTTTTTCTTTCATTTATATTATAAACACTTCTACCCATATACACCTATTTCTTTTTTTGTGTGTTTTTTAAATTGGTTGTTCAAAACATTACAAAGCTCATGACATATCATCTTTCATACATTTGATTCAAGTGGGTTATGAACTCCCATTTTTACCCCAAATAAAAATTGCAGAATCACATCGGTTACACATCCACATTTTTACATAATGCCATATTAGTGACTGTTGTATTCTGCTACCTTTCCTATCCCCTACTATCCCCCCTTCCCTCCCCTCCCATCTTCCCTCTCTACCCCATCTGCTGTTGTTCAATTCTCTCCCTTGTTTTCTTTCCCCCCATTTCCCGTCACAACCTCTTATATGTAATTTTGTGTAACAATGAGGGTCTCCTTCCATTTCCATACAATTTCCCTTCTCTCTCACTTTCCCTCCCACCACTCGTCTCTGTTTAATGTTAATCTTTTCCTCATGCTCTTCCTCCCTGCTCTGTTCTTAGTTGCTCTCCTTATATCAAAAAAGACATTTGGCATTTGTTTTTTAAGGATTGGCTACCTTCACTTAGCATAATCTGCTCTAATGCCATCAATTTCCCTGCAAATTTCATGATTTTGTCATTTTTTAGTGCTGCATAATACTCCATTGTGTATAAATGCCACATTTTTTTTATTCATTCATCTATTGAAGGGCATCTAGGTTGGTTCCACAGTCTAGCTATTGTGAATTGTGCTGCTATGATCATTGATGTATATACACCTATTTCATCTCTGTAAAAATGCCTAATTACAAATCTTCTGGTCAATTTATATACTTTAAGTAAGAGTCATCTACATTTCCTGTGAGTTTGCTGATGATAAACTCTCCTAACTTTTGTTCATCTGGAAATTACTTATTTATTTATTTATTTTGTGGGTCTGTGATATAGAAATCTAGATCTTTTTTTTTTTTAATCTCTTCAAGGAGGTGATTCCATTGCCTGTAGCCTCTATTGTTCCTGATGAAATGTCAGCTATGGATTTTTATAATTGTATCCTAAGTTTAATGTGACCTCCCTCATGTGTCTTTAAGGTGTTCTCTTTGTCTTTGATTTTCCATATCTTTCTATGATATGTCTAGATATGACTTTATTAACATTTATCTTATATGAGGTATAATGTACTCTTGTTCTGTGAATAGAGACCACCAGTTGGAACAATGTCAAGTATTATCTCCTCAAATATCTGCTGTAGCTGTTTAACTGCCTTTCTAGATGTGCAATTAGTGTGTTAGAGAGTTTGATATGATCCTGCAGGTCTAGAAAGATCTAGGCAAAGTTTATTTTAAAATAAAATTTCCTTTATTCTGGTTTCTAGATCACTTACTCTTTTTAATATTATAGCCCCATCATCAAATTACTTCTTTATTTTTGATAATGTATTTTAGAATTGTCTATTATTTCTGTGTGATTCTTGTTTAGAGTTTGTTTTTCTGCTAAAATTTCCTCCTCAAAAATAATTTTCCCAATTTGAATAAATTACATAAATACTTAACAAGATTACTTATTTTAAATCCCATCTCTTTTTACTTGGGTATCAGGGGTTGAACTCAGGAGCACTTGACCACTGAGCCATATCCCTAGCCCTATTTTGTATTTTATTTAGAGTCAGGGTCTCACTGAGTTGCTTAGCACCTCGGTTTTTGCTGAGGCTGGCTTTGAACATGTGATCCTTGTGCCTCAGTCTCCCAAGCCCCTGGGATTTCAGGTGTGCACCACCACATCCAGCCCATCTCTCTTAATTCTAGAAAATTGTTATTTAAAATGTATTTTCCCTTTAAGCTTTTTCCTTTTAATTATAGTGTAGAAATTCTTATTTATTTCCAGTTTTATTTTTTTCTTATTTGACAGACATTTTGTGAAAAGGAACATAAAGACCGACCTTAATAATATTTACTTCCAAAAAAGTAGCATATCACTGCATTTTTCATGCCATTGGGATGAAGAGTGTGTGAATGTATTCTAGACTTGAGTCGACTTGAGCTTTGTTTTGGTTTAACTTAGATTAAGTTCCTTAATGGTTTCAAATGTCTGAAAGTCAGTATGAGCACATCTAAATTTTTAACAAATTTTACTGTCAACCTGTGTGTTGACCACATGGTTGTTGAGTCCTGGTGGCCATGGTAACAGGATTAGACTACTCCACTGGCCCTTTCTTTCTTAGGTAGACTTCTCCAAGACATAATGGTGGAGCACTTCAGACTTAAGGCAGGAGTGGAGAGCCCGTAGAGGTACACAGGACCTCCCCTAAATGTGTGATAGCTCCCCAATCCAGAATCAATATCCACTTACTTGTTTTATTAATTCTCCCTTTTATTGGATATCCTTCTAAAAGCATATTGAACCATGTATTTCATATTAATTTTCTTTAAATACAATATCCATTCTGCAGGGTACAGAGATATAAATGAAGGGGTGAAAATATCAGGGTATTTTTTTTGCTAACTAAAATGACATTTTATATTAAAATAGTGTGATTCTAAAATCCTATCAATTTGTATTTATTGATTGCTCACTACATGCTAGGTTCGCATGATTCTAAATTAATTATGATAGACTGATTCAATCAATTTTCAAAAAAAGTCTTTGATGTGAAGTAATATTGCAATTACTTTGCTGTTGTAGGCCCTGCTTTACAAACTGGAAGAAAGGTCACAGAGGCTAAAGAACACATCCAAGTTCAAAAAGTTCCCATAATACTAAATGAGTTAGTCTAAAACCTGACAATTTAATCAATATGCTATTCTACCTCTGTAGCTAAACTGATTCATTCAAAAATATCAATAGGATGCAGGTAGTATATAATTTATTTATTTATAAAGAAATGGTAAAGATTGCTTTTGCTTCATTTTGTTTCATTGTCCAATCATATATTTAAGGAAACATAGATTAATTTTGGTTTGGTAGTTTAATTGAAGATTATAGATTTAACTTGCTGTGAATATCTATCTTTAGAAGTAAAGGAGTAAGTTCAGCTCCATAGTGCTGTCCATGTGCTACCAGTGATCTGGTCCAATGTCACAGCAACTGGAGTTGATTTGACTGGTTATTCTCCCTTGAAAGTGGGATGAGGAGGAGGTAAGTTGAATAGCGGAAATTTGACTCATTAAGTGGTCATCTAATGCCTAATTTAGGGAGTAGTTATTATAACAGCAGTAATTAACATGTACTCCATATTTCTTAAGTGCCAGGTGTTATCCTCTTTATTGATTACTGCCATGTGTTCAATACTGAAGAGACTATGTTAGGATATCCCGGAGGGACAGATGTTATCTTCCTAAACATATTTTTATTTTAAAAAAGGATAAAATGTGACAATAGTAAGTATTAAAATTATAAATACCTGTTAGATATTTCTATTTATCCACAAACAAAAAAACAAATCCCATGCATCAAAAGAAATTCCATGCATCAGGGATTTGGATCTGAGATCACATGCAGGACTACCTTGCTTCATATAGTCCTGAGCTAGAAAAACTTGCCTGTTATCACTGACTTGTAAATTCTCATAGTACTTAACACAATATCCTCTATCTAATAAACATTCAATGGAAATACACTAAACTTATAAAAAAAATACTGTTAGGTACCATATTAGTTCTTGATCACCCAGTAAAATTTAATTACTCATACAATAATGAAAAAATCCAGCATATGAGCTAGGACTAATATAGAGTAAAAATGTATAGTTTTATCATTTGGAGTTATAAGATTGGCATATTATTTCCAGTCTTATAACCAACTCTCAAATTAAACTTTTGTAAGTAATTAACCTTTGTGTGACCAAGTTTGCTCATCTGTAAAACAGATACGGTAATTATTATTGCCTGGCCTGTAGGCATAGTGTGAGGATTAATGAGGTAATTTTTAAAAGCAGGTTCCTCGAAAGGTATTTTATAACCTTCTACATTCCTGAGCTATTTGTTTTATTTTCATCACATACATGAAAATTTAAAATGCTTTAAAAATAAATTAATTCACTTATTTTAATTTTAAGTTGACCAATTATCTATCATTAACAAAGCCTTTTTGTATGGGAAAGGAGTTAAAAGGTAGTATTAATCACATGAATGAGCATTAATATCTTGGTGGTATTTTATATAAGTGTTGTAAAATGGAAGTTATTTGGGGGAAATGCTCATGTTTTCTGAGAGTTCAATATTTCATAATGTTCACTCTGTGTTTTGAATACTACAGTCAGATACAGAAGGCTTGTGGGATCTCTTGAGGTTGCTAGACCTCAGCAACACTGACATGTTGGATGGAGTCTGTGTATTGTACGTTGTCCTTGGCCTCCATCCACTGGCCTCCCCCAGTAATGATAATCAAAATCAACTCCAAACTTTGCTGGTTGTCTCTGCAGAGCAAACTTGCACACAGTGGAGAATTGCCATACTGAGGACTTCAGTAGGGTGAAGGATTACTCCAAACTCTGATGTAAGCAATTTGAACAGTACTGGGACCAAGGGGAAGCACAGATACACCCCTCAGGAGCCTCGTTGCGGGGATCAAAAAGAGGAAGATATAGATTGGCTATAAGAACCCTACACAGAAAATAGAAATTGGGATCTGATATCAGAACATATATTCATGCTGTGGTTGTTTTTAATTGACGGTAAAATAAAAATCGGCAAGCTATTTTATTCCATGGCATTTTTCTTTTCACAATACATTCAATATGCAGGGCCTGAGATTTCAATGACCACTGAGAATAAGAAAGCAAAACGTTTCCAAAGAAATAGCAGCATCTACTTTAAAAGTACGTAGTTATTTTAGATGCTAAAGTTGTGCTCCAAGGTGTTATTTTAGCCCAGGTAGTTGCAATAAGTGAATTCAGAACTCTTTGAACTTGAGTTTTCGTTTGATCAAGTGAATGTTACTTTAGATAATTGATAATTTTCAATTGTAAATTTTCTCACACATGAAGGAAATGTGACCTGAGCTTTTAAAGTTTTAACTTCATGAACAGAATAACGTTTCGGTTAATTAAAGTTAATCTATATTACTTTAATTGTATATTCACAGATGTTTCAAACAACAGAGAGGCCAGTTCAAGCCTTTTAAGTTTGTCAGGTAATTCATGGAAAAAAAAAAGTGAAGCTTTTGCAAATCCATTTGATTGAAACCAAAAATAAAGATACTTTTGTAAACTTAGTAGAGAAGTTTAAATTTACAATATTTGCTATTGTACTAAGAACAAAAACACAAAAATTGCAGGAACCTAGCATGGTAATATTCATAATGTTCTCTTAATGTTTTCTTGGAGAATTAACACATTTATCATTATGTGATACCCTTCTTTGTCCACAATTTTCCTTTTTTGAGGTCTGCTTCAATTTAAGATTTCTGCTTAAACATCAGTTTAAATTTACCTTTCCTACAGTGGTTCCATAAGCACAATTTGATTTGCACTTATGGTTTGGAGGTTGGGACTTTATTAGTCTATCTCTAATTTTAGGTTAGCAACTAACACCGCGACTTAAATACTCTAATGGACCTCAGAGGACTTGTTGGTTTTCAGTCATTTTTATCTTCTCTTGAGAGAATGAGAATGACAAGTTCCAAGCCTCTTCCATGCCACACCAGACAATGACCTTTATATTTTAATAGGATATAATTGGAGATGATATAGATTTATATAACAATATAGATTTATGTATATACCAGGATGTTAGTAATTATTATATTTATACACATAGAGTTACTAAGTCTTATGAATTTCCATTATTCCTTTGCCGCAGTCTGGCTGCGCACAAAATCATGAGCCACTCAAGCAGGAACAAACTTTATTTCTGAAACTCCCGCCAATGCCACGTGCGCTCCCAGGAAATATGATGAACCACACTCGTGGTGTTCTCCCAGGCCACACTACACACAGGAAGGTCCCTCCTCCGGAAATCCCTCCTACCGCATTTCCCCAACCAATGGGAACTCTCTGGGAGTCCTGTTAGAGCTCCAAAGTAGTAGGCCGAGGTGGACAGCAGGGGTCTAATATCCAACTGAATGCAGATCTTAACATAATCATATCATCTTAATGGCTTGCTGGCGTCACCTTTCAACCAAAAATGCCATGCATCATTCCTACTTGGCTATGGCTCTCAGCATCTCCCCCCTTCTGTTAAATTAAGCAACAAGCAATGTGGCTTACCAACCATGCCTGTTAGGTTCCCAATACAACATATGGTCCTTACCCGTCATTGGATGAGCTGACCTCTAGGTGTCAGCCTCCTGTCTTAGGTTGGTACCACTGCAATTGGATCATACCCATCACTGACTACCAGTCCAGCATACAGCCATACTTGTGGATAGGCCTATGCACCAGTGGGGGGGTGAGGTTCTTTGCCTCACCTCTGTTGGCCCCCAAATTTAGACCATCACTAGCAGAAGGGAGGAGGATACAGAAATGCCATGACACCAAGCCAATTGAGGGCTCCTTTGGAAAACTTGTATCACTGGTGACACCATCAGCAAAGATACGCCAGCACTACCACAATTTGCTGCACCAACAGATAGTTCACAATGCATACAAGTGATACATAGTCCAGGCAAGTTCTGCAAGCAGTTCAAAGCAGAGGAATCTATCAATATGTCCATTTCCTCCCAAAGTAAATCGACTCCTTGATTAAGCATTACCTGTTGAGTTATATTCATTGATGCAACAGTTTGTACAGTTTACTGTGATAGCTATCGAAGAAGTTGTAGTTTGGTTTTATCTTTGTCTACCCAATTTAAATTAAACCATTTAAATCACATGAATAATAAAAAATATTTGGATCCATTTTCTCATGAGCG
This sequence comes from Ictidomys tridecemlineatus, assembly GCF_052094955.1. NCBI lineage: Eukaryota > Metazoa > Chordata > Mammalia > Rodentia > Sciuridae > Ictidomys > Ictidomys tridecemlineatus. The sequence continues at coordinate 138,918,185 of NC_135485.1, read as the reverse complement.
CTCCTCATATATGATCTATGGACATATGCACATATAGACATACAACACAAAACAGAAGTGTGCACACATAACATACAACACATTAGACAATAGTAAAGGCCTTGTACCTTTACCTAGGTGAAATCTCCATTGCAATGTTTAAAAACTCCAGTCAAAAAATAAAACTGATCAGAAAAACATTAACCTAGGTCTGTATGAGCTCAAAAATAAAATAGAACTTTATGATGTGGGAAAAGGCAATAATAAAATAGATATTGAAAAAAGCATCCTGGTTAATCACTGTCGCAGATGTAAGAATAGCCAATCTGGAGCTCTGGATATCAGCTGTTATGGATTTGAGTCAAATCATCTTCTTTTTGGTCTGTAGAAATCGTTTTGGTTAGTCTCTCTGGAATCCAAATCAGCTGCTGTTCTTCCTGTGGAAACACACAAACAGACCCCCGATTCCAGACAATCACTGGGTCAGGACCTTTCCATTATCCTGTTAGAATATCCTTCCAAAGTACCTTAGGCTTATGTACATTTTTTGGGGATACATATGCCTTTCTGCAGCACTAAGTCCTGATGAGTCCAAATTTAAAAAATTTAGAGTAAAAAGGGTTATTTTAAGTGTATCTTTGGGGGATATATACCCCTTTCAATTCCCTCTTTTTGCTTTAATAAGTACATTTTAATAGTTTGATGAGCGCTTTCAGCTATGCCTTATCCCTGAGGATTGTATGGAATTCATGTTATGTGAGTAATGCCAAATGATGAGCAAAATTGTTTAAAAGAGGCAGAAGTATAACCAGAACCATTATCTGTTTTTAACTGTTTTGGAATGCCCACAGTGGCAAAATTTTGTAAGCAATAAGCTATAATATCTTTAGTTTTCTCTCCGGCATGAAGGGAGTCCATCAAAAATCCAGAAGAAGTATCAACTGTAACATGCAAATATTTTAATTTACCAAATTCTGGCAAGTGGGTGATGCCCATCTGCCAAATATGGTTAGGTATCAGTCCTCTAGGATTGACTCCAAGATTAACTTGTGGTAAAAAGGTCACACAATTGTTAATAAAACAATTACATTGTTTTATTATATGTCTGCTTGTTCCTTAGTTATTTTAAAATGCTTTTGTAAAGTATTAGCATTGACATGGAACCTTTTATGAAAATTTATAGCTTCTTCTATTGTGGAGAAAATATGTATGTCATGTGTAGATTTATCTGCTAAATCATTGCCCAAACTAAAGGCTCCAGGCAATCCTGTATGTGCCCTGATATGTCCTATAAAGAATGGATCTTTTCTGTCCCAGATTAGACTTTGTATAGTGGAAAACAAAGAGAAAACAGTAGAGGAAGGGGAAATCCTACCAGCATCTTCAAGGGATACTATAGTGTTAACTACATACTGATTATCAGAAAATAAATTAAATACAGAATCTTTAAACATCATAAAATCTTGTAATACTACATTAAGCTCTACCTTTTGAGCTGACTGTTTGGGTACTAAAAATGTAAAAGTTTGATCAGGGATAACTACTGCTGCTGTACCATTAGTTGACCCATCAGTGAATACATTTGAAGCATTCATGATAGGTGTTTTTCTTGTCATTTTTGGAAAAATTACAGGATGCAAAGACCAAAAAGACAATAAAGGATTAGATGGTAAGTGGTTATCAAATGAAACATTAGATTTACACATGATTATTGCCCAAGTATTTAACTCATTAGCTAACTCATTAATTTGATCCATAGTATATGGAGTGATAATTTTATTGGGAGAAATTCCAAACACTCCCTTTGCTGCTTTTATTCCTTTGAGTATTAATTGTCCTATAGCCTCAGGATACCTAGTAAGAATAGTGTTAGGAGAATAAGATAAATGTGTCTACAATAATGGACCTTCTTGCCAAAATACCCCTGTAGGAATATTTTTTGTTGGTAGTACAATAAATAATAAAGGCAAACTTATATCAATTCTATCCAAATGCATATTTTACATATATGTTTCAATGATTTTTTAATGCCTTTCTTGCTTCAGGCGTTAACATGCGGAGTGAATTTGGATCTGATGGACCTTTTAAGATATCAAATAAAGGTCCCAACTCTCCTGTTGGTATGCCTAGATAAAGCCTTATCCAATTTATGTCTCCCAATAACTTTTGAAAGTCGTTAAATGATTTGAGTTGATCTACTCATATTTGAATTTTTGGTGGAGGGACCATGGTTGAGGATGATAGAACTCCTAAATAATTAATTAGAAGATTTAATTGTACTTTTTCTATTGCTATCTCTAGATTATAATTTTTTAATAAATTTGTAAGTGTGGCATAACATTCTAGCAATGTGTTTGTATCTTTATGTGCCAATAATACATCATCCATATAGTGATATATTTGTAGTTTGGGATTTTGATTTCTAAGTGGCTGGATTGCTTTGTTAACATAAATTTGACACATAGTTGGGCTGTTAGCCATCCCTTGAGGGAGTACTTTCCATTCATATCTCTGATCAGGATCTTCATGATTCAGTGCAGGGATAATAAATGCAAAACGTGGACTATCCTCAGGATAAATTGCAATTGAAAAAAAAAATCTTTAATATCTATAGCTAAAACATACCAGGTTTTTGGCAAAGCAGACAATTGGGGAATCCCTGATTGAGCAGGTCCCATAATAACCATCTCATTATTAATGGCTCTTAAATCTTCCAATAATCTCCATTTACCAGATTTCTTTCTGATGACAAAAATGGGAGTATTATGGGGAGATATGGAAGGTTGTATATGTCCTTCTGCTAATTGTTGTTTGACCAGGTCATGGGCTACTTGTATCTTTTCTTTAGTCAGGGGCCACTGAGGAACCCATACTGGTCCTTCTGATTTCTAAGTAATTTTGATTGTCTCAGTGGCCGCTTCTGAAAACCCAATCCATGTCTATTTATTCTTTGGTCTATTTATTCTTTGATCTATTTGAATTGGTGCTGCTATACCTTGTTCCTGTCCTCCTAATCTTTTTTCTTTCCTAAAACCTTGTCTAGCCCTAGTAGTGGGCGCATTAGGATTGATGTTATTTGTTAATGTCAAACCTAATTGATCTAGGACATCTTGTCCCCATAAATTTATAGGAAGATGATCCAATACATATGGCTGTATAGTTCCTTCACATCCTTCAGGATTCTTCCAATCTAATACCATTGCACGTCTATGGGGATTAGTTGCCACTCCTAGGCCTCGAAGTGTTTGAGTGGCTTGTTGTAATGGCCAATGTTTTGGCCATTCTTGACGAGATATGATGCTAAGGTCAGCTCCTGTATCCAGTAGCCCATTAAATTCGTGTCCTTGAATATTTAGTTTTAGCATGGGGCGAGAATCTAAATTTAAAGACAGCATAGCCCAATCCACACCTGTGGAGCCTAATTCCCTGGAACCTCTTTCTACAGTACGACTGGAAAATTTATCATGCAGGCTGGGTATTATTAATAATGGTGCTATTCTATCTCCTGGTGAAATTACTGATATACCCTTTGGAGAACTGGCTATAATTTTCATTTCACCTTCATAATCGGGATCAATTACCCCAGGACTTATCAAAAGTCCTTTTAGAGTAGAAGAGCTGCGTCCCAATAATAAGCCTACTGTTCCCTGGGGAAGAGGTCCTTTTACTCCTGTGGGAATGATTTGAACTCCCACCTCTGGAGTTAGTACTGCTCTGGCGGAGATGCAGATGTCCAACCCTGCACTCCCTCTGGTTTGTCTGATGAGGGATTTAATGGATAATGTGTCCTGGGCACTACCCTGATGGTGTTGCTGGGTTCCTCCAGTGCTCTGTATATTTGTGGTCATGGGCCCTGGAGCTATTGCTCTCAGCATTTTTTCTTCATTTAAACAAGTTATATTAAAAAAGTGTTCCCCTTAAATCAGTTTCCCCTACATCAAAGAATGTAAAATCTACATGTTTTGTTTTCAGTAGATTCATAACAAGGTTTAAATCAGAATTATGTAATAGGAATAAGAAAATTAAAAAAATAATGCTTATACCTTGGAAGCCAGCATGAAAGGTAAATTATATGCTTAAAACATGTATAAATTGTTTTTAACAAGACACAGGAAATATTTTTTTTAACTTGAATTTTGTTTTAAAAAAACATTTGTGTTATGTATTCAAGTTTTTAAAATTTGGATAGAGTAAATGTCACTTGATACAAATGATGCCAGATTAAGATTCTATTTTACTAGGATACAGTAAAATTGAGAAAAATAATCAAGAAATTACTGATGTAACATCAAACTTAATACTGCTTACTGCTTGTAGAAATATATGAGCTTTTATGATGGACATATAAATATCAAATTTAAATTGAATTTAATCTGACAATTTAGTAAAGAGGAATCTTAACTTATCTACCATGTCATAGGAATTATTACCTAAAATGACTAACTAGATTTGTATATAAAATCTAGTGAAAGAATTGACTTCTTATGAAGTTAGAAGTGGGGAGATGAATAGAAGAGACATAAGCACTTAAAAATCCTGGATATTTTATTACTGTACTCAGGTAACTCAGTTCCCTTCTTTATCTTTCCATGTGATTTCTTTTTTCCTTCTGAAATACATTTGCCTTTTGATTGCAGGTCAGGGAAAGCAACTGACTTGGTTTTACCTTGCAAAATTTTAACGCATATGTAACTAATTTCTAAGTGTGTCATCTCTGTTTTAATTGGCAATACAAGTAATCCCCAAAGTCATCACTATTGAATTCTCAGTTATGATCTTTTTCATGTTCAAAGAAACCTTAGATTACCTAGAATAAGGATTAAGAGTAAACTAGTCTTAGAGAACTCTGTAGCTGTTTATTTGAGCTCACTTTGAGAGATTGATGGTTTATTCTTGTAGAGCCTGATATATGAAATTCCAGAAGGCAGAAGTTTGTACACAGAGGTGGGTAGCTAATGAGGAGGATGTTATAGTAGAAAGTATTAGTCAGCCAAGAACATTCTTTCTCCCCATCTTCCTTAAAACTAGAATTCCAATTTTATTCTAGGCAGCAAAATACCAAGATAGGAGCTACATCATATCTTAAGGTGAGTCTTGTAGGAACATCATTTAAATATGCTTCAACTTAGCTTGATGTTTACTATTTGACAATATCTTCTCCCCATTCCTGCCAATCTGAACACACATGCTGTACAAAACATTGAATAATTGAAAGAAAATTAGATCTTTAGTGCACATAGAGCTACCACACTCATCAGCTGTTCTCTCTAGTGAATGTCTGTGAGGGTGTGGGGCGATGTCAGTATGTTAGAAATACATTTTACTAAACCACCTTTCCAAGAATGCATCCATGCACTCTCTCATTAGGCCAAGCTCATTCTTGGAATTAGTTGAATTTCAAATGAAATCACTGCTTCTTCTTTATTACATGACCTGATTATTGAAATCTAATTTTCTCATTTTCCAAGGATATTGGAATATTTAATTTTTGAAAAATTGAAGATGTATTTATCAATTGTAATACTTAATTATGATATGTGAAATGTTTAATTATTTGATTATATTGCACTGAAAAATAAACTTTGCTTTCATTTTTCATCAATTATTGAAGTAGTGCAATATATATATATATATACATTCTTGTGACATTTGTGTTATTTAATTAAATAGAATATTTTTATTGCTTTTTTTCTAGTTAATAAAATTCTGTAATGTGAGTGTCATTCAATAATACTTTAAAATATGCACATGTATTTTAAATATTTTCTTCCATTCTTCAGGCTGTCCCGTAACTCTTGACGGTTTTCTTCAATTTCTTAGCTGTGCAGAGCTTTTTGGTTTGATGTAATGCTATTGATTTTAGCTTTGATGCCTCTGATTTTAGGACCTTACACAAAAATTCATCTGATAAGCAGTTAATATCCAGAGTATACATGATTCAGAAAAAAGAAAAACTGTACAAAAATGGATGAATAGAGGTCTCAAAGAAGAAATACAAATCAACAGTAAGATTATTAAAAAAATATGTTCACCACTACTAATCATCAGGAGAATGCAGATTAATAACACAGTATAATATCACTTTACTCCAGTAAAAATAGCTATTCTCAAAAATAAGATAACAGAAATTGGCAAGAACATAAGAAATGGAAACACACACTATTGGTGGGAATGTAAATCATTAGTATAGCAATACTCCCCCCCCCAAAAAAAGTGTGGCAGTTCTTTAAAAATTTAAAAAATACAGCTACCATTTGATTCAGCAACCCCACTGCTGGATATAGACCCATAGGAAATTAAATCAGTAATTTGAAGAAATATCTTCACTCCCATATCTGTTATACCATAATTCATAATAGATAAGATATGGAATTAACTTGAGTGTTCATCTGTAGATAAATGTATAAATACACAATGTGGTAAAATATAAAATGGAATATTGTTCAACCATAAATAGAAGAAATCTGGATATTTTAGTTACCCTGTTTTGATCATTACCCAATATATACACAAGTGGAAATATCACCCTTGTACCCCACAAAATTTTTATAAGTACCTATGTTAACTAAAATAAAATAAAATTTAAAAGTTAGATTTCCATCACTATAATAAAGTAGCTGAGAAAAACAATGTAAAGGTTTACTTTGGTTCACTGCTTCAAGGGTATCAGTTCATGGCTGATTCATTCCATTGCTATAAGCCTGTAGCAAGGCAGAGCATCATGCATGGAGGAAAGTGTGTGGTGGAGCAGAGATACTCTCCTCATGTCAACTGGGAAGCAGAGAGAGAGAGAGAGAGAGAGAGAGAGAGAGAGAGAGAAAGGGGCTGTGGGCAAGGCACACCCTAGGCAGGCATGTCCAACTTGGCCCATCTCCTACAATTTACCCTATCTCCCATTAGTCCATTCAATTACAAACTCATCAATAAATTAAACTCATCAATAAATTAAATGGAGACCAGGGTTCTTACAATCCAATCACTTCCTAAAAGTTCCACATCTGAATATTTCTGCACTGAGGACCAAACTGTCAACATTTGAACCTTTGAAAGACAGATTCTACTTCCAAACCATGACAGATTTTTAAACTGTTGTGTTCAAATATGGAATTGCACTCATGAAATCTTTCTACATCAGTTGCTTTTATTCTAAGAAAATTAAAGTATATAATGAGGATAATTACTGTTGAGGGAAATTATACATATATGTTAATCCTGGAATATATTATTATATTAGTAAAAGGGAGAACTGGAAATCCATATGCAACAGAATGAAATTGAATCCCTTTCTCTCACCATACACAAAAGTTAACTCAAAATGGATCAAGGAGCTTGATATCAAACCAGAGACTCTGTGTCTAATAGAAGAAAAAATTGGCCCTAATCTCCATCTCATGGGGTCGGGCTCCAAATTTCTTAATAGGACATCTATAGCACAAGAGTTAAAATCAAGAATCAACAAATGGGACATATTCAAACTAAAAAGTTTTTTTCTCAGCAGGAGAAATAATATGTGAAGTAAATAGGGAGCCTACATCCTGGGAACAAATTTTTACCTCTCACACTTCAGATAGAGCCCTAATCTCTAGAGTATACAAAGAACTCAAAAAGTTAAACAACAAAAAAATAAATGACCCAATCAACAAATGGGCGAAGGACCTGAACAGACACTTCTCAGAGGAGGACATACAATCAATCAACAAATACACGAAAAAATACTCACCATCTCTAGCAGTCAGAGAAATGCAAATCAAAACCACCCTAAGATACCATCTCACTCCAGTAAGATTGGCAGCCAAACAATAACAAGTGCTGGCGAGGATGTGGGGGGAAAATGTACACCCCTACACTGCTTGTGGGACTGCAAATTGGTGCAGCCAATTTGGAAAGCAGTATGGAGATTTCTTGGAAAGCTGGGAATGGAACCACCATTTGACCCAGTTATTCCCCTTCTTGGACTATACCCAAAAGACCTAAAAGGAGCATACTACAGGGACACAGCCACATCAATGTTTATAGCAGCACAATTCACAATAGCTAGACTGTGGAACCAACCTAAATGCCCTTCAATAGATGAATGGATAAAAAAAATGTGGCTTTTATACACAATGGAATATTATGCAGCACTAAAAAATAACAAGATCATGGCATTTGCAGGGAAATGGATAGCATTAGAGCAGATTATGCTAAGCTAAGTTAGCCAATCCCTAAAAAACAAATGCTGAATGTCTTCTCTGATATAAGGGAGATGACTCAAAATAGAATAAGGAGGAAGAACATGAGGAGAAGATTACCACTAAACAGGGAAGGGAGGTGGGAGGGAATGGGAGGGAGAAGGGGAATTGCATGAAAGATAGAAGGACACCCTCATTGTTATACAAAATACATGTATGATGATGTGAGGGGGAAGAAAAAAAGAGAGAAATGTGTCTCTTTAGATTGGGTAGAGAGAGGTGATGGGAGGGGAGGGAAGGGGAGGAGGGACAGGAAGGGCAGCAGAATACAACAGACACTAGTATTGCTGTATATATAAACGTGGCTGTATAACCAATGTGATCCTGCAACCTGTACACGTGGAAAAACGAGAATTTATACCCCATTTGATTCAAATGTATGATATGTCAAGATCATTGTATTGTCATGAGCAACTGATAAAAAACATTGTTTGAAAAAAAATCTAAAAAAATATTTGCACATAAATTTCCCTCAAGAAAATTATTGCTGCAATTCACTCACTTCCAAAATTATCTTTAATATTAATGCTAAATATAAATTCCATGTATACATAAACAGTAGATTTAATACATTTATGGAAATACTATTTTAAATATAATCAAGACTTCATAGAATTATTGAAAGAGAAACAAGCTGTTTTTATTGGTCACATATCAAGACTTCTTCAAATACAATCAGAAGCATTTTGTGTATATCTTTTCATGTACTTTTGTAGTGTTTTTGTTGTTGGTTTGAGAAAGTGTCTTGCTCCGCTGCCCAGTCTAGTTTTGAACTCTTGGGCTCATGTAAACTACCCACCTCAGTCTGGTTTTCCTCGTGTATTTTTGAAATTGACAGAAATGGAGATATTGGAAAGGACAGTGGTTTCCAGAAGATGGTAAACTTCTGTAATAGAGATGGACTAACATCCATAGTTTCATCCACACTATTCCAGAAATACCAGATTCTGATTATAATTGGTAAATCTTATGGTTCATTACAGTGAGAGGAAATGGTCTTTTAACAGCTCTCAGGCTTTTGTTTGTTTCAGAAAAAGAAGTGTCAAGTTTACATTATTCTCACTGTGACCACTTAGCCCTTCACTTCCAGAATGCGTCTGTCACAGGCTCTGCTAACCCAGGGAGACCCATTCAGTAGGTTCCCTTCAACTACCACGGCCCAATACTGAACTTTTCAAGCTCCAGTTACCAGTTTCTTAACTTTAAGTCTAACAGAATGGAGGAAGAGCGATTTCTCTAAAAGAAAGCATACGCACTAAAGAAAAAATAAATGAAAGAAACTAGAAGAAAAAGTCACTTATTATATGTTATGTCCAAAATCACAGTATAGCTCTAAAATCAAAGTCAGTACAGTATTTGTGCATTTGAGGAAACTGCAATGGGGAAATTTTTTAAAAGGACTCAAGAAAATACAAAAACCCCTTTTATGAGGTAAGTAATGAGCATCAATGGGGAGAGGGAAGATGAGAAGGTAAGACACGTGGCTAATGTGTTCCACAGATCCCTGATGGGCTGGTGTCCTGCACAGACATAATGGGGGGCAGGCGGGGCTGAATGGAGCTGGATCGCCTGCTGTGGTAGAAGGTCCCCACCACTCTGTCCTAGGAAGCCCATTCGGATTTTCTGTGGGTGACTGTAATTGTGGCCTGGCATGAGACTGCTTTAGTGCTAGGGAATCTGAGCTAAGCAGTCTATAGTGTTAAAAGAGCTGGGTAAGAACAATTGTAGGAAGAACTGTGTCTATGGAGTTTCACCTCCTGCCCTGCTGGTGGTAGGTTCTGGAGCTAAGATGAAGAGACTTTCCTGAGGATCTGAGGGACAGTGCCTTTGAGTTTCAACCAGCTCCACAACAGCTAACCCAGGTTATGTTATCCTGGAGCCACTTTTTTGGAAAATGCTTATTGTCATGTTCAGAATGAATAAAGGGAAATTGACTGTGAATATAATTAGCTTACATATCAAGATCAAGAAACAATAAAAATCAAATAGAAAAGATAATTAATCCAATTGAAGTAGATAAAAACATTTTAAAGACAAAGAAATCAGATCTTATTACCAACCTTGGTGTAAAATTGAAAGCCTAAAAATTAAAATCAAATAACTAAAAATCATGCAAATGTTCATAAACCAATCTAAAAGCCTAAGAGGTGTTGGTAAGGATGTGGAACGGAGGTATTGGATACCATTACACTAGGAAAAAAGAATTGGTTTTATTCCAAAAAACTGAAGATACACATATCCTATACTATGATTAAAACCAAATTTGTACATGTGCCCCAAAGACATATAAAAGGATATACTTAGAAGCTTTGTTTGTAGTTAAAAACTAGAGTTAAATAAAATTATGGGAGGCCATTGTTTTGAGCTGAAATATAGCACAAGGCCCCAAGCAACCAAATTAAACCAAAAGAGTCATAGTAAAATTGCAGCTTTGAAATTGCAGCTTTTTGTGGGCATAGATAATCCCCAGAAATTTTTTTATTAAAAACAGGAGATTGCATTCTACCTGAGTCAGCAAAGTAAGGGAGTCCTTTTTTGCTTTAATCCTTGCAGAAAAGGAATGGGAAGATGTTAACCAATGAGTTTCTTTTTCTTTTCCTATTGTTTACCACTCTGCAACTGCCCAAAGGGGATTCATTCTATCTTTTAGAGTTGTGGCTAACACAATTCTTAAATTACAATAGAAGACAGGTCTATAATTAAACTTATTACATTTTTTTCTTTTGATACTAGAAATGTTGCAGATGTCCATACCCAGTAAAGTGGTTAAATATTCACATTGTCCTTTACACTAATCTGAGGGAAATCAACAATGGTGACATATACTAAACATGGATGAAAATCAATATCTCAATATTGTGAAAAAAAGAAACAACAGAAGATCACCTATAATTAAATGAATAAATAACATGTGAAACTAAGCAATATATTGTTTAGGGTAGGTATATAAATTTGTGCAAAACTATAGGCAAAATCATAGAAATAATAAAACAATTAGTTTATATTATATTCATGAAAAATAAGTATGTTGATGTTTTCATAGAATTTTGTTTGATACAATTAGAAAAGACTTTTATAAATACTTGTGCCTCTCTTATGGATATACAAAAAAATTCATTTTACAAGGCTAAAGTATTATATGACTTTCTAAATTTATAATAAAAATATAAAACAGTTCTATTGAGTTAAATTTTGAAAATGAAAATGAAAATCAATGAAATTTATTATTTTATTAAGAATTAACTAAGTGGCAAATTAGAAAAGAAAACAATTAATTTAGTAATTTACCCCTCCTATGTAATAATTTTTAAATAAAACGAATAATTTATAAATTTCCTATGTATACACTTTTCTGGTTAAGTAATTTTTGGCAGAATATATATGTAAAAGTATCCATGAGAAGAGGCCATCGAACACCTGCCACCTGGTGGATATGACCTGGAACTACATAAAAATAATTTAAAAAAAAATCTTTGCTGAAAAGAATGTGCAGTCAAAGCAAAAATGGGAAATGGAATGAGAGGATTATTCTTATTTTTATGTAGCCTCAAAAACTTTTAAAATTATTTTGGACAAGTTATAAAATATCCCAAGACAATAATACTGAAAATTGAGTAGACTTTCTTAAAAATGTATACAATGCCACAAACATAATATAATGCTGTACAATAAATTTCATAAGAAAAATACCATATTCTTTTATAATTTATGTAAACAATAAATACAATGTTTTTTGAATAACTACAATTGTTTTAAGTTAAAACAAAAGTAAATACTAACTGAAGTTGTAGAATACATCAATCATCCACTTCTAAAGTATCTGAACAACCAAATGTAGAGAATTTCCGTTAAGAATTAGAATTAATCTTATGATTGTTTGCATATGAGGTGTTTCCCCCAATATCTTGTTGATGCAGGAATAATCAGAGGTAAATGATAAGATTATGAGAACAGTAAACTAATCAGTCCACCTGAGTTTGATGTGGTTGAAGGACATGGGTCACTGGGCTGTGCCCTGGTCACTGGAGACTTCTTCCCTGTGGGTCCTTCCCCTCTTGCTTTGCTACCTTGCCACCATGACCTGAGCTGCTTTTCTGTACCAGACACTTCTACCAAATTGTCCCGTCTCACTTTGGGCCCTAGCAATGGAGTCAGCCATATAAGGACTGAGACTTCCAAAACTGTGAGCCCAAATAACATTTTACTCCTCCAATTTGTTCTTATAGGTATTTTGGTCATGTGAAGAAAATGTAATTAAAACAGAAACTGGTACTGAAAAGTGGAATTTTTGCTGTGACTAAGCAAATCATGTAGTTTGGAAGAATTAGGAACCGATCTGCAATGGGAGTTTGGAAGTTTGGCGAGCCAAGCAGGAGAAGATTTAGAATGTTGTAATCAGAGCTTCATGGAGAATTCTGGTGGAAGCTCAGAATACCAGCACGGCAATGGGGCTGCGGAGGAGAAGACAGGGCTCATGAGGTTTTAGAGGGCAAAGAAAAATCTTGGAAACTGGACTAGAGGCTACTTGTGTGACAATCTGGGGAATAAATTGTGTACATTTTGTCCATGTTCTGAAACTTTCTGTGAGGCTGAATTAAATGTAATAGATTTATCTGGCAGAAGAAATTTCAAGACAGCACAGCTTTCAGACAGTGACATGAGTATTGCTAGTGGCTTTTAGCCACGTTCACTGTAATAATTAGGAGCAAAAAGGAGAGCGAAAACACTAAGAAATAGCAGTTTGGCCAGAATCATGCAGATAAAACTCCGGCCAGGGAAGATGTGTTTCTTGAAGAGATTACAGTCACCTAGGACATGCTAAGTAATTCATACAGGGCAACAGGAATATGGTTGAGGGGAACTCAGGAATTGGCAAAAGTCAACCCATCTCAGGTTCAAAAGTGTAAAAGTAAAAATCCCTTTGAGAAGAGACCATGGGGAAACTCTGCTTTCCCAGGGGCCCTAGGAAGTTGTTTCATCCATCTCAGTGACACAGAGGCTGCTGCAGTCATGATCTTAGGTGGACTGGCTACTGCTGAGATGGTGTCAGACCTTGGCATCATTCACATGGTGCAGATTCTGCAGGAATGCAGGCAGCTGGATAAGGGGCCGCGAAAAGGTTCCTGGAGATTTCAAAGGAAGGTGTGGGAGGCCAGGCAAAGTGCACCAGGGTTAAAATTTTTGCAGGCAGCCCCTGAGAAGGGGAGGAATAATGATATTAGAAGGAATCTAAAGCTGCAGTCGAGTCACCAGAAACTAAGAGAGGCCAGGAGTGTGGAGCATCTGCCAAGGAAAAGAGCGGAAATCAAGCAGACACGAGAGGAGATGTCCATATGGGCTGAAACCAGCAGCATCACCCACAGTGCGAGAAATTCGCTGGCCATTTAAAGGAAACATCAAGATGCCAGGTGTCCCAGATGGTGGACGTGAAGCCACGGAACATTTTTTGCCCAGCTGGATTTTGGTCTTGATTTTGTCCCATCTCATCTTTCCAAGGCCCTATTTATTTCCCTTTGGAGTGAAACTGTTTACTTGGTGTCATTATATATTGGAATGTAACTGACTTTTGATTTTTACAAAGGCTCTAAGCCCAGAGTTGGCCTTAAGTCTCAGGGGAGACTTTAGACCTGGAATTTGGGGCTGTGCTGGGAATCCTAAAGACTATGGAAACTCATGGAAATAGATCACATACATTTTTCATTGTTAGATGATTATGAGCTTTTGGGGACCAGGGTAGAAAGCTGTGTTTTAGGTAAGAGGTGTTCCCTGAAAGCTTATGGGTGAGATAATGCAGGGATGTTGAGAGGTGCCAAGATCAGTTTATGAGAGATTTAACTTAATCATCTGGATGCTCCATTTGATGGGGATCATGATTTGGAGTATATATTTCATCCCTGACAAGTGGAAATTTCTGCCTCCTGGCTGTCAAGAATCTCACACTTTCCTCTGCCAAGACCTTCCACCATGATGTTCTGCCTTACCTGAGACCCAGAGCCATGGACGCAGATGACCATAAAGTGTACCTCTGAAACTCCGAGCCCAAATAAACTTTTCCTCATCTAAGTTGCTCTTCTCAGATCTTCTTGTCACAGTAACACAAAGCTGATTCACACAAATCTATAAAGGAGAAAAGATTGTAAAGCATCAACAATTAACTTCTAGATGAAGTAAAATAGTAATGCATAGTAATGGATGATGGAAAATAGTAGGTTAAAATGAATACTGTAAGAGGCTTTCCCCTTAATACTTTTAGTTAGAAGAGATTGAGACTTATTTTTAATTACGAATCAACAAAAGACACTAGGGATCTAGGCTTCCACATCATCAGTTGATGAACTTATCAAACACTAAATATATCTGTGCAAAGTTAGAAATAGATAAGACATCAAAAAGAAAACAGTGTTCTTTCCTTTGGAAAAGAGGTAAATATCACTATGGCCTGGTAATTGCAGGGAAGAGTGCAATATTGTTTTTAAAGATTTAAAAATGACAAGAGAAGTGGCTATTAGAAGTAATCTCTTTAAGCTTCTAACCCATATGAACAATAAGCTCAGTATAGAAGAATTAAAAACTATGTTACTTTTTAGTTTCTCAGCCAGTATTTATGTCACTGTGATACCATTATCCTATTCAAACATGTGCAGAATAAAGAAGGAAATTATGGGCTATCTGAGTCTAGACAATCGAAATTGTATGCTGTTGCAGTCGAATGCTATACTCCTGCTGACTGTCCACCAACACATCCTTGCTGGATCCATTCTTGGTGACATATTAATTTGTTGCTGCATCTTTAGGAATTTCTCATTGATGCATGCATATTGAGTTTACAACCTACAGCAAACTGACTTATTTTGTTATATTAAATACTTTCTATGAATTTCTGATTTAAAATCACAAAATAATACTTTCTACTCTTTTAATAACACCTTCATTCTAGTTCTTCACACACTTTCATTTTATGGTTTACTAATTTAGCTGAATAGAAACCTGTGCTAACTTAAAAACATTTTTATAAAATAGATTAACCTAAAATATGTGTCTGAATATTATGCTTCTGTGTTTGAAATTCAAAGTAATTTTAAGTTTTCTACATGTATGTGCATATATTTGTATGCGCAAATGCATTGTTTGTTTTTATACAAAAAAAAATAGAAAAGTGCTTTTTCCTGGTGTAACAAATACCATCATCTCTAATGTAGAAATTGATGACTGATTCACTTATCTCAACATTCTATAATTTACTAAACATGGGACAACTTAATCCAAGTCATATTTTCTCACGTTTTTAGTCATCTATATAATAGACATTATCTCCTGGAATTGTTGCAATAAGCAATATTTTGTTTATAAAGTATGGTTTTTCCCAACTCTCTTGAACATCTTTGCTTCGTGACAGATCTTTTCTAGCTTATTGCAAAATTTAGATCCTCAACAATGTACTATTTTTCGTAGGCCACTCACTTTATTGCATCATTATTTACACGTCCAGAGTCATACAAGCTATGTATGTGAAGACAATGCATAGTTGTCATGTCTTTTATTTACTACTATATCCAGATGTCAATCTTGGGGTGAACAAGGGACGGCAACTGTCCAAATTGTCTCTTGCAAATATACATACACATGTAAAATAAGTATTATAATTTTACACACGTATGGGATAAAATATAATAAAATAATTTGATAGAAGTGAACAGTACACCAAATCAAGGTGGTCAACATTTTTTTCTTAAATATTTATTAAAATTTTTATTAGTGCATAATAATCATACCTAGTTATGGGATATAATGTGTTTTAATGCATTAGAGTTATAAATAATAATGGGATTCATTTTGACATAGTCATAAATGCATATAAAAGAATTTTTTTCAATTCAATCCTCAGTGCTACCCTTTTCCTCTCCTCCACTTTCCCTCTCTCCCTCTTTCTGATCCAACTTCTCCAGTCTCTTGTTCTTTGTTCTATTTATTACTTATATTGTGCACTGTAGCCATATGTAATATCCAAATACATGTGGTATCTTCAGAGTTGGGCAAAGCACGATTTGGTCAAATTCGTTCCCCACTTCCGCCCCTTTCCCTCCTCTATTTTCTCCCCTTTGGTTCTTGCCTCTACTCGACTGATCTCCTTCCTATTTTTGAGAGATACCCATTTTGTTTCTTTTTCTTTTTCCTCTCTAGCATTCACATACTAGAGGAAACATTCAAACCTTTACTTTCTAACTCTGGCTTACTTCATGCAGCATGATGTTCTCCAGTGATATCCATTTATCAATAAATAATATGGTTTTCTTTATGGTTCCGTAAAACTCCATTGTCCATATATCACATTTTCTTTATTTATTTGTCTATGGGTGGATACCTAGACTCCTTCTGTAACGTAGCAATTGTGGACCATTCTGCTATAAACTTTGGTATGCATGTGCCAATAGAGTATTCGGACTATAGTTATAATGGATAATTACCAAGGAGTGGAAAAATTGGGAAATAGAATGGTTCCATTTCTAATCTTTAGAGGAATCTCCACACTGTTTTCCAAAGTAGTTGTACTAGCATTCATTAGGGACAAAAATGTATAAGTGTACCTTTTCCCTCACATTCTTACCAGCAATTATTATCATTTGTATTCTTGATGATTGCCATTCTAACTATGGTGAGGTGAAACCTCAGTGTAGTTTTGATTTACATCTCACTCATTACTAGGGATGTTGAATATATTTTTTCATGTATTTGTTGGTCATTTGTATTTATTCTTTTGAGAAATGTCTTTGTAGATCTTTGATCTATTTATTGATGAGGTTCCTAGTTTTTTTGTGTTAAGATTTTTCCAATCTTCATATATTCTATTTATTAACCTCCTCTCAGAAGAGTAGCTGGTAATGATTTTCTCCCGATTTCTTGACTCTCTCTTCATCTTCTTGTTTTCTCTTCTGTGCAGTAGCTTTTTAATTTGGTGCCATTCCACTTATTGATTCTTGGTTTTATTTCTTGAACTTTAGAAGTATTGTTAAGGAAGTTGGTGCCCATTCCTATGTGTTTGGGTGTTGGCCCTATATTTTCTTCTTGCAGTTGCACTGTTTCTGGTATAATTCCTAGTTTTGTGATCCATTTGAGTTAAATTTTATGTAGGGTGACAGGTCGGGGTCTAATTTCATACTTCTATATATGGATACTTAATATTTCCAACACTATTTGTTTAAAAGGCTATTTGTTTTTTCTGCAGTCTAGAGATTTTGGTAACTTTGTCAAGTTTCAGATGACTCCATGTGGATTTGTCTCTTTGTCCTCTTATCTATTACATTGGTCTTCATATCCATTTTTGTACCAATACTAAACTTTTTAACTCTATTTTTTAATTATTTTTTTATAATTTGAGATTGCATAGTGCAATGCCTGCAGCCTTGTTCTTATTGCTCAAGATTGTTTTGGCTATTCTGAATCTTTCACACTTTTGGCAATATGACTATTTTGACAATTCTAATTCTACCTATTCATGAACACAGTAGGTCTTCCCATCTTTTATGAGCTTCCTCAGTTTTTTTCTTTAGTATTTTACAATTTTTTTACAGTCTTTCATCTGTTTCATTAGATTTATTTCCCAATTTTTTGAGGTTATTGTAAATGAAGAGTTTCCTGATATTTTCCCCAGGAGATTCATTATCAACATATAATAAAGCTATTGATTGTTGTATGCTGATCTTTCATCCCTCTGCTTTGCAGAATTTATCAGATCTAGAAGTTTTATGGTAGAGTTTCATTGGGTCCTCTTGGTGCAGAATCATGTCATAAGGAAATAGAGATAATTTGCTGCCTTCTGTTTTTAGTTATATCTAATTTCTCTTTCCTAATTGCTCTGGCTAGTTTCAAGAAGCATATTGTATTGTGATAGTGACAGTGTGTATCTTCATCTAGTTGATGATGTTAGAGAAAATTCTTTCAGTTTTTCTCCATTCAGGACGATGTTGGCTTTGGGCTTTTCATATATAGCCATTGTGATATTGTGGTAAGTTTCTTTTCTCACTATGTTTACCAGTGTTTTTAACATAATTAGGTTATGATTTTTTCAAATTTTTTTCTGTATCTACTGAGATTATGATGTGATTTTTGTCCTTGAATCAATATATGTGATGAATTTAAATTGTTCATTTATATATATTGAACCAACCTTGCATCGGTGGGAAGAATCCAACTTAATCATGGTGTACAATTGTCTGAATTAGGATTTGAAAGCTGTTTAATGATATTATGAAAAATTAACATGTAATTCATCAGGAATGAACTGTAACTGTCTACATTCTCTTAAATTGAGCTTCCTAATAATCTTACCTTTAAATAGCGTTTTTTATCATTTTCTGATATCATATTATTTGAGGTCTACTGCTTGAAAGAGATTGTGTTTATTTAGAGGCATGATATTACCTTCTTTTCTCATGTTACTGCATTGAGATTCTTGTATCTGGTAGATTGGTTAACGTTAGCACTTTTATAAGGTGAATTACAGTACATAGCTTTATTCTGGAGATATATATATTGAGGTATCAGTGTGCTATGCAATGCTGGTTTTATTTTCATGCAGGTGCTGATGTTATCTTTCTATAGCTTCTTTGACTATACTTAATGACTCTGAAGGATCTATTTTGTGCAGGGTGAGAGATAGGGTTTTAAGTTAATTTTACTACATATGGATTTCCAGTTGTCCCAGCACCATTTGTTGTTAGTTTCTTAATTTTTGTTACTGGCAACGTAGATAATATGCATCATATTTTATCACGATTTACTTCATAATTATTCAAGCATTTCTATTAATTTATAGGTACTTTGATTTGTATAAGCATTACAAATATTAATGTTATAAAACTAACATTTTTTTAAAAACATGAACAAATCATTATTTATCATTAATTTTATTTTTTAACGAAATAAATTAGAAGACTCATATTTATAAGGACTTTAATATTTACTCACAAGTGCTTTTTTTCTGTCAATAGAGGTTAAATTCTGATATTAGTTCTTCTACTTCTAAAGGCAGTCATTAAAAATTTTTATAAGGTAAATATGGTAACAACAACTTCCTGTACCATACATTTATCTAGGAATATCATTATTTGCTTTATGTTTGAGGAGTAGTTATTCTGGATATAAAATTGGTGTTTTACATTTATTTATATATTTCAGCAAATTGAATATATTTTTCCACTGTCTTCTGACATCAAAGCTCCTACAGAAAAACCAACTGTTGGTTATATTGATAGTCCCATGTATTTGTTTAGTTGTTTTGTACTGTAGCTTTCTGTACTTTCTGCTTATCTTTATCTTTCATTACTTTGTGTGCATCCAGAGGTAAATCTCTTTGGGTTTTCTTGCTTTGGTTTTGTTAAGTTGTGGGATATTTAGATTAATGCACAAGATCAAATATTGGAAGTTTTGGCTGTTATTTTGCCAAGTAGTCTACCTACTTTGTTCTCTCTTCCTCATACTCTCATTAAATATATAGTGATAAACTTGATGTTTTCTCATAGTACTATAGGTCTCATAGTACTATAGGTCTCTGATTCTTCTTTTTAGGTATTCTTCAAATTATATAACTTTTGTTGCTGAATATTCAAGATCTTTGATATTTTTACTTTTGCATAAAACTTGGTAGGTAGGGCACTACCTGTTCACATTTTCCAAACAACATATAACAAATACTTCCTATTTCTCTACAAGTTTTATAATCAATTATAACACAAAAGTGTTAAATTTTGTAAATTTAGAAATACATTATATTTTTTAATGTTCATTTATACTATTAAGAAAGTACTCAACATTTTTTTATAATGCAAAGGAATAATTTCATTTTTCTTTTGGTGAATTGTTTTCAGATCTGGAGTTATCAATACCACCCTTGAATTTAAATATTCACTTTACAAACTCAGAGACTTCAGAAAAAACTGTTATTTTCCATGATTATGGTACATTACCATGAGTCTACAATAAAAATCAATAGAGATATACCCAAGAGAGTAATACTCAAGAGAGACCATGAATAAATATTTAGTTGGTCTCTTCCAGTGGAATTGTATAAACAGTGATTAATTCTCACAAAAGATAATATGTGGTAATGAATATAGAGTACAGCCAACTGAAGAAACTCATCTGAACTTCTCATGCTATCCAGGGTTTGTACTGAGGGCTTACCATGTTGGTCTTAGAGTGTTCCTTTATCTAATCATAGTTACCAAATTCCAGGCTATCTAGAGATCAAGTGCTGCAGTAGAGTCCATCACCCCAACATGACTAGCATCAAGTGTTTGCATGGCCCACGCATGTGCTATGAATCCAATTGTTAATATAGGCTGTCTACGTGGCCCAAGGCCCCAGCTATATAAAAGCACTCTCTTTAGACAGGATATCCCAAATGAATAGAATTCATTCCCTGAAATGGTCAAGGGCCAATTTTATTAGAATAAGCAGGATTTTAATCCTCTAAGTGCACTAAATTAACCTTTTACTGTACAGATCCTTTTTTTTTTTTTTGTATTTTCTCATTCTTATAGGTCTGTGTGTGTTATGGTGACCAGCTATTATCTGTGGAATAATCAGTATAAATTTTTGAAATAAGAAGTAATTTTTTTATCTAGTTCAAAAAGAAAATCGCAAAATACTTTTAATAACTGCTCGATTTCCTTATAAAAACTAAAAACATGATTATGGAAGATATCATAAATAAAGAAAATGTACTCTAAGAATAGAGTATACAATATATTTTTTTCTTTATAAACAACAAATAATGACTATCCAGAATATTTAAATCAATGAGAAAAAGTAATTCAATAAAATATATACAAAATCCATGATTAGGAATATGTAATGGAAACATAAATAAACCATAGTTATTAATGAACTTAAAAAACGATCACTAAGTTCATTGGTAAACAAGAAAACACAAACTAAACAAACTTGTTTATACCAATCAGATATATAGAGAATTATGCTATAAACAATAAAAAATATTTTTGTTGAATGTGAGAAGACAAATGTGCATTGTTTCTTCAAGAGTATCATGGTAGCTTCACTTTGGAAGACAATATAACAGCATCCAGTAACAGTGATTATGTGAATAAGCCATAATCACAAATGTCACTTATAGGAGTCTACCATAAAGTAACACATCTTCTCATAGAGTGCACATTCTTTTTTCATTTTTAAAGATCTAAATTGACATCTGATAATGACTTCTTTGGATGAATTTCTTTCGTTTTCTTTTTAATCATGAAAATTCCTTGTTGTATTTCATGAAAACTCTTCTCACTGGATACAGAGTTCTGATTGATAGTCTTTGATTTCTTTCTTTTTTCTTCCCCACCCCTCCTCCTTCATCTTCTTCTTCCTTCTTTAGAAATTTTGATCATCTATTTTTCTTTTATTGCCTCATTTAAATAAATTGATATAATAGAGCATAAAATATTATTTATTTCTTGATGGTTACAATAAATTATAATGTATATTTTATTTTATTTTTTTAATGCTGAATGCATTTGAATGCATCGTTTCATTAAAAATAAAATGCAATATTGATTTTGGAAGCCAATAAGAAAATTAGAAGTGTAGATATAAAGCACCATGAGAAAACTTAAGCTGTAAATAACAGATTGGATTAATCTTCTTGCAGGTAAAATATGTGTTAAAGTTTTCTTTTTTTCTCTTGTTTAATTTTTATTTTTTTATTTGTTTTAATTAGTTACACATGACAGTACAATGACCATTTTAACTTAGTAAAATGTACCTCTGCTAAGTTAATTTCATAATGCTCTTTGTTTCAGTGAAATAGAGAACTTTAACTGCCACACAATTCCATTTGTCTTTCCTTCTACACTATTATTTTTGTATATATTAAGTATATATATTTTTTGTAAACTCAACAATGAGTTGTTATTAGCATTACTAGATTTTCTACTCTATATCTTATAAAATCTGAGAGAAAAGAGAAGAGTAAATGTATGTTAACTTTCTTGTTTATCTTTAGTTCTAATCATCTCGTGAATCTGAATTGTCACCTGATGTCATTTGCTTATTCTAATACAGTTTTGTTCCCATTTACTGGTGTTAGCATATAGCTGCTAACACCAAGTACATTATATTTCTATATTGTATAGGACATATAGTATATATAATAGAAATACATAAACACTGTACATTTAGTATGTATTCAGCATAAATACTCCACATACATATGTACAATTTATTTAGAATATACAGGGACTATTCTACATATATAGCATTTATGTGTTATATTATTATTAAGTATAAATATTGTATATTCCACATATATAACATGCATGTATGTATTTATTATTTTTAATATTATTTATTCTAAATATAATATTTAAGTATATATATTGTTATAATTATATATTCAAAACATAAATCCTAACTGTGCAGTATCTATCTATTTACATGCAGTTTATGCAATATTTTTAAATTATTTAACAAAGGAAAAATATAAAAGCATGGTCTTTTATTTTATTTTGGTACCAGGAATTGTACCTAGGATCACTTAACTACTGATTTACGTTCCAGCTTTTTTTTAAAAGTTTATGTTTTATTTTATTCTTCTCTTTTATCTTCTGAAAGAATTTGTATAACCTTCCATTTTTTTATGACAGTATATTTATTGCTGAATTTTAAAATTTGCTTGGCAATTTGAATGAATTCTTTCTCCAGAGTCTATTATTTCTTTCCTAAGACTTTTAAGTCTTTTCATAGATTTTTTTTTTATTTATCTTTTTTTTTTTTTTTGACAAGGGTTCACTTTTGGGTCAATATAAGTCATATATGGGTAAAAGACTAAGCTTAAGCTTTTTTAACCAAGATAGATTTTCACCTTAACCATTAGAAAAGTGAATGGTTGGGAGACTTTGTATTCGCCCCACTCAGCCAGGGAGTATTAGTGTGTACTTATCCTTTACAGTCATAGCTGAATGGACACAGCTATGGGAATTCCCGAATCTTTGGGGCTTCCAAGTAAAGTATGTTTTTATTTATAGGCCTTGCTTCCTGGAAGTGGCTGCTGAGTCCACGTAGCTTATTGTTCACAGTGCTTGCTCTGAGGTGGTCTATAAGCCCCTGTGCCAGTGAGGTTTCATGTGCCCATGCATGACTTGATGAATGATCTTAAATTTGCTCATGTCCTGTTCAGATTACTCCTTGTCACTGACTCATGATGTCGTGCAATCTAACACCTGTTCACGTCGTCCTGATTCCCATACTTGAGTATGATGTCTTAGGGCTGCTTATTGGCCATCTCTTTCCCTACTCTTCTACATTCCTTTCTGGGTCTCCTGCTGTTTGTTTTGAATTACAGAGTATCACTGTCTATCAATTACTCTCCAACATGGTTTTCGTTATTTGCTCCAGACATGGAGTTTTCTATATTTCCTTCCAAATGAAGTCATTTCATTAATTGGTTTGTTGAGGATTTCTTCTTTAAAGTCAGCCTTTCACCCTATGCAAAATTCCTACACAACTGCAACAGAGATGCTATTCAAGGTACCTGTTTCCTAAAACTTTTCTTCATTGTACCAGTGGGCACTGGGAAAAATGGGCAGTCTGTTTTCTTCTTGGCTTTATCCTGTTGTCATGGAATTTACACTTCCTGAGCAAACCAAGATAAGGCCACTTGTATTCTGGGTCTACATTGCCTAGCGTAGAGTTTCACCCTGCACAGGAGGAAGAGATGGGAAATGGACACCTGGGAGGGTTCAGGTGGAATAAAGCTTCTGTAATACAAGATGAGGAAGCACAAGAGGTGACAGAAGGCTCTGTGTTCTTTCATGAAGCCACAGCTCCAGAGTAGGATCTGGAGAGAAGAAGCAACCCTCGTCCTTGTTATGCATGCCTGGGAGTTCAACAGCTAGTGATTCCATAATACAGAGTTACAGGTAGGGGGCTGAGAGTGTGCACGAAGGTGAGTCTCCGTTTCCAGGGACTCTTCCTGCTCTTATTTCATTGATATTTCTATAGTGTCACCCAGCTTCCATTGTTTCTAATGAGACGTCAGTGAATATTTGAATCATTTCTCCTCTCATATAATTTGCAATACTTCTATTGCTGCTTTCAAGTTATTCTTTTTATCTTCAGTTACCAGCAATGTGTAACATAATTAGAGTAATAATAGAGTATTATTAAAGTCTTTTTATTTTTTGTTTTAAATTTCATTTCTTGTTTACTGAGACCCTAGAATATAAATATATTCTAGAGCATAGTGATAGGAGTGATGGTATTCTGTGTTAGCTTCATCATTTGGGACAACTCATCTTTTCTCTATATTGATTGTTTATACTTCGATTAAGAATATTTTTTCTTATTTATGGACATGTTCAGTAACTCTGGATTAAGCCCTGGGTGTTGTGAAACATATATCATAGAGACGCTGAATTTTGTTTTGTTATTATGAGATCATTACATTTTTGTGCATGTACTGAATAGATACCTCAAAGGGGCAGCAGCTGTTGTCTTGATTGGATTTTTGCTGGAATGGTCTCTGGAGCCAATTCACATGCACATGACAAATGGGTCAAAGTCATGAATAGAGTTTGCACACAGAACTGGGATGCCCCTGTGCTGAGTCTCTGCTTTCTTACATATCACCCCTTTATTTTCTTATGATTAAAGGAATTCAACTTCCCCTCTTTTTGCCCCCCAGACAACAAGATTGTACATTTTTAAAATAAGTACCTTTTAGCTCTACTACCAGGCAACGTGTCATGCTTGACCCTGGCCTCAAGCTGAACACGATAAATGGGAAACTTCATCTCTCTCTTACGTCTTCATTTAAGAGATGCTATCCACGTGGTCTCAGCCCAAAGTAATATTGGCCAATCTAAGTTTGTATGATCATTTCCATGGATATTGTATTTATTTCTATTTTGAAGAAGCTTGTCTGATTTGAGCTACAATTAGAAATGGAACCACTTAAATGAGTTTCAAACATGTTCATAAATGTTTATTTGAAATTGTTCATGCTATCCATTTTAGTATTGATATTGTTTGTAACATAATTAAAATCCACATTAACTATTCCTTCCTGGTTTGGACCTTTAAAATATAAACTTAACGACTGGAATTTAAGTCAGGATATTATCTATTAATTTTGGGCAACCGAGTCAAGTTCATGGATAGAAAGGCCATGTGAATACTGAAACTAACCTCCTCACTTCTGTGTGATCATGAATTCTCCATCAATTTGTGCTACTGACTGGTTTTCCTCAGTGCCTCTGCCTTTGTACAAATAAGTTAATATTGTCTTTGTCTCTATCAGTTTCTTAAAGCTGTTATAACAAAGTGCCATAAACTAGGTAGCTTAAAAGAATGAAAATGTGTTCTCTTTCAGTTCCGTGGCTAGAAGTTTGAAATTAAGACATTACCAGCCCCATGGTACTCTGGGTAGAAACCATTTTTTATCTTTTCCTAGCTTCAGATGAAACCCCTGCTATCATTCATCTTCCCGATGTTTTACTTGAATGTCTGCCTCTATGCGTTGTTCTCTGTGTCTGTCTTCACATGGCATTTTCAACATCTAATGACATCAGTCATATAGGATTTTACCACCTTATTCTAATAATACCTTACATTTGCAATAACTGCATTTTCAATGAAATCACAGTCATTGGTACTGAAAGATTTTGGGGGGAAGGGTGGGCTCATTTAAAAACATAAAATTGCCTTTGCACAGAGATGATATAGGGAGCACTGACAACTCATTCTCTTCCCTCTTTAAGATTTGCCTAACTCACAACTGACTAGGTGAAACAAAAAGGTCAGAATAACTTTTTTCCCAAATATAGCCCTCATTTTAGTGTCTCTGACTGTGCCTCCAATTTAAGCACTTTTGACCTAGTCTAAATACAAATTAAAGAGAATGAAATTTAGATAAAGATGGGCTATGTGACTAATCCAAGGTCAGAGTAATCATTAACAGAGCTAAGATTCTAATTTAAGAAATTTGAATTTAGCAAAGCTTAAACCAGGATCCACAAGAAGCTACAAACTCAAGGCTTAGTCTGTATTTGTTTTGATATCCAACATTTAGGGAAATGGGATGCAGTATTAGGAGTACCTTGGGCTGTAGCCCTTCATAAAAAATGTTCTCCTTGGAGCTGGGAAGAAAATGGCATCATCAATACTTTATCATTCTCCTAATTCATGCATGAACTTAGTTATGTGCTTAACATATTTACAGTAAGTCTAAAATGAACTTGAAAGTTTACAGGAGGATGTCATCAATAAAGACACCTGGAGTATAAGTCAGAAAATTCAGTCAGAATGCTATCTCCCTTCATTTAGCAAGACAATTAAAATTATAGAAAAAGTCTATACTGTAACATTTTTTATCTTCTATAGACCCATCTTTTTCCCAGTAGTCCCTGCATGTATAGAGCATTCTGGAATCCATTTATGCTCTTGGAGAATGACTAGAAGAGATAAAGACCAATAGGTAAAATTACCCGTCAGTCTAGATTGATGACCCGAAACTTTGCCATTGGTTGTGGTCAGGTTTACATTAGCAAACTCCTCTCTTTTTACAGTTTCTTGAATCTCCGATCGAGGAGTGTTCTAATTCTTGTTTTCTTCAATATTTAACAACTCGTAAAGGTCAAACTGTATATTTTATGTTAGGTGATAATTCCCTGGATTAGGTCTTGTCACTTTAAGAAGCAGAGTTTCCTATCCCCAAACCAGACCGAGAAGTTTAAAAGACTCACAGAGCGACACCAGATCTGTCAGAAGGCATTTTCCACCTGACTACTTTTCTGAAGCCTTGTTATTCCTTGTTCAGAGCCTGGTGCATGGCTTTTTCTCATTGTGTCATATTTTGGCTTCCCTCTCCCAGCCTTACACGGTGTCCTTTGGTCTTGATTGATGGCTTGGCTTGGCTTTGGGGAGTAACTTTCCTCTTGATTCCTGCACGGTCCCTGTCACATAAACTGCTCTTCTAATTGTTGACCACCACTTGCCACTGCAAACTGTCCTGTTTTGAGGGTGCTCCAGAGAGTACCTTTTGCTCCACCAGCCAGGGGCTCCATTACCCTTTGCTTCCCTCCTCTGGCGACATCCAGCCATTGCAATGGCCTGCTCATGTTCTTTTTTTTTTTTTTTTTTTTTTTTTTGATTCTTAAGTATTTGTTTCAGACTCCAACTCAGTTTATTAAATAATCATTCTTTTTTTCCCTTCAAGAAATGTTATTAATGAGTACCAAACAATTAACAAAGCTACACATCGAAAGCATGAAAAGTTGTAAAATCATATCCTCTCTTGGCTTTAATTGATCTTGCACTATGCCGAGGAAAATAGACATTAATCAAATAACGGCTTGTTTACAATTGACATTCCCCTTAGGATCCCTGTTATCTCTATTTCCTTAAGTGCCAAGATATAGTTATCCAAGGCATTGTTGGGGTTTCATTATATTATAATGATTGCCTTTTAAAAAGTTATCTTAATTATTCATTTATTTACTATTTCACTTGCTTAGTCAACATTAATGTCTCAAACCACTGTTACACTGGTGATACAATACAAGGGACACCTAGCATAAAGTTTAGCATAAAGGCTAGCAGAAAGATATTAAGATTAATAATTAAAATACCTTTGAGAAGAAATGCAGTGTAAATTAGGAATAGAGGTGAAGAAATATTTGGAGTATGTAAAATGTTTATTTTCAATTTTTTTTATATAATGATAAAAGTATGCAAAATTCTCCATAAGTGTTTTCCCATGCTAATAATCATCTTTATCTTCTCATGTTTGTATTTGTATGCTTTTTATGGAAGGCATACAAATATACATTGCCTAATGTAGATAATTATAGTATAAATTTTTAAAGTAAGAAAACCACATATAATTAAATTTTCATGTTATAAATAAAAATTTCTTATTATCCAATCCATAATATACTAAGTTGAAAATTCTGGTAATTTCCTTCAAAAACTACTACATTGTTAACAGTATTATTGACCTTAACCTAGATGCTTTAGAGGAATACTGGCCATTTAAGAAAGCTATATAATAATACTTTTTACAGAAAAGGAAGATTTACTTGATCTTAATCAAACAGGTATTTGATTAAGAGTAAGTAACAAAAATTAGCAGAGAGAACCTTTCAATTTAGAATTTCTGCTACAGCAGCTTTCATTTTCCTCCCTATGGGGAAATGTCAGGATGGTGATATTCTTTAATATACCAGCAGGGTTACAACTATAAAAAATTTGTTAGGTTGCTTTTTAAGTTATATAATATTCTAATGATGTAACACCTTCCTTTTTCCCCATCTAACTTTAATTTCACAGAATATAAACACTTAGCCTATCCTTAATCTGTGGTGGATGCTCTAATGTATCATCCAGGTTCACCGACCATGGAAGATTGATTCTCTTGTTCTGGCAGTGCTGGTGGTGAAAACCTTCTGTTCCCCTAGAGGAATTGTCTCGGAGGAGACGTTGCTATTGACTGAAGACAGTCACTTCTTCAATGTCACATTACTTCCTAGGGAAACCCACATTCAAGCACTGATCAATTCCTAACCATTCAAATAAAATTGGACCCACTTTGAAGGATCAGTCTATGTGCAACTCCCTGTGGCAATAATGCCACTGGACCCTTAGTGCAGTACGTACTCTTCCTCTGCTCAGCTTGATTCCTCTCTCTTCCATTGGTATTGATTCCAAGGAAGGGTCTTCTTTAATAAATAACTGGTATGCTTAAATCCATCTCAAATGTCTTCCTTCTGGGTTACTAAACCTGTGCCATATTGGGTATGGTCTCAGAAATAGATTCCCAAAGCAGGAAGTTAGAACTGAATCTCCACTATCCAGCTGGTAATTAAGACCTCATTCCTGCTGGTGAGTCACTTACTAGATTTTGTTGTTGTTGTTGTTGTTGTTGTTGTTGTTTTAGTGAATTGGGTTTCTTAATTTAAGAGACCATATTAGCTGATGTCAAATATCTGTGTTTCATAACTCTGGGGGACATAGTAACTATAAGAATAAAAAAGTGAAGCCATGAATTGCTAAGTTGATCAATACCACACAAACTAAAAGCATAAATTTGAATGATGAGAATGAAAGACAAAGATTAAAATAAGGTATCTCCTATGGTGAGAGAACAGAAAAACACAAAGACAAAACTTAGTACTCAACTGGGAGAGTAGCACGGCTGGGTGGTGAATTCTAGAACCAGATTTGGGATCCTGATATGCAAAGGGGATTTCTGAGCTGGTGCACCATACAACCTTGAATGCTCAGATTTTCCTCAACTTCCTGAGCCTACAGTGTTAAACAGCTCTTCCTTGTAAAATGCTATGATCTCTCATTTGCTTTATGTAGAAATTCTCTCTCCTGAGACCTGTGATTGTTCCCTTTCTGGCTACTGGTAACAATTAAACAAGCTGAGGATTTTCTGAATCTAATAAGGAAAGACCTTATTATAATTATACCCAATGCGTAAAGCACGGGTTGGGAGAGAGCTCATGGAGTTGAATTCTGAAGATAGCTGCGGATAAATAACATAAAGTTGGATAAGACTGAGTATAATGATTGTTAGCCCACTCCTAGAAAGCTAGATTTAAATTCTGGACATTCCCCCAGAAGATGGTGTTTAAATACTACTAGAACATCTTATGAAAGGATGGCGATATTGCCATGTGTGTGGTTTGAGTGGCAGGATTTTCAGTTACAGAATAGAAGGGATTAAACTGCTCCAAGAAGTCAGTATGTTTTTATTTTGCTAATATTTATATATTAGGTTGGTTGGTTGGATATCTTGCAAGATGATTAGGTTTGATGGAAACTCTTGGACAGGGCACCATTTAACAAGAACATAAGGAATTTGCAGAGAAGAGGGTCACTTGCATCATTAGGAAGGGCAGTGGTGACTGGATTCTGCTAAGGGTTACTGATAAAAGGGATGTTCAGAAGTGGGTTCTGTGCTAGCAATGGTGAAAATAAGGCCCCCAAAAGTAGAGGATGAGAGTTCATACTAAACCATAAGAAAAATAGATATAGGATGCAGTTTTGCTATAATGGACTGATGCAGAATTAGTTGTGAAGATGGTTTAAAAACATGGCAAAATAGACACAAAATAAGTGGGCAGGGCAATGGGGTGATCATTTTTATTATCAAAAAATCAGATAGGAGCAAAAGGCAGAAGAACTGTTCAACACCATAAGTGCACATAATTGTGTTAGTTATTGTTTTATTGCTGTGATCAAAATGTGTGACAACAACTTGCAGGAGGATAAATTTATTTGGGCTCATAATTTTAGAGTTTTCAATCTATGATTAGCTAACTCTACTGCTCTAGGTTGAGATGATTCAGAACATTAAGGCAGAGTGTGTGTGGAGAAGGAAAGCTGCTCAGCTCCTAACATCTCATAAGAAGAGAGAGCTCAAGGAAAAACCAGGGACAAGATATAGTCCAAAGTCTTACTCCCAGTGACTACTTCCTCCAGCTATGCTCTACAGGCCTATACTTCCACCCAGTAGTCCACTCAAAACATTGAGCCATCAAAGGATTAGTCCACTGATGAGATAAAAGCTTTCATTTTACCTTTGAACATTCCTGCATTGCCTAACACAAGAGCCTTTTGTGGGACAACTCATATTCAATATATAGATATGATGTTTTTAATTATTCTCCAAAAGATATATAACTATTAACTCCTTATTTGTGCAATAAAAAATAAAAAGCTCAAAATATTTCAAAGGGAGTTGGATACAGGATTCAAGTTCATTCACAGTGATACTGAGACAACCAAATCATTTTTATTCTTCACCTATTAGGGTTGAGGACTATTGGGTCAAGTAATAAATGGAAGTCTGCCCAAGGTCTAGGTCACAGTAAAACCATGGACTCAATCAAGTGTCATATTTACCTGGTCCTTAAATAGTAGAGATAACCTTGGCATTTGGATATATCACCATAATATTACCTTGTTTTGTAAAGTAAGATATATTATGATAGAGAAGAATAAGTGAAGCTCTAAAAATTGTCCAATCTGGAATTGTTCAAAAATTCAAAACATTATTTTATGCTGATGGTCAAAGGTGTATAGTTGGTCTGCTTTTAAAGAAGTTAATAAAGTAAAAGTGGCAGTCACTCCATCCCCATTTTGTTCACTAATCTGACACCTAGATAAACTATAGTCTCTGGAGAATTGCAGTAGACTTTATAAAATCAATTAATTAGTAGCTCCTACTGCAGTAGCCTGTCAGATGTGATATCTTTGCTAGAGTAGTAGACCTACATAGTATGTGAGATATGACCAATAATTCTACAAAAATTTTCTTTTCTATCTTTTACAAAATAAGTAACTTAAAAACAATATTTCATGGAGAGAGTAAGAAAATATTTGCCTCAAAATTATAAGAAATATCTGTCATTCTATCATTCTGCATTCCAAAGAAATTAGTGTCTTTTTAACATCTCATGGAATGTTACTTTGATCTATTATATTAATTATATTACAAAACAGATCAGGTGAATAAGAAGTGACAAAGTGACTAACATGTTGGAGTCTTTGGTTAACTCATTCTCTTTAAACTCTGGGAGATAATTCTTTAATTTTCAGAAGTGGGCCACATCAGTATAAGTTTTAGGCATCTAAGGATCAAAAGTGTACTAGGAAATTCTATACAAATAAAAAAAAAAGTTATTAAATTTTGCACTGCCCATCATAGAAAATAAAGTGTAATGTTTGGTGGGTCCCTTTGGGTTCTAGAAGAAATGCATTCAACTCTGGTACTGCTGCTTTACAAAATATACTACAGGAAGTTTTCTGGCTGGCTTCAAACTGACCCAGTTTTCTCCCTTTCTTACTTATAATGCCCAAGAATAACTGCAAAATGTCTCAGGAATGAAACCTCCAGAAATAAGGAAGAACTAGCCTCAAGAGTCTGGGCTCTCTTCCTGTCCCCCATGAAATGGTAGGTGCTGCAAGGCTTTAAGTCTAGCATGCATGTTGCCCTCAGGGTATGAAAGCCAGAGCAGACTGCTATGGGATCCCCGGCTTCAGTGTAAGTCCAGGCATGGGTTGATGAAGTGCCATCTGCCCTGAGCCATGGGGGACTGGCTCACCATGAATCCTAGGCTTACTTTACTTAGCTGCCTATCAATAATAAAGTTGCTTCTCATACCTTGTGAGAGTGTTGTAAGTCACTGGACTTGGACAAGTAGGAAAATTTGCATCCCCATGTACAGTGACTGAATCGGTAACCAGTACCCGGTGAACCTGCTTTTGCAAACACTAAGTGCAGACACCAGCTTTGATTTCATTCCAGACAGGACTCTGAATCATATCCACACTGTGGTTACAGACATTCACTAATTGAAACCTTGAGATGCAGCAGACTCTTTAGTATGAAAGATGTCAATGGTTGAAAAATGATCCTTGTGTTAGTTTTGACTGTGTTAAAAAAAAAGACAAGAAAAGAAAGATACATGGACTGGAGGCCCTGAGCAATAAGTATTCATTTCTTAAAGTTTCAGGAAACTGAGAAGTCAAAGCCCAATTTTCAGCTGGGAGTGTCTGGGGTCCACTTCCTGGCTAGGGGACAAACCTGTTCTTGCCATATCTTATGATATGGCAGAGAGGCAACTGGGGGTGGAAGTAAGTCTCTCATAAGTGCACTAATCCTATCATTATGTTTATATCCTCATGATTCATTACCTCCAAAGGCCCCATATCCAAATATCCTCTTATTTGGGAATAGGACTTCAATCATTTAATTTTAGAGGGGAAAATTCATTTACTATATAGCTGACATTGGTGGAAATTCTGACAAGCCACACTCTTAGAATCATAGCATAGACCACTAGTTTCTGGAAAAATCTATGCAGTCTGCCCCAGAACATTATATTTCTTAAGAATAGTTTCTAGAGTTCAATAGGCCATGGTAGGCCATGACTAACCTTGGGCATAAAAGGCCATGTGCCTGCAACTACCCATGGTGAACAGAGTTACATCAGATACATAGGAAGAAGTGCCTTCAGAAAGAATTCATAACTGGAAGGAATCAATGGGCCCTGCATGAATCCCACACAGAATCAGAAAGCAAAACAATCTGTACAATCAAAATCCCAGGTTGAATTCTAGGGAAATCCTGAATGTGTATTTCACACACTGAACCCCACCTCAGAATCTATATCACTTCACCTGCATCACAAGCATTTCTTTGCTTAATTAAAGTATCACTTCTTTCTTAAGTATTACTTCTATCCTCTTTCATATAATTATCTCTTCCCTCAACATATTACATACTTAGCTTCAAAAATATTTTATGACTACTCAATACATTCTATAGTAATGCAGATATTCTAATAAAGATATTGGAAGTTTTTCTCATCCTATGTTTCTATTTATTTTCAATCTGAAATGTGATTCCTATATAAGTATGTGCATGTTCTTTTTTTTTAAGAGAGAGAGAGAGAGAGAGAGAAGAGAGAGAGAATATTTTAATATTTATTTTTTAGTTCTCAGCGGACACAATATCGTTCTTTGTATGTGGTGCTGAGGATCCAACCCGGGCCGCACGCATGCCAGGCGAGCGCGCTACCACTTGAGCCACATCCCCAGCCCATGTGCATGTTCGCATGTTCTTATGGGAGTAAGGCATTATAAGTAGGAAAACATATAGTTAGGATAAGAATTTCATGACTTTCCTATCTACTTGGTTTGAATATCTTTATATTTGGTTCTATGGTTTCAATGATCTTGTTAATGCAACTCTAATGGACAGCAATGTATTTAAAATATCTCATAGATAATTATTTACACAAAAATTGCTCTCATTTAGTGAGTGCTTTTCTAAACAGTTTTGAGTTTTATATGATTTTAATTAAATGAAATGATTTATATTCATTATACCAAACTATTATAACAGCAATTTTGTGAAATATTAAATACTTTCCATGAGTGTGAAATGATAATTATTCTTTCTCTAACACCTGTTCAATATATTTCCTCCCAAGTGAAAAAGAGAGAGACAGACAGAAAACGTGTGTGTTTGTTTGTGTATGTGTATCAGAGGAATAATTTTCCAGATTGTGTGAATCTAGATAAGTCAAAGACATTAACTTTTTTATTTGATTTTTTAACAAAAACAAAATTGAAAAGATAATAAAATAAGGATTTATTTACCCACCAGTGAGAGTCATTTATGATTAATATTTTGCAACTATTTATATATATATTTATATGTACATAACTCTGGTTGCAGGATCTCAGGATGCTGGAATTTGATTTTCATGACTATTGAGAGTTGGAAAACATTGGTTGCCTCTCTAAGCACATGTTTCAGTTAGCATGGTGCAGTGTGAAATAAGCACAACACAGAAATGTGCTCATTCATGTACACTAGAAAAAATAGGGTTGATGCTATGACCCTTCAAGTCTAACTATTTCACTTCACATCTCCTGATATTATATCTTCTCAAATAACTATTCACATTCATAGTGTCTATATTATTACCTCTAAAACATAATGTAACAATTACATCTAATATTAAATTTTTATTTTTATCTTCCCCAATAACTCTTAAAGTTCACACATTGTGTTTGGTTATTATACTACTTTTATCTTTTCAAGTATACATTTTATTTATTTATTAAACTTACATATGTTTGTCATGACATTTCCTTGAAGCTTACAGGTCAGTAATCTTGAATGATGTAAACTCTGAGCTGTTGCTCTAAAATAATTTTTGCTCTTTAAAATATCTGTTATTGTGAGAAACCCAAGTGCATGAGAACTTCTCTCTGTGTCATATTTCTAAAGTGCTGCACTCCGTTCAGTTCCTGCAGGGAAGCTGCCCAGAGCTCTCCCTCCCACCTGCTTTGATGCATACAGCACATTTTCTGTGCACTATA
Source organism: Ictidomys tridecemlineatus (assembly GCF_052094955.1). Taxonomy (NCBI): domain Eukaryota; kingdom Metazoa; phylum Chordata; class Mammalia; order Rodentia; family Sciuridae; genus Ictidomys; species Ictidomys tridecemlineatus. The sequence continues at coordinate 138,883,068 of NC_135485.1, read as the reverse complement.
TAAAAAGCCTCGATATTGAGTAAGAACTAAAATTATTTGATATTCTGTTTTCCTAGCAAATGAGACTTCAAGTATTATCAAGGTTTTTTTTTTGTGTGTCCCAAAGGTACAGATCACATAAGCATTTTTTCCTTATTTCTAAACATTGTTGTTTTTCATTTTGCTTTCTCAAAAAGAGGGAAAAATTATAAGACAATATTAGAAAAACAAACAGACACTGAAATTATATTCTTGGGACTGGCATATTATCCAGAGTTTTTTTTCCTTCTTAAATATCTCTTCTGTGCTCTAATTTGGCTTAATATATCTGATGCTACTTCACACACACACACACACACACACACACACACACACACACACACACACAGTTGGTGATGCAAGACCAGTAGAGAGAACTGGCATTATTACAAGCTCTCACATCTGCCTGCACAGAATTGTACATATAAGGTCAAATATAATTTCTAGTGTATTTAGTGACTATATATGTTACATTAAAAATGTACAACATGCAGGCTTTGGAGAGGTCTTTTAATACATGTCAAATATCCATACACATGTCCTCATGTGTATGTGAAGTTATGTAAATATTAATTATAAAATTTGTATTTTTGACAATTTTTTTCACTACCCTTTTTATTTGGTAAATTTCACAAATCTGGATCCAACATTTCTTTATTTGTAGCATCCAAGTTGGAAAACCTTAAAGGTGTAAAACAGAGCATATTAGAACAACCTGAATTTTTGAAGCAGTTATTCATGATGGTTTCTATAAATTAACTAATGTCCAATTAAAATTTCTTTATGTTATGATACATGTCTGTGCTTGTCTTGTTCTTCGTGGGTTGTAACAGAGTTTTGGAAATGAAAACCGAAGGTAGCTGTGCTTTCCATAGCAATATGGCACAATTTAATTGTTTCTATGTTTCTTTTTTGTTTGATCCTCCTGCTTAACCATAGAGCTGTGGTAAAGAAAGTTATGTCACAAAGCAAACTCAATAAGACATAAATAATATACACCTAAATGTGCCTAAATAAAACCACCTCTTGTGGTTTTCCAGGAACAATTGCTTTTACCATTTTATTGCATCATCTAACTGAAGAGAATGTATGCATACAGATTTCACATTGTTGTCTTCTATTTTGTCTGTCTTATTGAACTCTTAATGGAGACACTTTAAATAGTTTGATATTCTTTGCTTATAATTTGACAAAGAAAAAAACACCTTCAATATGGATATTTTTTTAATCATATATGAACATGAAACTATGTCAGCATGAAGCAGACATGGCTGGAGCTCCCAGGGTATTCAGCAGCTCTCTATAGAGCAAAGGGAGGGTTATCAAAATCTAGCTGAAAGGTAAGCAAAGGAAGAGGAAAATGTTGTGTATTTGATAGTGACAAGTGAGTGTTTAGGGTTTGGAATAATTAATTGTTTGTCTTTATAGCACAGCAGGAGTTTACTGAGACAAATAACCAGCATTTACACATACTTGTAAAAAAAATTAAAAAGTGAGATAAATGTACCAGCAACTACTAATCTGAGAACAAAGACCATAATAATAGCTGAAACCAGTCTTTATTTTCAGACCTGCTCTCACTAACATGTTTACTTTTCTATAAACAGAAGTGAAACAGCTTTTGGGTAAACACTAACTTTTGTGGAAATGGGTACAAAAATAGTTGGTAACAGCTTTATAACACTTTCAAATGTAAACTATAAGACCACTATTTTACAGTGAAGAATGCAACTAAAATCTACAGATAGAATTTGCCATAAGTATCTACATCTGAGGAGCTCGTTCCTCACATTAAAGCAATTCTGTTTCTGTTAAATTGGCAAGTAGAACTAGTATATTAAAATTTGGTTTTACCACCTCTCAACCAAAATATTTCAGTATGAGTTTAACATATTTATATCATATGCCTGGATTTAAATATAGTTACTAATAGGGCATTATGTAAAAATGTGGATGTGTAACCTGCATTTGGGGTAAAAATTGGGAGTTCATAACCCACTTCAATCTAATGTATGAAATATGATATGTCAAGAGCTTTGTAATGTTGTGAACAACCAATAAAAAAAAACTGTATTAGGTGAGAATGAATTCAGGAAATGTACTCATATTCTGGCTTTTTCTGGCTGAAGAATGAATATGTACTTTGAAGAATAACTCAAATCATTTCATATTGAACCATTAGCAGTACAATCAACAGAAAATGTTTGGGTTTAATTTGGTGTCAATTTTTTCAAGTTATATGTTCCTAATCTACAATTTTACATGACTGATAATAATCCAAGTATAAGCCACTCTCCAGAGATGTCTTAATCATTTAGGAGTATGCTTTAACTCTTTTGCTTTATTTATGTAAAGTTATATTGGTCTTGTATCTCAATTTATAAGAAGATATTTGCATACCAGGCGGTTATAAACATAGGCAGAATTTATATATCAGAAGAAAAAGTAAAAAGAAAAATTGTAGCTTTCTCATTTTCTATCTTTGCCTCCAAACATTTCTCTAGATCTATTTAAGAATTCCAAAATTATTGACAATTAATACAACGACTAACAAGAGAGACTTTACTCAAATACATTGAATATATTATTCAAATATATTGTATTTAAGAGCTAATACCAAATACTTTAAAAATGTGCAATGGAAAACACTACTTATATTCTTTTGCTTTTAAACATAGAGCTCATTATAATAAATCTAGGTTTCTCTTGTTAGGTGTCTGCAGCCTCAATGTGTGCTAATCTTTTCTGCATGCTATAGAGTACTCTGATATTTAATGAAAATTGTTATCATATGCATAACATATTTCTAGTAAAGTCTACGTGACCTACTTATCATATTATTACTGATGAAAAATATCAATTCAAGCTCATATTGTGAATAAATATACCTTAGTTAAAATAAAGTGAAGGATGAATTAAAACTCCCGTTTTCCAAGGTGTACTTTGAATAATAGGTGAATACATCTAGCTGTCTGCCTCCTGCCTGGAGGTTTTCATGATTCCCTAGATCTGCATTACCAGTTCCCTTTGCTCATTATTCCCCCATGGCTAATTGCCTCTTTCCCTTCATTTGTACTAATTAGGCTACATTTTGTTTGGCACATTAGCTTGAATGGTGTCACCCAGGTAAAACAGCTTTAATAAAGCCTAGTATGCAACATCACCACTTAAGATCATTATCGATTAGGAATGTACCTCCAAAACTGAATTTAAATTAGACTAATTAAATTATGTAGAATGGCATACCTTTCAAGTTTTAGAAATATCTACCATTCTTATCTTTGTTTAACTTTTAAGCTTTTTTCTATGAAATTTGTGATGAGCTTATGCAATTTGCATTTCTTACCTACATAAAATTTTTGTGCTCTTAAAAGTTCAATAACTTTATTTTTCCTCACTATTAATTAGGTGCTGTGGTCCCATGGTCATTAGAAATTAGAATAGAGTTGGACAAGAGTGCTGTCATTTACTGGCCAGGTTGCTTCAAAAATTATAGGAGGGCTGGTGATATAGCTCAGTTGGTAGAATGCTTGCCGCATATGTAGGAGACCACAGGTTCAATCCCTAGCACAAAATAAATAAATAAATAAATATATCTCACTGCCACCCAGTAAGTTAACTAGTATATTATTGAAAGCTAATCATACTGATGAATTTGTGTGGAACATTTAATGGCTAAACAAGCAGTGAATTTTTTCCATAGTCAGGAAACCTACTAAGCAAGTTTCATCTCTATGAAGAAGTAAACTAGTAATTGTGGAAAATAATAAAATATTCCAATTCCATTATATGTTGCTATCACAATATTATACAAGTCCTGAGAGACTGCTATCAAATTATTATTGAGAAGTAGTTATTTCATAAGAACAGATGGTGGCAATAGGCATGAGAATGTGGACGATTTCCAGGTCTCCGATAAAATCAAGAGCTTAGTTTTGAAAAGGACTTAGGAGAAAAATTCTCTAACAAGGGAGGTAAGGCATGGGGAATGGATCTATAAACAATGAAGAGAACCATAGAACATGGCCCAGTTACAGTTTTATTGCCTTCTCTTAATAGGAAATCTCTTCGAGTTAAGGAGCTGCTACAAGATAAACCAAATGAAAAATTTCAAATCCAGAAGCGTCTGAAGTGATTTTGTGGATAGAACATATATTAGTAAATTAAGAAAATCATGGAAGCACTACTATCATGGAAGAATTATTACAGAGAAAGCACTGTAAAAAATTCACAGCCTAGTAACTTTGCAAAATAGTGCTTTATTAAGTGAAAATATATTAACTCATAACTCATGTTTATGAATGAACAACAACCAAATTCTCTTCAAAGAACTTATAGAAAGGAAGAAATCTACTAAAATATGCTTAAAATAGTGTTGTAATACAGGATGTAGATAGGTAATCTTTCTTCCACCAACTCAAAAGTCATTATAAGTCATTGCAGATAACATGGTAGAAAGTGTGCATTCCACACTTAGGTATTTTTAAATGCCAACTATCAGACAAGAGACAAATGATCAATTCACATTTGCTTGACTTTACTGTTTAACACGCAATGTCAGCATCTGGAGGTAAGTGGAATAAAGCACATGAACGACTTAGAAGGATGGAAAGGATGTAAAAGACATGTCTTGCTACCCCAAACCTCACAGTAGATGAGTCAGAGAGTAGAACCTCTCAGAGGATGCAGGTTCTCTCACTATCACCTCTGGATACCCTATCTAATGTCATGGATTTCACAATTTCTATTCTTTTTTTTTTTTTTTTCATAGTATTCCATACCTAACAAATCCTGACTCTATCTTCAGTTCACCACTATTACCCTTTTCTACCACCCTCAATGAAGCCATGGGATCATTTGCATTTTATTTCCTTTTTTCACCTCCTGTTTCACTGAGTCACAGTAGTTTCTGTTAATCCCTCCGTGGATCACCAGTCATGGCTTCCCAGCTCCTTTCGTTTGGCTCCTCTCTCTGCCAGCCACAGGCCGATCTCAGAAAATCCTTTTCATTCCTGCTCTTATAATCCACTCCAGCTTCATTCTACGCACTTCCTTCCATCATCTCCATCACTACCTCCTCTGTCTAAACCACTCTCTTCTCCCTGTCTACTGATTGGTTATTAGACATCCTTGGCTCCCTGCAGTGTCTGCACTACAGAGAAAAATGATCTTTCCAACTTAGAAATCCATGAAGAGCATGACCCTAGTTAAAACTGACTGATGACTTTCTTTCTCCCCGGGAAGAAAACCTAAATCCCTGATTAGAGCTTACAAGGTGCTGCATGATTCAATTCTTCTTATCATGTAACAAACTTCATTCACTAAGCTCCATTCAGAAAACTCACGATTTTTCCCTAAATTCACCAGGCCAATTTTCATGTTAGGACTTTGCAACATTTGCTTTTCTTTCTACTCATAATTCAGTCGGTAATGACGCTTGACAGGCATTCTCCAGTCCCTCCAAATATCATCGTTTCAGTAAATGTTCCCTGAAAATTCTTTTTAAGTCAGCATCTCACTGCAATACACAGTTCTAGAATAAATATATTTTATTACTTTATGTTTATTTCCCCCTTTGTGGCACTAATAACTATATGAAAATATGTTTTATATGAATGTTTTATATTTTACTTCCTTTTTCCACTAGAATATTAACCTATAAGAGAAGCCAGTTTACCGTTTTTATTTACTATTGTACTCACTGGGATTAGAACAGTACATAGCCAAAACAAGGACACCCAAAAACTGTTGTGGGCTGATCACTCAGAAAACACTCTCAGTCTGAATTTTGTCCAAATTAGAGAGTCTTTTATTTAGGCAGCTGGGACTGCTCCCTGTAGGACCCAAATTGTCTCTGCCAGGAACAGTGCTGGGTCCAAGTTGTATGCAGTTTATAAGGGGAAAAAACTGCATCTTCAAAAATGTCAGAATAGGCAAGCAAACAGCCCAAGGGCCGGAGAAAGCAGTTAGCGGAGCAAGAACAGACAACCACATCCTGGGTTCGCACACCTATGGACATATGAAGTACAGAAAGACAATTTTCAACATTTTTGAAACAGCTTAACATTATTTATTCTCTAACACTTATCACATAATCCTATGATCCTACTTATTAATATTTCATAATTGATAATTTATAATTGATAATCCATATTGATTAAACTCAGGCCACAACAAAACTATCAAATCATTATTTTTTTCTCCATGTACTGGGAAAAACGTTGGTGTGGAGGACAATGACCGTCACGGTCTCCAGCACTTTGGCAAACCTCAGATGTGGGTCTTCTGTCTGAGCATCAGTGGTTTCATATTGTTGTAGCATTCACAGTCGCCCTGGGGGCTGCCGTTCTCCATAAGTTTGGTGTGGCTGGACCAAGAAAGAAAGCATATGTATATTTCTACCGAAGAAATTATGATTCCATGAAAGATTTTGAGGAGATGAGGAGGGCTGGAATCTCTCAGAGTGCAAAGGGATTTTTGGAATATAAAGAATTTCTTTGGATTGAAGTCCTTGGAAGTTTGTATTGACTTCTGCTCCTGAACTATAAAACTGAATATGTGGGCTTAGAAATAGTTTTTCTTGGTGAATAAACAATTAACAAATACTGTTAAAAAAAAAGACTATCAAGTGAATCAAGTAATGAAAATAATATATATATAAATATAAATATGTAAATTTATATACATATATATGTGTATATATGTATATATGTTTGCAAATATTCTGTATATTTGAATTAATTATTGTATGAACTCTGATTTCTTTATCAAGAATTTTAATATATTCCAAAGTTCATTTAGTCTAAACAAAGCAAGGGCTATGGTCTGATATGATTTGTCCCATAAGGGTCCATGTGTGAGAGGCTTCATCTTTAATGAGGCTATATGGAAACTGATGGGACTTTCAAGAGGTGAGTCCTAATAGGAAGTCCTCAGATCACAGGACTTGTCTTCTTGGAAGGGATTAGGGTAGGTCACATGGGACCCCTTGTTGGTTGGCTTGAGAAGGTTGCTTTCAATTCCTGAGCTTGGGAGTCTGAGGACACAGCTAAGTTGTAGAGTGTGTGCTTACCATGCACAAGGACCTGGGTTGGAGCCCCAGCACCAAAAATGCAATGCCATGCTTGATCCCACCTCCAGTCAGTCTCTCTGGCTTCCTGTTTGAGATGTAATCGCCAGCTCCTTCAAACGTTCCCACCATGATGCCATGAAGTGAAAGGCCCCTCATTAAGTTGATACCAGTGCACTTTTAATTTTGCAGACTATGGGTCAAATTAACCTGTACTCTTTTAAAGCTGGCTGCCTGAAATATTCATTATAGAAATGAAAAGCTAACTATACAGCAACATATTAACTATTTTTAAAATAGCCAAACTTTTTAGGAAAAATATTTAAACAAATTCATAGAAAACTCTTTACAACCCCAATTGAAATTATTTTACAATGATAATTTCTGTAGAAATGTTAGATATATCCAGTAGACTTTTTTATTTCTTCATAATAATCATTTATAAAATTGTGACCCAGAGATGTTATTGTGATATCACCATGACTTTAAAAATTGCAGTGGAACAACATTCTAAATGTTTTTATTTTAAAACTCATTCTTATTTTAATATGACTGAAAATCTAATCTTTCCTTCCTTCCTTCCTTCCTTCCTTCTTTCCTTCCTTCCTTCCTTCCTTTCTGATTTGGGATGTAAAGTTTCTAAATGACTTCTCAGTCAACTTGTATGTCCATTCTGGTACTCCAATGTGCCAAGATCATCTTGAGATTCTAATTCAGTTATCCAAAGTATTTATTATTCCATGCTTTTTCTGTTTTTTAAAATTGGTGTCTATATCATACAAGTTACTGACTGCTCTTATAAGCAGAATTGTATAGGCAGAAGAGCCAAAATTATGATTAATTTCTCTCTAGTTTAAAATCAATACTTATATTTATGCATATTTCCAGGAGCATGATATATATGACATAAGTATTACATAAGCAGGTATAACATACAAATTTACAACTGCATAAACTAAAATATTAACAAATTCCTCCTGAACTCATTTGAATTCAGTTTCCTACGTTCGTTGCAAAAGTTTTGCACTTGCCTGCAGTGGTTTGTCTTGCAAGTCAACAATCAGCAGATGACATGGCTATCCACCTTTTACCCTCATATCAGGGACTGTACAATTAGGCAATTCAGCTTCCCCTGGGCTCAAGGTCTCTCCTTTGCTATACAGCAAAGCCAGGGCACATGGTCAAGTCATTCTCAACTCTAACTAACTATTCTTTGAAAGAATGGTTCTGGAATGAAGCTGAAATGTATAACTTTCTACTTACTCTGCCATTTTAGGACCAACCAAATGAATCCATGGCCAGTTGTCTCACATATGCACTTGACTGTGGCGAGGTATTAATCCAGCTTGCAGAGCATCCTGCCACAGACTTTCCACCTCCCTCAACAAGGATCAGCTAGAAGAAAACTGATGGCTGAAGGAAACAGGTTAGGACAGGAAGATTCTGTATCAGATAGCAATTTCATGTAAAAGCAAAGGTTGGCAGCCCACGTTGGCAAGGAGACACCAAACTGTAGGAAGGCAGGGCGGAAATGTCGTTATGATGTTGTTGAAATTTCTCCTCCCACCTTCACAGGGCTGAGTACTATAGCATATGATATGATGTTTTGTTTGTTGCTTTTACACAGCTCATCCTCTCTGTCCCCCCAACATCTTAATGATTTCGATGACCTGGGCCTTCATGATTTCATCAGCCACCAGCAGTCAGCAACATCATGGAGCTGTTTGAAATCCTTATTTATTGGTTGTTATTTGAATAGAACTTTTACACACACAATATGAAATTACACATCTTATTATATTTCCTCTAAAATTCTTATAATATTCGTTACAATGAAGAATAGCAAGATAGATGTATATGAAGAGGTGAGAAAGTGAATAAACAATAATTGTCTTGTCATGGGTATCATCATTATCATAGTCTTATGCTAACAGAATTTTGATTCCACAAAAATCTATATGCACATCGTTTATGGCATTTAGATTTCAAATATTTCCTTCCATTTTCCCACACTCAGCACTAAATATGGAGATCACTTACTTAGTAATGCAATTGGACCAAAGTTGAGAGTCAGATTTTTCTGTCTCCATCATTTATATCTCTTTCAGTGTTCTAGGCACTTATTCAACAATGAAAAATTAAAAGATAAAGATATTATTTTTGATCCCAAGGAGATATTATTATTATAGACAATCGCAAATATAGTTGATCAGAATGAACTCTACATACAAGGCGTATGTATGAGGACCTAAGGAAGTCTATTGACAAAGCTGTGGATGACATCTGGGGACACGGGAGTAAACTGCACACCTTTTTGGAGAAGTTGATATCTAGAATCTAGCTCAAAATTGATTAGGGCATAGAGGAATTTGGAAGGCAAGCAGGTACATATAGAGCTCATTTCTTTTTTTAATACTACATCATTACATAGTCAAACTAGCTCTTGCAAACTAATTTTGAGGTCATGTAAATATGAGGGATAATAAAATTTTATGCAAACTGAGTTTTGTTGTTGTTGTTGTTAAGTATTAGAAACATTTTAGGCTGATTGCCTTGGAGCTCTCTGAAAACAAATATTCCATGGAGAATCATGTTAAGTTCCCAGAAGTCTTTCTTTCTTCATTCTTTCTGTTTTGTGAAACATTACAGAGCAGATACTCTATTCTAGTTCTTCTTCTAGAAAAGTGTAGTTAACCAGACATTGTGAATAGAATTCTAGAAACATCTCAAATTCCTGGGCCCCAATTCGGGGCACTGAATGTAAAAGCACTTTGCAATATGATTCAGTTTACTAATTAGCAGACTTATACTTGGATTATCTGAGGAAGGACACTGTCTTCATAGGGCCCTGGATTGCAGAAGGCAGGAGAGATGATGCAAGAGAACTCAGAGAACTTTGAAGCAGAGAGACATTCCAGCTGCCCTTGCTGGCATTGAAGAAGGAGAAGAGAGAAGACCAAGGAGCACAGTTCACCTTGTGGAGCTGAGAATGATTCCTGGCTGATAATAAAGGACATTGGAAACAGAGTCCTCCAAGCCCTTTGAGATCAGTTCTGCCAACAACCTGATTGTGCTTGAATAAATTCATTCTGAAGGTTGGAAATCTTCAACCTTCAGAAAGGAACACAATCCTGCCAGCACCTTGATTTTGATTAGAGAACCTATTATGCAAAAGACTACGCTTCTATGAATTCCTCATCTTCATGCAATACATTATTAATTATATCCATGAACTAATTTAAAATACATGTTGCACATTTTCTTCAATTTTTTTTTTTTACTAAATAATAGTATCTACTGAATTATTCTTTTGTTAAAGTTGAGTGAATAGTTTCAGTGTATTAGTGGTAAATATTGTATCACAAGATTTCCCTTATTTGTATTTTGGAATCCCTATCAATTCCTTAAATGCCATGAGTATTTTTTAGATCTAAACAAATACGTTACAAATCAGATTCATGTTACCTGAAGGTCAATTTCTTACCTTTGATAAAAAAGAAGATTCCATTCTAAATCCAGTAAATCCCTCTATTTTACTTAAGTGCCTGATATTTTTTGGTATGTTGAAATAATACAACTTGCAGGAAAATAAACAATAGAGTCATAGTGGTAAGTAGATGGAGATAGAAATGTGTTTAACTTAGGATGAAACACAAATGGAAGGAACTAGATTCGAAGAACTCATTTGCTAACTCAAATCACTAAGTAGTCGAATCCTATTTGTGCACAGGGTCCTAGTAAAGTCAACTGTGCTGACCACATGGACTAAGCTTATGCTGTAGCAAACATCTAGAAGCATACTGATGTTAAAATGTCATAAGCACAAACTCAGTTTAAAATGATATTTTTTCTTTTACCGAAAACATGCTTTAAAATATCTTAAAACTGAAAGCATCATCAGGAGTTTTATTTTTCAACAGTAATCATAATCTGAAACAAAATCACTGCTTATTAAATTCATCTAAACCATCATTATAGGATTTTCACTGAACTGTTTAGAAGAAGCTTTATAAATTTAATAAACAGAATTTCAAACAACAAAAACAAATTACCATTTATCCGTGGCCTCATATTTATAAAAGCTATACAAAAACCATTACCTTACTGATAGTTTCAGAATCGAACAATTTTGGTAAGATACAGCGGAGAGGACATTCATCATTCATCATTTTCCATTCCTAGAGTTTCCAAGTACCTGTATTCCCTGGCAACCACCCCTTTCTCTATAAACATAAGGAAAAACAAAAGTTATATATGTGAGAATATCCAATAATTTGAAATTATAAAATTCAGATCATAACTTTTGCAACTATTTCTCATAGGGCTAAAATTTTTAGGGAAATGGCAATAACTCATACTTTGAGCACATTACTGAAAATTAAACATTTTCAAGTGAAAAAACACAGACTGAATTACTTAAGTGGTATACATCTAAGAATGCAACCATAAAAATCATCCAGAAATCACAGAAAATCTAGTTCATGTTAAAAAGCACATAGCCACAAGGTAGAGGAATGTCCTTTGGAGGTATCAGTCAAAAAATCTTGAGAAAAGGTAAAAGCAATTCTAACTACACCAAAGATAACTCAGCAACATAGCAGGCGTTAGAGGTTTATTTTAAAGCTCTCAGGCAGAAAAGAAATCATTTGCTACTTAAAAGTAACTGATATATTGAAATTTTACATCAGCAAACTCTCCCATCATCTTATCATTTAGTTTTATGGCCAAAATAACCAAAAGAGAAGAGATCAGAGCTCCTGCTGCTTTGGCTGCAGCTTCTTCTCCTCCTCTTGCTCCTCCTCCTGCTCCTAATCCTTTTTCTCTTCCTCCTTCTCCTTCTTCACCTCTCTTTCTTCACCTTCTTCCTTTTTCCTTCTTCTTTTTTCCTCCTCATTCTTCATTTCCTCCTCCTCCTCCTCTTCTTCCTTCTTCTTCTATTTTTTTTTTTTAACTTCAGAGGCACATAACAACTGAATCATATCTCCTGCCGCCCCCCCCGCCATTTTATTTAAATTTTGAGACAGGGTATCAATAAGTTGCTTAGGGCCTCTCTAAAGTGCTGAGGCTGGCCTTGAACTTGTAATCCTCTTGCCTCAGCCTCCTCATCTGCTGGGATTACAGTCCTGTGCTATCATGCCTAGCCTAATATCTGATCTGATATCAAGATCAGAGATTCTTAATTGAGACATTTTATTATTTAATTTTCACATCATGCTATAGAAATGCCCAGAGTTATTGATTTCTATGTGTAGATGTGTTATAATTAGGGGAACATCAATATTTAAGAAAGGAAACAACAGAATTTCTACATCTTTCTAGCATTACCAGCATATATTTGGTAGCTTCAAGGACTTAAATAAATTACAATTTTTTGATTTTAATGTTTCATAACACATAACAACGTGAACTAGATTTTCTGTGATTTCTGGATGATTTTTATGGTTGCATTCTTGGATGTATACCATTTAAGTAATTCAGTCTGTGTTTTCTCACTTGAAAATGTTTAATTTTCAGTAATGTGCTCAAAGTATACTTGTAGCAACTGATTGCTGAGAGTGCCACCATCAAATAATGAGTATATAATGCAACTTTTTATTATTTTGCTTTTGGTAACTTTGTCTAATTTTAATAATTTGTCTTCAAATGTTATTCAAGGTCATTTGTATTTAATTCTATGAAATACACTAAACTGTAAAGTAATTTAGCTAATTATTAGGTAAATAAAGATAACATACAAAAATATTCTTATAATAAAGTTTATCATATACATTTTACCAAAAAAACTCACTGCTTATTTAAATTTTCTCTATATATTCTTTTAATCTAAATTAGAACTAATAATTAGAATGCTTTGTTTTAAATCAAATTTAGTATAGAAAATAATATTTGAAAAGTTTATTAATAGAATTCACTCTACATTTGACAATTCTGTGTGTATGTGTTGGGAGGTGTACAGATGTTATAGCTAAAAAACAACTCAAATGGGAGATAGGATTAAAATGAAACATTAAAATCAAGTCATTTAATTAGGAATACAGACATTATGTAGATAGTTATTGAATAAAAGTAGAGAAAGTTCTTTAATCATGATGTAATATTTAAATTATATTTTTGGAGCACTTGCATAGTGAAAGTTAAATGATTCACAGAGGTACTGAAAAGTGAGGTGGTGTTCTTTTTTATTACATTAATTTAAATAATTTGACTAAAAAATCAGATTCCTGAATGTTTAACTTATATATATATATATATATATATATATATATATATATATATATATATATATCTTTCCCTGTTCAGAGAAATAAAATATTTGGCAAAATTCGTTAGCCTCCTTTCTCATGTTAAATTTAAAAAAATGAATGTCCATTGAGTTAATAGTTTAGCCCAATTTTATTTCCCAGTTTTCCTCCATTGCTGATTGACTCATTGTTTCCCCATTTTATGATTGTTTTCTCTTGATACAAAAGCAAACTGCTCAGCATTGACATCAGAAATATTCCACACCAGCATAGTTTATTTTTCCTAAGACATGATAAATTAAATTACATAATTAAAAAAATATTTTTTAAAAATGGAGGGAAAACTTTGTATCACTCTACTTTCTGCCTATTAACTCTTTATCCACCTGTTAATTCTTTTTTAATTCTAGCCTTTCTGTCTTCGCTTCTATTACTGTGTGGGAAAAGCAGGGCCATTCCTTGGAAAGGAATATAACCTATATATTGTAATTAGAGAATTATACAGAAAATACTTCCTAAGCAAAAAGTTGATTGTGAATTCAACTTGAATCTACTTAAATTATGAAGAAAATGTATCATTTCTTGCAGTTATTGTTATAAAAATGCAAATAAGAATACTAAGCAAAGCTAAATCATATACAAACTTGTCTATATTAATTAACTAACAAAATCATCCAGATAATAAAGTGAAACAAATTTCTATAACCATAATTATATGTTGAAATATCTGGATTTTTTATAAAATGCTTCGATAATTTAAATCACAATTGAAAAAGGCTTAACTGTCTTTGACATTTGATAGGAGGAAAAGTGGCAGAATAAATATAAAAAAAGGAATTACAAAAATACAAACCATAGGCTTCTGATGAAATGCAGAAAGATGAACTGCACAAATAAATAATAATTCCTCTTTGTTGTAAAAATTTCTATATAGTGTGATAAGGGCGATTACCTTAATATTGTAGTTCACAAATTAGAAAACATAAGAATAGAATTTGTAAATTAATTGACAAAAGTATACTAATAACTAACATATACTATCATGATGAAGGACAGAAAATGAGGTCTGAATAAAATCAGAAACATACTATGTTGCTATGTTGTTTCATATTGTAAAAAAGCTGGGTTTTCTTCAAATTAATACAATTATAATTATATGTGAACATAATTTTGAAAAAATGTTAAAATAATTTTAGAATGTATGAAAAACAATAGTATCAAAAAATTCAAGAGAAAAAAATGAAGAATATGCTCAATTTCTTAGTATTAGTATTAAAACCTCAAACATTGTAAATTATAATATATGAAAGAGTGCTATTTTAACTTACTTGATTTTTAATAAACAGATGTCATATTCATATACATATGATTATACTTATCAATATTTTAGGAAACAATATTTATAAAAGATGATGGTTTATTTAAAAATGTTTTGGAGTGATGGGGCATGTATGTGGAATAAAACAGAACATAACCATACAAGCCAGAAGGAAAATTTCAAATTGATAATCAATATAATTGTGAAAAAAAACTAATATATTATTCACTAACTCTAGGAACTGTGTGAAATTATATAAGTCACTTATAATAATTTTAAAAAATAGTCAATTTTCTATAAAGCAAAAAAGAGGATGATTTAAAACAAATAATGCTAAACTTTGAAGAAATACATTGAAGCAAGTTGTTATTCTAATAAAGTTATATAGCAACTATGAACAAGGGTTTAATTTAAAAGTGTAAACTCTCAAATACTGCAAATTTTTATATCATGGATCAATATATAATTTTGTGATCTATCTATCTATCTCTATATATGTATACGTGCATATACATATATGTATTAATTGCCTAGAAATTGAATATAGATTTTATTTGAGACAGAAATATAATATTTGTATTAATACACAAGTTCAGTGGTTCCTCTTTATTGACATAAAAGACAATTAATAATCCTGTAATATCATAAGGATGTTAAAATAATGAGATATGGCTATGTAGTTACATGAAAATTTACCACATGTACACATGTGCTTATAATAGGCAACTGAAATTATTCTATACATTTGGATTTGTTTATTTAAAAACTGAATATACATATATATATATATATATATATATATATATACACACACACACACAATAATTGTGTATTAACAAATGAATGCATAGAAAAAAACCCCAAACTTCTATTGTGAATACCATCAACACAAGAGGTGGAACCTAATGGCGAAGGTGTGGTCATTAGTGACAAAGGCAACAAACTAAAATTCACAAAGTTTTGATGCAGCTATAACAATTCCATAAAATTTGTTCATGAACTAATGGGAAAATATCCCACAGCACATGCAAAGGCAGAAAACTGTGGAAGGAGTTTGACAAAGTCTTCAGGGAAGAAAAGTATGACATATGACATGGATGTTCATCAAGTAGTCAACCAAACAAAAGGTCGGTCACAGGGCAACTAATAGAAATGTTGATCATGTCAGAATTTAGGAATGATTGAGGCCTTGTGTCTGCATTGATGAGAAATAAGGAATATTGATTACAAAACCTACCTGAAGCAAAAGGGCATCACATCAAAGAAAATGGGAATGGAGAGCCCAAATAAATTGATAGTATTAGCTTTTTAGCTGCCTAAATACTAAGGCTAGATAAAGATTTGGGGGTTTGTACAAATAAACATTATTTTGATTATATATATCATAGTTTAATTTTAAGCAATAGTACTAAAATAATTTAAGCTTGTTTTCTGGGCTCAGCAAAATAATAATAGTAATAACAAACACAATGACATTAAAATCAACAAAATATAATCATAGCTTTCTAAATGTTTTATAACCAGATATTATATTATATATGTAAAATATACATAACACATATATAATACAATATATAATATGATATATATCATATATAATATGCTACATATATGTTTATGTTGATAAAATAATAGTTACTTTTTATTGAAAATTAAAATTTAAGTTGCCTCCTAATATTTTTCCTGGCAATCTTAGTGGGGGAAACAGGATTTTTGGAACTAAAAGGAACAGACCAATACAAAATATGACATTCAGATAGAAAGTGTTTGGGACAGAAGACACTGCTAAGAACATTTTTAAGGCAACTACAGAAATGTTAATTCTGATGGAGAACTGAAAACTGTAAAAGCAATGACATGGAAAATGGTAAGTATAAATCAAAAAATACCAGGTGATATTATGTATTAATTTTGTAAAACATATGTCTATGTTTATGCAAACATAGAAAAAGACACTAAAAATAAAGTTTCAATGTTAATTTATTCTGACATCTAGGAAATTGTAGTTAATCATTTTATTTTTGTGTGTTTTGGGTTTTTTTTTTTTTTTTTGGACATTTTCTTTTTTTCTCTCCCTCTCCCTTGAGAAAATACACACAACAACACACATAACACACTTCTTTGGTTTTGCTCTTTTCTATTTACTGTTTGAAAATACAACCTAATATAAAAGATAAGAGAGTATATTGGAACTCTACTTTCTGCTCAATTTTTCTGTGAATTTAATACTGCTCCAAAATATAAAGTCCATTAAAATATGAAAATTATATAGTGTGATTTCCTATCTGCAGTATAATTCATTTTTTAAATAAATTCATTTATTTTCTTTAAGTTGAAATTTTGGATTGTTCCTTTTACTCCTTGAGCTTTAAATTACATTCTTCTAGCCTATAGTATTTTTTTCTACTACTAATTATATATGTTACCACTACCACTACTACTACTACCACTAATATATGTATATATAATATTTTATACTAATATATATTTTCCTTGTCAATTTCTGAATATTTCACTACTTTATAAAAAATAAGTATGTAAATAGAAATATATTTAAACTTTATTTTCCTTTGGACTGTAAACATTTAACTATTAAAATATATTCAGAATTACACATCTAGTATAAATTATTATTAAAATTTTATGAAAGCATAATTATATTAGAGACATTATAATAACAAACACAAATAAAGGACTGGGGATGTGGCTCAAGCGGTAGCGCGCTCGCCCGGTGTGCGTGCGGCCCGGGTTCAATCCTCAGCACCACATACAAGCAAAGATGTTGTGTCCTCTGCTAACTAAAAAATAAATATTAAAATTCTCTCTCTCTCACTCTCTCTTTAAAAAAAAACACAAATAAAATTATATGAGAAATACATCAGTAAAAGGACTGCTTTCTTTCAATTAATTCATGAATCCCTGGATTAAATACTACTTACTACTAAAATGACATTAATTTGCAAAACTTCAGGAACCAATAACAAAAGTGTTGACTTCCAGAAAGTAATTAGGTCTTACAGAAAAGATTTTAATGGTTGTACCTTAGTTACCATAAAAACGAACATTGTGTTAGGACTCTTCTAGTAAGTACATAAATGGATAAAATAAATTAAGAAAAAAATTGATGAATGAATTCTGTTTTCCATATTTTTTAACAGTGAGTGCTCTTTCTGGATATCTCTCAGGAGCCATTAACTATTTTATAATATTGGAGGTTAGAAAAGGCAAGGTCATTAAATGAAAATTGTATAAATCTCTGCTCTCTTACTCCCAAACAGATCAAAATACCTAATGTCTGATGATGTACTTTCCTTTCAACTGCTGTATAAGCAAGACATAGACAGATTCAAGTCAAACAGTTGTTTAAGTTGCCTTGGATGAATAGGCTATTCCAACATCAATGTTTAAAACTGTCCTTTTTTATTGAAGGCTTTATCTCTTAAGAAATATACCAAATGGAATCTCAGGAAGAGTGAGAGATAAGGGTTAATTTAGGAAAGTGAAGGAAAGTCTCCTGAAAGACATCTCAAGCAAAGCAGAAGTCTCAAGTAAAGCAAGTGTGGAAAGAATAAATACAAATAGAAGTAGAAAATTTGAAAATTGATTCACCTAAAACTCTTCATGCTGGGATATACTCCTTGGAAGGTCTTTCTGGACCCCAGGATTCTCTCTTATCCCAGTTTAAAGAACATTTATAAAGAACAAGAGCAATGCAATGGAAAAGAGGTAGCTGGAAATGAAGTCCGGGAGCAGCAGTGGAAGAGGATGTAAGATCATGGAAGTGTCCAGGGTGGTATTCTTTCAAGTATCTTGGCCATGAATAGAGAAGTGAAAATGCATTATCAGGAAGAGAAGGTGTCAGAGGATGATCTGAAATTAAAACTTACAAGGCTGAATTTATTGTTTACTATCTTGATGGACACCCCTGTTGATCAGGCACAATGTCTAAGCAGAGGAGAATGCCGGGTTTATCCACAACCATAACTGGTGATCAAAATTGGATAGGTTTTTGGGAAGCCAAGCAGGTCCATATCATTTGGACAGTGTCATTCTGTGAAGGTTATTCTTGACTGGTTATGACTTACAGTCAAGTTTACTGGGGACATTCTTGATTGGAGGACATCCAGAAGCAATTACAGATTGAATGGCTTATAAAAGTAAGCTCCGTGAGGCAAAGTGTCCTTGATCACTTCAAGTTGTTGGAAACCAGTTACAGTCGGTATGTGTTATGGCCATCAAATAGCCAGTCTTTACTTCAGTGGGTACCACCCTGTTTCTTTCTTTTTTTTTGTTGAGTAAAAGTTCTCACAAAGAGTTGCCTATATTCAAAATCTCTGATTCCTCTCCTTCGGTTCAGTTGAATATTTTATTTCATTCAGGCAGTCATCCAGAAGACAAATAATAATAAATGCTAGAGAGGATGTGGAGAAAAAGGGACACTTTTATAGTCGGTGGTATTGTAAATTAGTACAACACTATGGAAATTAGTATGGAGGTTCCTCAAAAGACCAGGCATGGACCACCATATAACCCAGTTATATCACTCCTCAGTATTTATCCAGAAGATGAAAGTCATCCTATTACAGTGACAGACATATGCATACCCATGTTTGTAGGAGCATAATTCACAACACCCAAACTATGGGAACAGCCTAGGTGTCTATCAGTGGTTGAATGGATAAAGAAAATGTGACTTATATACACAATGAATTTTGCTTAGCCATAAAGAAAAACAAAATTGGAATTTGCAGGAAGATGGATGGAACTAGAAACCACTAGGTTAAGTAAATAAGTCAAACCCAGAAGATCAAGAGTCCTATATTTTCTCTCATGTGAAGAAGCTAGAGAGGAAAAAGGACAAGAAAGGTATGGGTGAGGGGGAAGGGGAGTGGGTCTCATAAAAATCAAAGATCAGTAGGACCAACAGGAGAAAGGCAGGGAGGAAAGGGGAAGTACTAGGAAGTGATTTTGGTCAAATAACCTTGCGATATTGTGTGCACGTATGAAATGCAACAACAAATCTCATCCTGATGTGCAACTGTAATGTGCCAATAAAAAAGTGTGAAAGAAAAAAGTTATTAGATTCATTTTTCCCCTAATTCACGACATAAATATTTCCCTCCATGCCCTGGGACCACCAAACTGTTAAATCAAATGGTCATTTGTAAGTCCTAATAACACTAACTCATTCATAAAATTTAAACAAGAAGTCATCCTGTTTCTCCTCAATAATTTTCTTCATTCTGCTTACAGAACAAGGTATTCTTTAAGTTCTCATGTTACCTCAAAGTTTTCTCATTCTCTCTTAATGCTTATTTTCCGTCTTCAATCATGTAGTGTTCATTTCATGAAACTAATTTTTAAGATTTCTATCCTCACTTTTATAATTCAGTCTAATACCTTTTAAATAACATCTATTCCCAGGACATATTATATCTATGTATTACAAATGCTTGCTAAATATTTACTCTCAGTGACTCACTGATTAATGCCTCAAAATGTCCCAAATTTCTAATCTCATCCAGCACATATTCTTTTGTAACAATATTTCACATCTTTATTATAATTGTCTTAGAATTATACTCACCTATACTCCAAGTTTTAGATTTATCCTTAACTTATCTTTTCCTAAGCCTTTCATAACCAATTCATCAGCCACTTACATGACATACATACAGAATCTAAAATAAAATCACCACCATCTATACCTAGTCTCAGTCTTTATCATCTTCTGGATTTATTATTGTTTTAACCTCTCAGTTATTGTTCAGAATTCTTCTTAATCCATCACTAAACATTCTCATTCTATTCTCCACACAAAAACTTAAGTTTTTTTTTTTTTTTTTTTACAATCATCCCTTACTGTGCAATACTGTCCCGACAGTCCTGAAGCTATTGAAGACTGGCCATTAAGAGTTATGGGTGCAGGTGTAAAGGGAGATGCAAAGCTGAAGGGATGAACAGACACAGGAAAGGATACATGATCTTATTCAATGGTCATTCATAGGAATCACTTTGTTTTTGGAATAACAGAGGGACACTGTGATCCTTTTTTCAAGATCTATAATTAGTAATATGATTAGATATTTATTGGTAAGCAAAAAATATTTTTTATAGATAGAGAATAGCACAACTAAATGGTGTGAGCCCAACTTGAAGTATTTTGGGTCATCCAAGGGGAAGCCTTTACTTGTAGAAATTCCTGGGGAAACAGTGTCCTCAGTGGAACGCTAGCCTTCATTTGAACAAGGAAATATTAGAGAAGTAAATGGTTTTATGCCTTAAGAAGGAGCTTTCGAGAACATACTACACAAACAAGAAGATTCAAGCTTTGGGTGGAGGGAAAGGGATAACAGAGTAATTGGAGGTGTGGGAAGAGTTTAAAAGGATGAGAGTAGAAGTCTGTATTTTATGTTGAAATTTAGAAAATGGGCAAAACATTCAGATGCTTTGGCTGTTTGTCAGGCCAACACAAGTCCGGGTCCTCTGGGTGCTTATAAGCAGTCAGGCTACTCTGAATTCAGCTGCAGCTGGAATCTCATTTCCTGGGATCCTCAGGGATGGAGAGCAGCAGGGTGTGAAGAGTGGTTCTGGTGGCGGCCCAGGCGGCCAGGCCTGACAGGTGGTTGGATGTGGTCCGTGCTCTGCCTGGCTGTTCTGGTGAGGACTTTTCATAAATAGATGAAGAGCTTAATTTAGGAAGTTTGCGCACTTAAAAAGTTAAATTGTTTTCAATGTTGAGGTGGGGATAAAGTCCCGTTTATCTCTTCTCAGTTTCTATCTATGTCTAGTAAAACAGATTTAGACTCAAAAAGGTTGAGAAAAATCTAGACAAGGGGTAGCGAATCAA
Source organism: Ictidomys tridecemlineatus (assembly GCF_052094955.1). Taxonomy (NCBI): domain Eukaryota; kingdom Metazoa; phylum Chordata; class Mammalia; order Rodentia; family Sciuridae; genus Ictidomys; species Ictidomys tridecemlineatus. The sequence continues at coordinate 138,861,571 of NC_135485.1, read as the reverse complement.
AAGGCATAAACCATTTCCTCCTCCCTCTTCATATTACAGACAAAATATTAAGAGACCATATTGGTGGTGTGTGTCAGGGGGGATTACATAGCTAAATATCCTAGGAATGGTTTTCTGCCCTTTGAAACCAAAATAATCTTTTGATCCATGGATAATTATATTTGAAAAAAAAATGTAGTCTATCATAATGAACACAAAATAAGCTTTCTTATTTTGGTGTTTAACATTGAAATACATACAATATTTAAATACACTGTGTAAAATACAATACATATCATTAATATATAAGATAGTATTTAAATATTTCATATGAAATAAATATTCAATTTTATTTTTTTAGAAACCTTTGAATTCTGTATTTATTATCTTCCAGAAGAGCATTTTTCCTTGTACACTGAGATTCTTTTGCTATTTTGCATCACTTTATTTTTTTTAAATCAAAGTGACATGACCTTATTTCCAACAAATTTCTGGAATGGCCATGATATGTGCAAATAAAGTGAATATTTGAATAGGTGATTTCACAAGATAAGATCTGATTTTTGCATTAAAATACTGTTTTATGTTTATAAAATGTTAAATGAATAAATTTCTATCCATATCTTTTATACTAACACTACATTTTTGTACTAGTATACTTAAGTATAATTATAAATAGTATAAATGTCTCATGTTCTATATCTTATAGGATCTTATATTAAATATTCTGATGATATTACCAGTATAGTATTTTCTGCATATTGGGTATGTTCTGAGTATCAGAATTATGAACTATAGATGGGCTCACTGGTTTAACCAGATGCAACACTGGAAAGAATGGGACAAAGTCAGATTTCCTAGCTTCTATTTTTATCTTTAACCTCTAAATAGGAAATATCTATTGCATGCTATTCAAAGATTAATAGTAATTATTATTATTGTTATTATTATTATTATTGTTGTTGTTATTATTATTATTATTATTATTATTTTAGTGACTGCACTTCTGCGTAGCATCTAACATTTCCAGTAAATAAAAAACAAAAAACAAAATATAAGGTCCGGAGAGATGGCATAGATTAGTGCAAAAGCAGAACTAAAGCCCTGTTTCTTTCTGTAATTTAATATAGTGTCCCCTCTTGCATGTCACTTAAGATTTTTACAGGAAAAGAAAAGCATTCATTTCATTTTTTTCTGCCTTTAGACCTAAGCCTGTTTCCTAGGGAAAGAACACCACTACTGAAAATCACTTCACTATCCACATACACTTGTTCATTTTCTTGTATAAGTTGGGATTAACTCTTCTTTTAATGACCTTCTTAGTATTATACATTTCTCAAACTCTCATAATTTTTAAACGTTATATCCTAACTCCCATACTTCCAGGTCACTCCTCTCTGAATTGAATTGTTTATATAAACTAATTAATCAATGCCTTATTTAGAGTAGGCCAGACGTGTTCTTTATTCCATTGTGCCATCATTTTTGTTTTGAGACACACTCGAAACAAAGTTTTGTGAGTATTCAATATATATGCAAATATATGGTTTTGAATAATGCTTATGTACATTTTTAAAACACTTTTACATATCAAACTTCTGGAAAACAATACCAGTTGGTTTCTAGTCCTTTCCTTCCTAATAAATTTTAATGCTAGGGCAATAACATCCTGTGCTCTCACATTTAACTGGTAAAAGTGCTGTTTATCTAAGAACTACATGGTAATACGAAAGTCTGGTTATGATTTCTCAGAAAGGGAAGTCATATCTGCCATGAAAGACAAACCCCAGGCAGGAAAGATTCAATTTCAGTTTTAGACATGGAGTACATGTTGTTTTATTTGTTGTTTGTTTGAATTAATTCTTTGAAAATTTTAGTTGACAGAAAATTCTCTGTCATTTAAACCAACATAGAATGAATTGGAATTTTTCATGTTAAGTGAAACAAGCCAAGAACAGAAAGTCAAGTGCAAATGGTCTCACTTGTATGGGAAACTAAAAACATGGATCTCATGGAAGAGTCTAGAATAGTGATTACCAGAGATTAGAAAGTATACAGGGTGAGGGAGCAAAGAGAAGATGGATGACGGCTACCATTATGTTGTTAGGAGGAGCAAACACTGGTGTTCTGTAGCACACAAGAATGGCTGTAGTTTAAAATTTATCACATATTTTATGAAGAACTAGAAAGGAAAGAATGAGCTTGAAGTTTCCCATCATGCAGTCATGCCAGTTTTGATGTTCTCAAATGTTTGGATTTTGATGAGAATTTTTTTTGTACTTTTACTTTATTTTTTTTAACTTTTTGGTCATTGTAGATGGACAGAATGCCTTTATTTTATTTGTTAATTTTTATGTGGTTCTGAGGATTAAACCCAGTGCCTCACACATGCTAGGCAAGCACTTTGCTACTGAGCTATAGACCCAGCCCTGTACTTTTATTTTTTTAAGTCACTATGACAATAACTTTATTGCAAAATATAATAAATCTTTAAAAGAGTGTAAAATTACTGATGTGATAAAACTTTTATAAGGTCTGTTTTATTATGGAAGAATTCTCACGGATAATGAGGACGACTGCATCAATAGGATATTATTGAAAATGTGATTGTACTCTATTTGAATTTTTGATTACTATTCTTAAAATATAAAACAAGTTCAAATAATTTAAAACTAGACAGTCTAAACCAGAAATTATTCTTATAATTTGGCTATGTCATTTGTTCTGTTCTCACTTATACAAAGACATAATTACTTTAGAAATTACTTCAGAAAACTTTATCACTGCTTTGGTTTATTTATTTATATCTCATGATGTTACTGCTTTAGAATAGCTCAACTTATAATTTCTTAAAAGTTAGATATTGAAGTTCATCAACAATTATCTCTGGATTGCAAACTTAAGTGGATTTATTTTAGTTGAAAAACTTATAAATATTGCTTCATATCATAAATAGGCCAATAATGTGATATACTAAAATCATACCTTATCTTAGTAATGCCTTTCATCATATTTTGCATTAGTTTTTAATTTCTTGTGTTTATGGAAGTGCTTAGAAATAAATGCTAACTTCCTGGTCTTTCTGAGCTTGAATTTTTCTATTATTTTAATTCTAGAAGACAATATCTGGATTACAATTATGTAGAAAGAATGACATTAGACAAAATTAGGATAATTATAGATATATATTGATTATTAAGTAGTTAATCTCTAAAAGTATAATTAGTATTAATTAGCTAGAATAAGGAAACAGGAAGATGGGCAAATCTTTGTGATTGTCTAAAATTGTTAGTATTTATTTTCTCATTGTCTTCTGCACTTAAAATAATTTTTTGTAGGGCTGGGGATGTGGCTCAAGTGGTAGTGGGCTGGCCTGGCATGTGTGGGGCGCTGGGTTCGATCCTCAGCACCACATAAAAATAAAATAAAGATGTTGTGTCCACCGAAAACTAAAAAATAAATATTAAAAAATTCTCTCTCTCTCTCTTTTTAAAAAAGTAGTAATTTTTGCTCTCTTTCTATGATTTCCTGTTAAGGACTAAGTAAAACTCATTTTCCTTTCTTTCTCTCACTCTATCCTTATTCCTAACTTCATAAATTTATACATCACAAACTATTTGACAGAAAATTGTCAACATATTGCCTTTTCTTTCCAAAATAATTGTTTATTTCCAACAAAAGAGGAAAAATCTTTATATAATCATTATAAAACATTAAATTATAGAAATTAGCATTGGTATATCATCATTAAATTGTCAGACTCCATTCAGATGTTCCCCAAATTCACAATAATGTCTTTACCTCAAAAGGATTGACTCAAAATCAGATTTTTTTCTCTAGTCCTCATGCATCTTGAGGCTCCTTATTATCAGTGATCTTTATTTAAAATTTCCTTGATTTTGTGAATTTGCTTTTGCTACAGGAGTTATTCTGTAGGATTTTACTCCATGACTGTTTGATGTTTCTGTACAATTAGACTCAGATGATGCATCTTTGTTAGGAACTCAATTGCAATGATATGCTCTTCTCATTGCATCTTGAAGGGTGATACACAGGGTTTTTTGTTGTTGTTGTTGTTGTTGTTGTTTTTGTCCTATTAAATATGATGTTCATTTTATCCACTTGATTGAGGTAATATTGGCCAGGTTTCTTCAACAGAAAGTTCATCTTTTCCTCATGGTAATCCGTAAGCATTTTGTGGGGTTGTATTTTGAAGCTATATAAACACTCTCTTCTTCATCACTGCATTAATTCATGTGCTAACTAAACTATATAAGAACAGACATAATATCCTACTTTATTGAGAGAATTGTAATCCATCACCATCATTCTTTATTTTGATATTCAAATTTTCTCATGCTTTACCAGCAGGACTTCCTTTCATGGTTTCTGGGCCCTGTTAACATGCGCCTTCCTGTGTTTAAATATCTGCTTGCTTTCTGACGCAACATGGTTTTTTCAGAAGCTTCTCGTATTTTCTTGCTCATGCTTACACTTGTCCGTTCTCCATGCAATCCTAGTACCTTTTAGTAGGAAATGTTATTTAAAAGACAAAATTTGAGCCTTCAGTGGGCTTGGGAGTACTAGAGTGGTTCCAGTTCAAGGTTTTCTTAATAGATAGAATCAGTAAATATGTTACACATGCACGCGTTCACATGTTAGGCCTACATTTATTTTTGAATCTATCTTTATGTATTGCAAAAAGAAAAATGTTCACATACTAATCACTTTCTTGTTTTCTTCCTTTGTATGTAGAAAATTCCCTTTTCCAACAAAAAGAAAGCAGATGCCACTCTCTTTAATTGAGTATTTGGTCAAATTCTCTGTAAACAACCCTCTCATCATCTCTTCATGGTTTGGTTCTCTTAAGGATGTTCTCCTCACCACCCTTATCAACACCTCCCTATCTATAGGCACCCTCGTTTTGCACTTAGAGTTCTTTCATTCCCCTTTTGGCTCTGACACCCTGCACTATACCAACCCTGTGTGTGTGTGGGATCTGCACTCATCCTGGGCTCTCAAACCTCAAGCTGGCACCCTCCTGGAGACACTGAGTTTTGCTGCTCTGATTCCTTACCCTGGCAGCCCTGATTCTGACTTCTCTTCCTTATCTTTACTGGCACTTTGATATTTCACTCTGAGGGATTGCATCTCCACCACCAGGCACAACCTACTGGGTTTTCTACTAGACCTCGTATAGTTTTAGGGTGTTGTTGGCCAGAAAAAGAAAGTAAAAGGCTGTATACACATTCTAGCCAATAAGCAAGAGATAATACACGGATTTATATGAAAGGATGCTGATCGACAACCTAAGGTTTTATATATGCCAAAAGTAGTTGTGCTTTATCAGAGAGGAAAACCCTCTAAAATAATTTTTATTTTTAAAGAGAAATTTAAATGGGTTTCAAAAAATAGAGTTTGGTAATAATTACAAACATAAAAGTAGAGAAATAGTTCTTTAAATAAGTCACAGAGTTTATAGGATTTCAGAAACTATTCTCGGCTAAAACTTCTTGTCTTCATTAAAACTGGAATCATTCTAAACCATGCACAGACTCTAATTTAGTTAATATATATGGAAGTACCAGTGAGATACTTGGCTCCCTGGCTGCCAAGCTGCACAGCAGGCCCACTGGTCTCTGCCGGGAAGCCATGAAGTGGACAGTGGACCAGCAGACCTGAGGCACAGCGCCTATGTCTGAAGGGCCAGCGCCACAGGCAAGTCCAGGGGCACAGACCTGTCATTCCTCCACACCTGGGGCCCACCGGGTGCCAGCACTGGATGCTGGTAGCATTGCAGCTCCAGGACGTCCCCACCCCTCACAAGGACTTCAATCTCTTCCCTGAAGTGGGGAGGAAATGGAATTAAAGACAAATCTGAATGGGATTCAGGCTAACCAATCGTGTTAGTGTGTTTCCAAACCCTAATCAGCATAAATTTGGACCAGTAGCATTGCTACTTTTTTTTCAAACCCTAATTAGCATAAGTTTGAACACATGCTATGTAAGCCCACTGAGCTGATGAAAATTTGTTATGGGTTCCCTTTTGCTGGGCAAGATATCTGTTCCTTTTTCTACTCTTCAGTAAATACTACACCTACAGTCAACCATCCTGGAACGTGTATTTCATTCTTCAAGTTCAGGAGGCAAGAACCTGGACCTACAAAGAAGAAGAAATTGAGGTAAGCTGCTGGGGTCTGCTGTATTATTGGAGGACGTGGTCAGCCATTAAGAGCTGCAGAGAGTCTCCTGTGCAGGGACCTGTAGCTTTGTGCAGACCCCACCCACCAGCCCAAGCTGGGGACCAAGTTCATCTTAAAACCTTGCTTTCACTAGGGCATCATCTTTCCTCACTATATTGGTGTGTAAACTGAGACAGAAATGTTACTACAACTGCCTTTAGATGTTATACAAGATCCTAGAACAGGGATCCTGCATTGGTACTAAGCACCCTTCATTGGTAACCACTGTGCAACTTTGGTTTTGATAATTCAGCAAACATATTTATTGTCTTGTGCTAGATTGGAAACTTCTCTGATATCCCAGCAACTTTTTATACTGCTAGAATAAGTCCCAGAAATATATTGGAATTGCCATATATGGTAGTAGTCATTATCAAAGTTTAGCGTTCTCACCCTTGAATCACCAGGAGAGCACTTATCTGTGGACTGAGAAAATAGACCTTTACTCTTATCTGTCCTTTTAAGACAATAAGTGTGATAAGATTCCTTTTCACTGGAGCAGCTTGCTTACTTCTGAGTACCCGTATTTTTTTTTTTCTTTATACAATAAGTTAAAATTTACAGCTTCTTCCCCCACTGAAAATATAGCTAATTATTCTACTTTGCTCTCCTGTAGAAAGGTGTGTGAATTACAATATGTCATCCTAAACAAACTGTTAATAAGGATTTCTTTCCAGATGAAGCTCTTTGTTTAAATGGTTTTTCAAAATTTTAATTCGAAAAATTATTGGTTTTTGAGTTATCCCATGTTTCAGAATTCAAGGAAAATTTATTACCATTAAAACATAAGTGAATGATGAGTAATGCTTTCACTTTTATCTTTTTAAAAAATATTTTCAACAATCCAAATCCTACTGAAATTTGTGTTTCAATAAACAATGTATGTAAATACCAAAATTTAGTAGTGTTCCTCTTTGTAGTATTATTTTGGAAATCATCATTTTTAGTTTCGTTTCACTTATAGATAATATTAGGGTTCATTTTGACATAATTATACAAGCATGAAATATGACTTGCTCTAAGCCAGTCCCCAGAACTTCCTCTTTCTTCAACTCCTTTTAGAGTATTCTTGAGAGTGTTTGCACATCTACATCTTTATTCAATATTGTAACTTTCATCATCAGTAAGGAACATCATGAAGCTCATGTTTTGCAGCGATAAGCTGTGGTTTAGTGTTTAAGATAAAAAAGTGTGTCAATGTCTCTTGAAAAGATGATGTGTCTTTCCCAAGATACTCTTTGTGGGGGCATCTCAAAGAAATTAAGATTAAGTGGGGAGAAACTGTTCCCAGGGAAAGTTGTTTTGAAGTTAGGAACAAATCCATTTCACAGTTGGAAATACTGGAAAAAGAAAGAAATTAAATGAGTTCCTGAAAGTCCACAATGTGCCAGAAGTGGCTCATACATCCCATAGATGTGCACATGCTATAATCTCTAAGTGGAACTTGCTTCCTTCCTTCTCCATACAATTCAGCACATGAACAGATGTTTTCATGAGTCATTTTACACAGTAATATAAATTTAGAAATATGAGTGCACTGTAGTATATTTAACTAGAAGAACAAATTTCTAGTTCTGTCTTCATTGTCTAGTCATGTAATTTTAAGCATATACTTTGTATTTTAAAAACTTAATTGGAAATAATAACCAATTGATTGCTTACCGATATCAAAGAATTTTTAGGAAAATCAATGGATATCAAATGAATACAGGTTGAAAACACAAAGTATTACACACATAATTTGTGTTGATGGTGATGTTTTTTAGTAACTGATAAATTAACTTTAAGAGAATATACTTGAAATAATTTGTGGCTGTTTCTTCAAAAGTTTAATAAGTCATTGTACATAGCTTTCTGCTAAATACACGATGATTTGTTATTACTGAAATTCCTTAAAAATATTTAAAATATTTTTTTTATCTTTTTCATAGTATGAAACATAGAGTTCTTGAAATTAATTGTATTTTCTTAGACCCTGAATAATATTTCTAAAGATTCCTTGATTTAAAAATGTATTATTTCTGCCTGCATAACTTTGAACATTCATTTCATATTATTCTTCAACATTGAGGACACACAGTCACTTAAGGTAGAATCTCCTACATAAATACAGTGCTTGGCAGCAGCACTCTCTTTTGGATAATCATCACAAATGCAAATGTCACAGCCTTACTATGGTAGACCTGTTTGTCCCCAAAGCAGTTTGAAAATAAATTGAGCCAAATTATAGAGAGCCAAGAAAAAGAAAATTCACTTTGACCCAGAGTCCATGAAAGGAGTCAAGTATATAAAGGGTTATTCATTGTTAAAATTAACAATCAAAGAATAGTTTAAATGTTCCATGTAATTTCAGCAAAAATATGTAATACAAGGGAAAAATAAAAGTTTGGTAGAAAAAACAACCCTAATAGTCAATGACCTTCATTGTAAGTACTTCTTCTAAAGGTGCACTAAGAAGAGAAGTCCTCACAACTTGAGTGATGTCAGCAAAGTCTCTGCTTTGAGTAGGAAACCCCCAAAGCCATCCCATTCATCAAACTAATGAAGAAGCTAAAAAAAAAAAAAAAAGTCAAAATCAACATTATTAGAGTTCTGGAAACTGACCAAAAGCTTTTCACAATATAAGAAGCACTTAGGAAAAGAAACCACTGAATACCATTAAGAACAGTGAGTCCTGAAGTGCTTTAACTTACCTTAGATCCATTTGGTGCGTCCCAGCTCAGTGGTATTCTTGAGAAATTAAAGGTCATGTAACTGTGCCGATATAAGAAAGGACAGAAAGAACCTCACCTCATACACAAATTGTACTTGGTTGATCTGACTCTTGGATCTCTGGAACACCCATTCAAAGCCTTGCCTTATCTCACCTTCCTGGAATTTACCTACCTATCATGAAAGCTGCTACTCAGGGACATTTGTTAAAAACATTTCAGGGCAAATATATAGTCACTGATGTTGAAACCTTGGTTAATGGTTGGGGAAAATAATAACAGCTGAAAAGCTTTGAGACTAAAATGCACTGGGGAATAAGAGTTTTGAAGAACATTGATGTTATTCTAGGAAAATACAAGTACACATACATTTTCATTGTAGGAAAGATCTAAAAACAACTTGCCACATCTGACTGACCTCAGAAAAATCTGACTTCCAGGTTTATAATAATAAAATATTCAAAATGTCCAGAATTCAACAAAAAATATGAGTCAAGAAAAGGAACAAGTATTACCCATACACCCTAAGAGCATGGCTCAAAACAAATAAAGAAAACAGGCATTGAATTTACTAAAGAAAAATTTAAAACAGTCTATTTGAAATATGGTCAAAGATCTGAAGCAAGCCTTGGCTAAAATACTAAATGAAATGATTAAAATGTTACATTGCTGAATACAGAATGTTAGTAAAGACATAAAAATTATGAAGAACAAAGCAGAAATCATAGATTTGAAAGTACAAATGAACTTAAAAATCTTCTAGAAGGGCAAAGCAGCAAAGGTGAGCATGCCAAAGAAAGAATCGTATCTCAAAATATTAATTGAGAAATCAGTTGAGATTGTTCCATTTGGGAGAAATAGAGGGAAGAAAAAATGCAAACCCTCAAAGGCAGTGGGATATCATCAACATCACAAATAGGAGCAATGAGGGTCCCTGAAGGATGGGAGAAAGAAAGGGACAGAACATATCGGAAAGAAATGGTAGTGAAAAGCAAAGAGCAAAAACCGAAATTTAAAAATTTACTGGGACAAATTTGTACATAGAACAATATCAATAAACCCAAAGTGGAATAAATAAATGCCTAAACACATTATGATGAAACTTCTGAAATACAGAAACACAAGGATCTTGATATGATCCAGAAAGAAAAGACTCCTCTCAAATAAAGCTTTGGTAGTCAGATTGACATCAGCTGCTCAGGAGAAGTGAGGGAAGAGAAAAGTCCCTTGAGTGCCCTATTCAAACTTTGGAAAGAAGAGAAATATCTAGGAAATATAAGTTTTATGTATGTAATGACTGCCTCTCAAAAATGAAGTCTAGGCCGTTGCCTCCTCGGGTTGTGGGGCCAAGCGCAACATCACCACCATGGCGGGCGTCAAAGCTTTGATTAGTTTGTCCTTTGGAGGAGCAATTGAGCTAACATTTGTGATGCTTGGATGTGCCCTTCCAATATACAACCAATACTGGCCCCTCTTTGTTCTTTTTTTTTTATTATAAAAGTAAGTTTTAAATCAGTCAGGATGACATAGCTCCCAATTTTATGCAAACTTGCAGACCATTAGCATACCTTATAGATTATCTTCTCAGTGCAAATATAGCTGCGTTTATACCTCAGAGGGGCCAAATATGAAGGCCCATACCCTCCATAAGTGTTGCTGGGTTTACTAGTAGATAGGTGGTGTGGAATTGAAAATCGTTTTATAGAATTGCTACAACAGGTGTTCTTTTCTTCTCAATTGATGGAAGAATTTATCTTATACTTTAAGGTAAGGGTGTAAAGATATTTTTGAGATATGATTTTTATTTATGTTTATTGTAGTCAAAGTAGAATGAGTTTGCAGTATGGGAAGAAACATGTTGAAATTCCATGGCTTGAGTGCGTTTCTATTTATGTGAAAGTTGTGATCTCTCAGCCTTTCATGTTTTGCCATGAGTAAAATGGACATACGTGGAATTATTACTGATGAGGGAAAGTTGTATGTTTGCATCATAAATACCAGAAAATCATCCTCTGCTTCCTCCTTTTGACTTATTTTGTATGTTGTATGTATTAAGTAAAAGAACCCTTCAAACACTTAAAAAAAAACCACCAAAAATGAAGTCTAATTTACTACATTTCTGGATTCAAAATAAATAAAACAAAAGTGTGTTGATAAAACGAAAAAATGCTAAAGACTCCTTCAGAGTGAAATTTCAGGAAATTAGAAAATAAATTAGAAAGCCAATGAAGATATAAGTAGATAATTAAAACATAGGTAAAAGTAAAAAAAAAAAAAGTATTTCTGTAGTTTTTTTTTATTCTTCTTTTTGCTTGTATTTTAATTCCTATATTCATAAAGCAACAATTATGAATATATGTTGAAAGTACTAAATTTAAAAATATGTAGTTTCTGATAGTAGAATTCAAAGAAGTAAAGCAATGTATATTTTGAATGTTTGAAATGAAGTTGGTATCAATCTGAAATACATTGTTATGAGTTAAATTGTTTATTGAAATCTTTATAGCAATCTTTAAGAAACTAAAAACAATTAACACAAAGAAGCAATTACTGGAGAACAAATAGAGTACCCTAAAAATTAACTACTTCACACACAAAAGGCAGCTATGAAGATACACAGAAGGCATAGGACTATAGAAAAGACATTTAGGAAACACATAGAAGATGGCAGCTAAGTCCTTCCTTATTGTTGGATATATTAAGTATAACTGGAATAAAGTCCCCAAAGAAGCAGAAGAGATCACCAGAGAGATTTTTTTTAAATATGCAAATACATGTAGTCTGAAAAAGACTCATTTTGTATTCAAAGCGACAACTTTTTGTTGAAAGTAAAGGAATGCAAAAATATGGTCTTTGCAAACAATAATTGAAAGAGAACATGAGTGAGTGTGTGTTCTAATGTCAGACCGAATAAATTTTAGGAGAAAATATAAAAGACAGAAAATTATATAATGAGAAAAAGTTCAATTCATTAATAAAATATAACACACTTAAAAAATTAATTAAACCAACTGAAGGAAAAATAGTTCAAAAATATTACATGGGTACTGTAATAATCTACTTTTAAAAATGAATAACAATCAAGAGAAGAAATTCAAAGAAATAAAAGATTTGAACAAGGTTAAAAACCAATTAAATCTAAAAAACATATCATCCTAACAGGAATAGAAATCACATTCTTCTCATGTACACATGAATATCTCTGAAATAGATTATCTCTATCTTTTGGGTACAAAATATGTATCAATAAAAATGAAAATATTAAAATATCACAAAGTATGTCCTTTGACCACGGTGGAATGGAATTAAAAATAAATTTAAAAAATATTTGCAAATTCATAATTGTGTAAAAAATGACACATTATTAAATAACCAAATGGTCAAAGATTAACTCAAGTTAACTTATCAAATATTTGATTTACTGATTTTTGATTTAACTTCTTGCACTTGAGGAGTCTTATTGAGGAAGACAGTTCCTAAGTCAACATAAGGGAGATTTGTGCCTACATTTTCACCTAGTAAACTCAGAGTCTCTGGCCTTATGACTAGGTCCTTGATCTACATTGAGCTGAGTTTTTTGCAGGGTGAGAGATATGAGTTCAATTTTATTCTAATGAATATGGATTTCCAGTTTTCCCAGCATCATTTGTTGAAGAGGCTATCTTTCCTCCAATGTATGTTTATGGTGCCTTTGTTTAGTATGATATAACTGTATTTTAGAGAGTGTGTCTCTGTGTCTTCTATTCTGTCCCATTGGTCTTTGTTTCTGTTTTTGTGCCAATACCATGCTGTTTTTGTTACTGTAGATCTGTAGTGTAATTTAAAATCTTGTATATTATGATGCCTCCTGCTTCACTTTTCTTGCCGAGGTTTGCTTTGGCTATTCTGGGACTCTTACTTTTCCAGATGAATTTCATGACTGTCTTTTCTATTTCTATGAAGAACATTATTGCGATGTTAATACTAATTGCATTAAATCTGTATAGAGCTTTTGTTGTATGGCCATTTGACAATATTAATTCTGCCCATCCAAGATCATGAGAGCTCTTTCAATTTTCTGAGGTCTTCTTCAATATCTTTTTTTGTTGTTCTGTAGTTTTCATTGTCGAGATCTTTAACCTCTTTTGTGAGATTGATCCCCAAGTATTTATATATATATATATATTTAGGGTATTGTGAATGGGATAGTTTTCCTGATTTATCTTTCAGCTGATACATTATTGATATAAAGCTTCTTGGGCTACAGTTCTCTCAGTAGATTGCTTGCCTTGCACACACAAGGCCTTGGGTTCATTCTCCAGCACCACCAAAAACAAACAAACAAAAAAGATATAAAGCTTCTTCACTGCAAAGGAGATAATCAAGAATATGAACAAAGGGCCCACAACATGGGAGAAAATATTTACCACCTGCACCTCAGATAGAATATTAATCTCCAGGATATATTTTATAAAAACTCAAAAAACTTAATGCCAGAAAACTCCAATTAACCCAATCAATAATTGGGCAAAGAAACAGAACAGACACTTCACAGAAGAAGAAATATTCTCAGTCAACAAATGTATTAAAATAATCTTCAACATCTCTAACAATTAGAGAAATACAAATTAAAACTACACTGTGATTCCACCACACTCTAGTTAGAAATGGCAACTACCAAGAATACAAGTTACAATAAAAGTTGACAAACACATGGGGAGAAAGGTATTCTTATACATTGATGGTGAGAAAACAGTATGGAGAATCTTCATAAAATTTGGAATTGGAACCACCACTTGACTCAGTTTCCCCACTCCTTGGTCTATATCCACATTACTTAAAATAGCATACTACTGTGACACAGCCATATCAGTGTTTATAACAGCTTAATTCACAATAGCTAAGCTATGGACAACTTAGTTATCCTTGAACAGATGATTGGATAAAGAAAATGAGGTATATTACATGAAAAAGAATGGAATTATTATGACATTTGTTGGTAAATGGATGGAACTGAAGAATATTATGAAATAAGCCAATCCCCACAAAAAAACAAAGGCCAAATGTTCTCTTTGATATGTGTATGCTAACCCACAACAAGGGATGGTGGGAGGGGAAGAATAGAAGTCCACAGATTAGACAAAGGGGAATGAAGGGAAGGGTAGGAGAGGAAAATAGGGAAAAGGAGTAGAATTAATTACACATAACTTTCTTTGTAACTGAATACACGATAAGTGTAACTGTGAGTCATGTACCAAGCCTAGGATCCTATTTAGAATTAAAATATGCTTCATGTATATATAATATAATAATATAATAGAATAACTCCTACTGTCATGTATACCTAAAGGGAACAAGTAACAAATGAAAAAAAAAAAACCTTAGAAAATATTTGAGATTAATGAAATAAAACCACAACATAAAAAGACTTATGGATGCAGTAAAAGCAGTATTCAGATGAAATTTTATAGCTATAAATGACTTTATAAAAATAAAGTAAATCTCAAATCAATAACCTAATTTTTCACCATGAGAAACAAGAAATAAATATTATTCTAACCTAGAGCAAGAAGTAGAAAGGAAATAATAAAGGTAAGAACAGAGATAAATAAAATAGAGAGTAGGAAATTAAGAAAAAATCAACAAAACAAACTTTGGTTTTGTGAAAATATGAAAAAAATCATCAAACCTTTCATTGCCCTAAACAAAAATAAATAAAAGTAGCTAAGATTATTAAAATAGAATGAAATCATTCATATTATTATTGGTCTTATAGAAATAAAAAGGGTTATAGAAAAAAAAACATAAAAATCGTATTGCCCCCAAATCTGATAACCTTCATGAAATGGATATAATTCTAGAAACGCTTAAACTACCCATAATTGGTCAAGCGGAAAGATAAATATGAATAGACGTAGAGGAAAAGTGATTGACCCAGTAACCAGAGCACTGCCAACAGAGCACAGTCCACACCAGATGGATTCACAGGCAAATTCCACCAAGGTATTAAAGAAGAGCTCAATGCTTTTTTATTGCTCAAAAACATGAAAGAGGATGGAAACTTCCTAACAGATTCTATAAGGATAGGCTTACGTGGACACCAAAACCAAGAGTCACAAGAAAATATCATTATATTCACACAAATGCTCAACAGTCAGGAAGGAAGGGGTGCTCCTCAACCTGACTTGGGGCATCAAGTGAACCCCCACTGCTGACTTTATATTGAAGGTGCATGAAATATGTCACCTTCCCACTAAAACTGGAAACCAGATGTCTGCTCTTGACACCTCCGTTGAATGTAGTACTGGACATTCCAGCCAGGCAATTACCCAAGAAGCCAAATAAAGGCATGTGGAATAGGAAGAAGTCAACCTGCATCACTTCGCAGATTGCATGATATGATATATGTTATCTCATTAAGATGCACAAAAAAACTGAATTCCAAAAAGTCGAAGGACAAATGAGTACCATGAAAATAACCTTCATTTATGAAGTAGTGTGACCAATATGAAAATGATATTAAGAAGACATTTTATTTTACCTTAGCTTCAAAAAAAAAATAGTACTTAGGAATATTTTTAACAGAGTAGGTTCAAAACTTGTGGACTGAAAATTTCAAAATGCTGAACAAAATTGAAGAAGCCCCAAATAAAGAGGAAGAGATCCCTGGCTAGGAATTGGAGTAAATAATAGTAAAACTAGTGCTTATATTATAATATTATTCAAATTAATCTACACATAGAATGTAAGCCCTGTCAAAATTCCAACTTCTTTTTTTTGTTTTGTTTTGTTTTATTTTGGTACCAATGGACAAGCTGAGCCTAAAGTCACATGGAAAGCTAAGACAACCTTGAGAAAGAACAAAGTAAAAAAGGATCGCACTTCTGAGACTAAAATTTCCTGAAACCTGCAGTAATCAGAACAACATGGTGCTGGTACAGGAATAGACTTGGAGCAGTTGAGCAGAACTGAAGGTAGAAAACCCCATGGGCATGGGAAGATCTCATGCTTACCACGGTGGACCTTCACTCCTCTTCTCAATTTCAGCATTCTTTCAAAGACATCCCAGTGACCTCTTCTTCTTTTAACCTTGGCTTCCCGCCCTGACACAGAGGGGCCAAGACAATTCAATTAGAAAAAAAAAAAAGAACATTTTTTTTTTCAAAAACATAAAAAAGTAGGTCACCATGGATCTCATAATTGATTGTAAGGGATAGATCTTAGAAGGAAACAAATATTTAAATCTTTGTGAACTTAGATCAAACAATACTTTCTTACAAAAACAATCTAAGGCACAATTAACATCAGGAAAATAGATAGATTTTTACTTCCTCCATATTAAGGAAAAAAGTTTGTTCATCAAAGGATAATATGAAGAAAGTGAAAAAATGACCCATATAACAGGAGAAAACTTTGAAAATCATATATCTTACAAAGGCCTTTTATCTAGAATACACTAGAGCTTGTATAACTCAATAGTGAAAACCAGGAATAATAAAATTAAGTACTGGGCAAAGAATTCAAATAAGTATTTCTCTAAAAATGATACACAGATGCCAATAAAGCATGTGAAAAAAAATATTAAAACTTGTTAGTTTGTAGTCAAAAACATGTCTAAAGCACATTGAGATGCTACTTCTTATCCACTTGGATTGCTATTAAAAAGATAATAATGAATGTTGGCCAGGATATGAAGAAAGTGGACCCTCAAGCATTGCTGGTGATAATGTGAAGTGGAATAGCCACTTCAAAAAGCAATCTAGAAATTCCTCAGAACTTAAATAAAAAATTATCACATTACCCAGCAACTCCACTCCCAGATATTTACTCAAGATAATTTAAAAACGTGTGTGAAAACCTACCAAAAATACAGTAAAATGTTCATAGCTACATTGTTTGTAGTAGCCAAAAATAGAAATAAAACAACTTTTCTTCAGCTGATGAACAAATAAAATGGTGTTGTAGATCCATACAACAGAATATTATTCATCCAGAAAAAAAGAAATATTGATACATTCTACAGCACAGATAATTCTTGAATATATTTGTTAAAGAATGTAGGCATAAAAGACCACATATTGTTTGATTCTATTTATGCAAAATGTTCAAAACAGACAAATCTGCAGATAGAGAAAAAACATTGTGGTGGATGACAGACGGGAGTAGGCAACAGCTGGAACTCACTCCTTTTCTTTTGGTGGGTATGAGGTTTTGGGGGGGTTTATGGAACTATTTTGGAATTTTGTTAGGTTGATGTTTGCACAACATTCTTGAAATGCCAAAAACTGTGACATCACTTAAATGGTTAAAAGGGTATTATTAAACTTTAAGCAATACAAAATTTAAGGAAATAAGTCTATGAAAATAAAAAGAATAAGTCTTTAGATAGTGGAATATGAAAAAATGGCTTCGTAGAAGTCACTAAAGTCAAGGTCACTAAAATAAATACTGTGTATACATCCTGCAGTATACATTGAAATTATTTAGTAAATTCATTCATCTAAGTGCCCCAGGTAGACAGAGGAAAAATTTGTCATCTTGTCCTAGCCTTTTGCCCACTCTGATTTTATCTGCCCACAGTGTTAGATTCTGATGAAGTCCACGCTTTATCCTTCTCGGGTCATATGTTCTGCCAAGATATTTGTTCCTTGAGACTTTTCATTGAACATGATTCTTTAAATGAGATTCCAACAGTCACAGGTAACCTCCAATACATTTACTCATCAAATTCTGTGATTTCAGGTAACTGTGTTTTCTTTTTCACACAGTAGTATAAAATAATTTGTACTAGCCCTCTGCATTACCTAGATGTAATAACCATTTTTCATTGCAAAGGCATAGATCAGGTGTATTTGTGTGTGTGTGTGTGTGTGTGTGTGTGTGTGTATACATCCCTTTTCGACCTAAAGAAGTGACTCAGAAGATTTAATTGCTCATCAATAACCTTGTCAGAATTTTCTGCAGACCTTGGCCTAGAATCTTTCTCTTTCTAATTTATCTCATTTTCAAAAATTTTGACACTGGACCATCAGGCATCACAGCAAAGCACAAACAATTATGAAATGTAAATCATAAGGAAATTGAATAAAAGCTAAATGAGGAAACCTCATAATATCTGAAAGTTTTACCATGTAATTCACATTCAGCCTATGCCGTCTGGGCTTTCCAACATTTACAACAGCTAAAGACTCAGGAAGGCTGAGTCAAAGAACGACTGTACATGGGGCATTTTATTGGATATATGTGGAATTTTCTAAGACAAGGTACTTATACATGCTGTAGTATGATGTTTTTAGGAAACTGTAACTGAATAAAAAGATTACATTGGGACCAGAGAA
The DNA here is from genome assembly GCF_052094955.1 of Ictidomys tridecemlineatus. Lineage (NCBI taxonomy): Eukaryota > Metazoa > Chordata > Mammalia > Rodentia > Sciuridae > Ictidomys > Ictidomys tridecemlineatus. Next base: position 138,843,322 of record NC_135485.1, on the reverse strand, counting down.
GAAAACACGACTTTTACTTCACCCTTAAGCTTGACAGGCATGTGTTTTCCTCTCTGAGGGAACTCACTGCTCTCCCTCCAGGTAGAGGCCCACGGGAACATAACGGAGGGAGGGATTCAGTACTGCAGGGAATGAGCAGTGTGGTCAGTGTTCAGGAGAGCAATGGCAGGCACAAGCTCGTGTAAAAGATGAGCATCAGGGTGCTCAGGCTGACCCTCCCCCACAGTGACAGTTTCAGCAGGGAGATTGTTTAGTGTCGGGGGACCAACTAGCATTTCACAATGTGCAGACAGACAATGGAAAATATATACCAAAGGGATCATCTGCATTTACATGTATTTCAGCTCATATGCAGACTTGGGATTGTTAACACTTGTCATCCTACTAAACTAGCGAAGCCACCAGGAGAAAGGATACAGGAGAAACAAAGTAATTGTCATAGAAGACATAAAAACAGCCTTTGTATGTAGAAGGCAGGATGCTTTGGGACCTGGGAGTTGGCCACTGAGCCTCTGATGAACGTACAAAGGAAAAGAAGGTCTAGGTGTTGGAAAACAATCAACTGTGCTGTGGAGCTTCTCCGATCTTTAAAGAACCTGCCTTGTTTCTCAGTTTATTTTGGCAACCAAGTTCACTAGCCTTTTGCCAACTGGGCATTGCCAAACCTGATCTTCTTTTCCAGTGTTGGGAGAGTATACATATTTCTACTCAAAGTAATATAGGCTTAAAGTTTAGGCTCCAACAAACTCTAGAGGTATTATCCCACTAGAGGGTTCCGACTTCACGGTACTGCTTATGGCCCGTCCTCTCCTCATCTCTAACCCTCCTCTTTGACTGGCAGACTTGGATTGCACTAAAAATCTGCTTTTTACTTAAAGGCTGCATTTATTCCTGTATTTGCAACTTCATCTTTAATGAGTATTCCATATGCTTGCTCATTTCTTCCTGTTCCAATACTTACCTTCTAGATCTATTTCAAGTCACACACGACCAGAATTAGTGCCAGGGAAGGGACTATGGCAGCAGAAGCCATGCTCTGATTCTTCTTGTTCTTTTACCCCAGGGTTAAAGATCAAACAGAAAACTGCCATGAAATCAACTGTGGCATGAGCTCCTCCACAATCAGATTTCTCACTTCACCTTTAAAAGGCTGCATTAGACTCTTTTTCAGAACTGCTGCATTTTGGCATAGTTATTATGGGAAAATGATCCTGTTATGGTTTATGGTAATATAACTCTTTAGCCTCAGGAAGTTAAGGAAATTATGATTTGCTAAAGTAGCAAAAAGAAAAAAATCATTTTATCTGATGTTATAACCACTGGACTGGAATAATTTTTTTTTTTTGGTATTAGAGAGAATGAAGATGGTTTTACTCTGACTTCACAGAATATTGTTGATGACAGTAGAGAAGTACTTCATTCAGTGTAGTGGTATTGCAAATATATATATATATGTCTGGGTATGTGTATTTCTGTATTTATGTGCATATATATGTACATACGTGAATATATGTAGGTGGATTTTTATACATATGCACATAAGCACAGATGTCTATACATATATTTATATATTCACATTTATATTCACACAGATGCATGTAAACACACATATAATTATTCACCACCTAACATCATTTTGGTCAATGACAGACCACATAATCCACATGGATCCCCTAGTATTAAAACAGAACTGAAAAATTCCATTTTCCTAGTAATGTAATAGCTACCATAGCATCACCAGAATATCAAACCATATTACAGACTTTGTGGTAAAGATGGTGTGGACAAGAGTTCTTTGCTGACCATTGTATAAAAGCATAGAACATAAAATCATGGACAGAAGCTTGTTGCGAGTGGTGAAAGAACAATTAGTTTGAACTGCCATGGACAGCGGTAACACCTCTCTAGGGGATTTCTCAGTGCAGAGCTATGAAGAAAACTGCCCCATTTGATGGTGTCCCCTATTAAGAGGGAAACTTCTGTGCCTGTCACTGAATTTGTAATTCAGTAGACTCTAGTTCAAATGCCAGGTGTCCAAAGGAAGAAGAGATATGGGATCAAGCTTAGAAGCTTTGATTGGGCTGTTTTGCTCACAACTTTGTTTTGTTTATCTTGAAGAAGATGTCTCAGTAAATCCTTTTGATGTTTAAACCTATATAACATGCAGAGCTGCTGGTGGCCAGTCTTTTCCCATCAGGAGTTTGGCTGGTCCACCAAATCCCATTTTCTCTGTATTTGAGCCAGTTTGTCTCTTCTCCGATCTGCTCATCAGCCTGAGTTTGGAGGAAACTGAATAAACATCGCACAGTCACAGACAGTCCATGATATTTGATAATAAATAAATGTATTACTCATTCATGTATTAGCTATACTATACTTTTTATTGTTACTTTAGAATGTGCTGTTATTCATTACAAACAAAAAAAGTTACTGTAAAAGTATGCCAGGTAAACGATATCAGCAGCAGCCTCAAAAGCCTCATAAATATTGTGTTTCTTGGTTGCATCTAGAAGCCATCTATGTGTAAATGGACTATATGATGTTTGGAGGTTGTACGATAACAAAATTGATAATTGGTACATTTTTCGGCAGTGATAAATGACTGTGTGTATATATGTGTGTGTCTGGAGAGAGAGAGAGAGAGAGAGAGAGAGAGAGATGGTGGGAGAGAGAAATGGTGGATGGGTGAGTGGATAGATGAAGGAGGAAGAAGAGTAAATTAAAGAGATTTACAGATGGAACAACACTAGGGTAGATAGAATGATGACATGGCTCTTGAGGTAGTGTAGTATGACAAAACACATTGAAGGAAATTAAATCAAGGCAAAATAAAGTAAGTTAGGATCATATATTGAATTGGAAGGTTAATTTTGGGGTGAAGAATTTCATAGTTCATTTCTGTTTCAATATAGCATTGTATTGAGTGTATATTAATAAAAAAAACTCAGGGCTTTTTTAATTTAAAAAGGTTGAAAGAAAAACACTTTTTATAAACAAATATATATATTATTTTTCTGTGAAGAAAGTGTGTTTTCATAAGGTATGTATTACTCAGGATTCTGCAGACAACATCACTAGCCTGATACACAGAGAATGATGTTATGAAACAGCAAACTTGCATATGGAGGACGAGAGCTCCCGGAATCTGCTTAGCTAGCTGGAGAACCAGAAAAGCACTTATGAGATTCCCTCATCTTCATAACTATTTATGTCTTTTATTCTTTATGTCTAACATCAATAATTACTCAATGAGGAATACTCTCTTGTCCTAAGTCAATCATTCTTTGAAATAAGTCAACCTCTGATAAGTCCAGTGGTCTTTCTCCTTCAACTCTGCACTGATGAAGTCTAAGATAAGTACTGTTCTTTTTTTATTAATGTTGCCAGACCACATAAAACTACCATGTTTCTATTCAGGAGTTATTTCTCCCTTAGATCTTGTTTCCCTTTTATATAACCCATAATATACAATAAGTGATAGATAAGTACACAGAAATGATACATTAGTGAAAAAATAGGTGAGTTAATGGACATTAATTTAATGGCAATTAAATAAATTTTTAAATTTGTTCTAATTAGTCGTACATGACAGTAGAATGCATTGTGACCCATTGTACACAAATGGAGCACAACTTCTTATTCCTCTGGCTGTACATGGTGCAGAGTCACACCAGTAGTGTAGTCATACATGTATATAGGGTAATAATGTCTGTCTTGTTATACTGTCCTTCCCATCCCCACAGCACCAACCCTTCTTTCACTACCCTCTGCACATTCCAAATTTCTTTCATACTTTCCTATCCCTCCACAACTATGGATCAGCATCCGCTTATCAGAGAAAACATTTGGATTTTGGTTCTTTTGGGATTGGTTTATTTCACTTAGCATGGTATTCTCCAGCCTTATCCATTTTCCTGCAAATGCCATGATTTTATTCTTTCTTAAGTCTAGGTAATATTCCATTGAGTATATTTACATTTTATTTATCCATTCATTTGTTGAATGGTACCTAGTTTGGTTCCATAGTTTAGCTATTGTGAATTGAGCTGCCAAAACCATGATGTGGCTGTGTCATGTAGTATGAAAGCAATCCTCAGCATGAAGAATGAAGCAGGAGGCGTCACAATACCAGACCTTAAACTATACTACAGAGTAATGGTAACAAAAACATCATGGTATTGACGCCAAAATAGACATGTAGGCAAATAATACAAAATAGAAGACAGAGATAAACCCACATAAATATGATTATCTCATACTAAACAAAGGTGCCAAAAAATACATCAGAAAAAAAAGATAGCCTATTAAACAAATGGTGCTAGTTAAAATGGAAATCCATATGTAGCAAAATGACATTAAACCTCTATTTCTCATTGTGCTCAAAACTCAACTCAAAGTGGATCAAAGACTTAGGCACTAGAGCAGAGACCCTACAACTAATAGAGGAAAAAGTAGGCCCAAATCTTTACTATGTTGGCGAGGACCTGACTTCCTTAGCAAGACTCCTAAAGTGCAAGGAGTAAAATCAAGAATGCATAAATGGGATGGATTCAAGCTAAAAAGCTTCTTCTCAACAAAGTAAACACTCAATAACATGAAGACAGAGCCCAAAGAATGGGAAAAAAATCTTTACCACAAGCACTTCAGAGAGAGCACTAGTTTCCAGGATATATAAAGAACTTAAACAACTTAACACCAATAAAACAAATGACCTAATCAATAAGTGGGCTCAGGAACTGAACAGACACTGGACAGAAGAAGAAATACAATCTATTAACAAACCTATGGAAAAGTGTTAATCCTCTTTAGCAATTAGAGAAATGCAAGTCAAAACTACTCTAAGACTCCCTCTCACTCCAGTCAGAATGGAAATGGTCAAGAACACAAGCAACAATACGAGTTGGCCAGGAGGTGGGGGGCTGGTGGGACTGCAACCACTATGGAAAGCAGTATGGGGATCCCTCAGACAACTTGAAATGCTAATACTGTTTGACTCAACTATTCCACTCCTGGATTTAAACCCAAAGGACTTAAAATCATCCAGCATTTTTAATCCCCTATAGGAAGCATATGTGAATTTTCTCATTCCACTTTTATCGTTGTCCTTAATTTAGCAGATAAATCTCCATTATTGATTCTTACTTGTAAGAACAGATAATTTCATGTGTATGACAGGTATTGAATATCAAGTATTAATATTATATATTAAATATCAATCCCAGATTATCATGAAAGGTAATAAACTGTTAACAAATGAGGTAAGACTGACAAAACCAAGGCCATCATTTGTTTAGAAAGCAAAGATGTCTCACAGGCTGTCAACGGCCAGTGTACTAAATGGTTTCTACACCTTGATAGCTCATACAGGTAGACTAGTGAAATATTTTTCTTTCTGGGAGTGGTTTATTTTATTTAGCATGAAGTTTATTTATGTTGTTGCAAATGTTCAAATTCCTTCTTTTTAAAAATGAATGATATGAACTTGCCTACACATATACCACATTTTCTTTATCCATGTGTCTGTTGGTGGAAATTTAGGTTGCTCTCATAGTGCTTTAATGAATTGGGTAATACTGGGGTCTTTTCAAGATCCTGATATCATTTCTTTGTAAAAAAAAATACCCATAATTGGAATGACTAGATCATATGATACTTATGCCTTTGTTTTTTCAAGGAAATTTCATTCCGTTTTCCAAGTACAATTTCTTCTCAGCTTGTGAAAATTGGACTGGTGACCACAAATGTCTACTCTTCAAACTAAAGTAGTCAGCTTTGTTACTCCAAACTCCTCAGCCACATTTTCTAATGAGTGAACTCCAATTCTTCTTGGGAAAAACTTTCATTTTATATGATTAAATATAAAACCAGAAATGATTTTAAGACCTGCATATTTTGTAAATAAGGCTTCTTATTTGAAAATTCTAAATGTGTCCATTCTAAGTAGTCTTTCATTGTTGACTCTCCAAGGGAAAATGAATATAATGGAAATATGGAGACAGTATAAACTTTGATTGCATTAAGCTCTTCTCTTTCATTATCTAAGTAATAGGGTTATTTTTATCTGAGGAGTCTCTGAACAATTTATGAAGAAACACTTGAGAGACTTCCTGAAATGTATTATAAAAATGTTTTCCAAAATCCAATGGCACCAGTAAATGGAAAGCACTCCATTTTACCATTTTGAAGACATAACTAATAACTATACACATTCAAATGATCAGGTTTTAGTACATTCTGAAATGATGTGTATCTCATGGTTATGAACTTAAAGGAATAAAATGTTCCTTGCTTTAAGTCATGTTTCATAGTTTGGCTGACAGTCCCAGTACCCATCTTGCACACAACCGCAGAAGCCACCTGCCTACCAGGCCTGTACCCTGGGCAGATTCTCCAGACTCTTAAAAGAGATATGAACTTTTTTTCTTTTTAGTCATTGTATTCTGCCTTAATTTTCTAAACACAACTCAGACAGCACTGTGATTTTTTTAAAAAATAAAGGTGCTCAAATTATTTGAAGATTAGGGATATAAAACTGATAACACACCATCATGAATGCTTTCATTTTGTGTATAAAAGTATTGATAGTCAATTTTTTAAAATAAGTGACTTCACCTTTTATCTCAGTTAATAAGTTCCATCTATATCATGAGCTTTACAGTTTACATTATGTTTAATGGTTGCTTCATTTTTCATCAAGGCATATGGCTCCTTTTTTAAAAATAATAGTGATGTAAAATTTTTCATATTTAAATTTTCTTCAAGCAGACCTAATGGCTAGTAAGCCTAAATAATTACATTGAATCAACAACCATCAAAACAATGATGGAGGAATAAAAATAATACTTGTAATAAACACTTAAATATGTTTGATTCCTAATAAGAAGTAATTTCAAAAAATAATACCTGTATACTCTGACATAGCTGTGTGACTGAACAATCTACTCAGACTCCATCTTTTGGCTCATTCTTCTGTGAATAAGGGCAATAATCATTCCAATACAATAAGACTCTAATGTGGATAAAATTAGATGTAGCTTTGAGATTACAGAAATAGCTTCTTTCACACTATGAGCATTCAATGGCTGTGTAGATTGATGTTGTTTGATTAGCAATTTTTTAATAAGTTAGATTCTAATAAGTTAGATTCTATCACTAGTAAAATGAAACAATCTATAACAAGAACATGATACAGGGTTTAAAAAACATCTTTCAGTTGCACGCTTATTGTTAATAATTCCTATCAAAAGTAGTCTTTTAGCATTATGTTTAGGATATCAAGAGTAATTTCAGAAGATTTTGGAGAAAGACATAAAATTACAAAAATCACAACTTTCTCTTTACTACTCCTAAAGAAGATAGAGTTGTAGAGAAAACTGTACACAAAAACTAACTCAAAATTTTATTAAGAAATGGAAAGAAAAGGACCTAACTATACATAACAAAATTAGTTTTCATTGGATAATCAGTGTCATTCTAAAGTTGATCACTGTCATTTGGCAGGTGTTAAGGTAGTGATAAATAATCAAAGGTCTAAAGCATGTTTTCATAATTTGGGTGCACAAGAACACTCAAGTAAAATTTTTTAAAAAATCTGTACTTATTAGGAAATGATGAACAAGAGGTGAAATTAATTTTCAGTATAACTGACCTGTATTGTTGAAAATTATATCTTAAATCTAACTACAGTGTCTTTCCATTAGATTCTTGATGAACTACATTAGATAATTATATGAGCACTATATTTTTTTGCATTAATATTTAGAGGAAATTTTTTAAAGTTCTGATTGGAAGACCTTCTAAAAGTGTGCAGCCTTCCTCATTTCTGCAAAGGACATCTTGTTCCGCGGCGACACCAGCTGTTTCATAGACACACTTGTTAATTCAGGCATCCCTGCACACCCTCATACAATTTTACCTTCAATAAAGAGTTAATATTTTCACATTTCAGAATTTATTTCATTTACCGAGTTTCCCAATTCTTCCTACTGTTTTATTTAACAACTTAATAAAATGTGGGTGGTGTTTCCTTGGGATAAGCTTTAGGGAATAATTTTCTTTGTTCCCTTTCCTAAAGAAGTGCTTTATGATCCAATAAGAATTATTGCTAAACTGCATTCATTCTTCACGGAAAGAGCATACAGCGTGACTTAATGTGGAATTTAATTATTGCTAACATTAATATGTGATGACCACTAAGAGAAAAAATCATGGAAGAAAAAAAACAGAAAAAAAAAATGATTCATTTCTCTTCAAGTGTGCTGAGGTGGCTGTCTGGATAGATGTGGTCATGTATTATCTATTTTCTTTTTCTTTTTTAATCCCCTATTTTCACTAGTCTAGATTTATTTTATCATTTCCTAGACCACTTTCTCCATTCCTTTTCTTCCACCTTGAAAATATGCTTTTGAGAATTCAAACTCCAGTTTGATACAGCATTTAGGTCACTGTTCTAAGTTATATTGAATTTAATCATGGGGTCACTTGAACCAAGTAGCTTTGCTATTTCTAATCTACTAACTGCACATTTTCTCTAAGATTGGATAGGACCAGTCCTATTAGGATTTCTGACACAGAAGGTCAATAATTCTTTATTTCATCCATAATTTTATATTTTATTGTCCTACACCTCTCAAAAGTTTCACACTTCTTGTGGAGAAAATGAAATCTCCTATTGCTAAACTAGATTGCTATTTTCTTGTCTTCTTTACGTTATCATGGGTCTTTTTTTTTTTCCATCAATTTCAAGTTTTCCCTTTGGTAACTTGTCTTTTATCTTTTTTCTCTATCATTTAGATATAATATTACAATAAAATGCACATTTATTTCTTAGTGGTTATGTTTTTAAATGATCCAATTTAATTAAGTTGAATTAGTTTTAATAAATGTCTGAGATTATAAACAATTTACCTAATTGCCTAATTTATTATATCTTTAGATAATTTAAAATTATAAGCAAAGGCATACTCATATGATAATGAGTAATTTTATGAAAATATAAGTTACTTTCAGTAACATGAATTAATAAGTCTTTTTCACATTGTATGATTGAAAGTATTCAATTTCTAAAATGTATCTGAAAAATAACATAGACTTTTCAGAACTTTAATTAGGAAAATACCTTTTACAGTAAAATTGAGGAAGACAGAGTCTTCTGTTCTAGACCAGTCTGAGCCAGTATTTTTTGTGGCCTTTAGACAATTGTAGGACTGAATAGTCATTGAAGATGCATGCAAGGCACTTTATAGTTCATAAGCTCTTTTCAAATGCTGCAGTGAGTCCTCCTCACAACGAACTAGCTAGGACAGAATCAATTAAGATTTGGGGATGTTTATGTATCTACAAACATACATACACACACACACACAAATATATTAATCTATATATTTTGTATATATTTTTACAAGTGATTTTATTAGCAAAATCTTTGATTAATCTCAATTTTGATTTTTTTTTCATCCCATTCATATTCCATTGTAGAATGATTTATTTGACCATCTTTTATGAGTGGGATTCCATTGATTACCAGACTTTTGTAATTACAGTTAATATTGCAATAAATATCTTTTCATATATTCTCTTTTGGATTTTCTTTGTATGCACATTACCAAATTGTAGATTACTAAGTTGATGGTTATAAATATTTTTTTATCTAAGATAAATTTACATTGAATGAAATTCAACTTATTTCATGTGTTTTGACAAATAGTGAAAAAATGTAAATCAATTTGAGAAGTGACACAATGTTAGGTTATTGAAAAATTGGACAATAGTCACAGTTTTTTAAGACCAGACTTCTGATACATGGACCAACATCAAGGAATCTTAAAAAAAAATGTGGCATGAAAACAATCCAGACATTTAAGAAAACTGATATTATGAGCCTATTTAAATGAAGTCCAAAGAGAGGCCACATAATCTATAGTGGTAGGACCAAGACAATGATTATGAGTTTTTATAAATTGCAAAGTTTTGACAAGTTCTGAGATAATGGAAAACATATCTTTGTTGGTATTTAGTTATACCAAGGCATATATTTGTTAAAACTTAGTAAGTTACAAATTAATGATCTTTGTATTTAATTTTATGTAAAGTTTACTTCAATTTGAAAAGAAAAAAAAGAAGCAAAACCCAGAATTAACATGATGGAATATAACCAAACAACAACAAAAATCCTGGATACCAATATGAGATCATTAAAGATGTGCAAACAAAGTAGTCAAATCAAGATGCAGTCAGAAGTAAGTTTGCTGATGAAGCCAAAGAAAATATATACAAATATTGGGTTTCTGTGTCTCTGACCAAGACAGTCAAAAAATTATAATGTTATAAAATTAAAGAAAACTTTAAAAAGTCTGTACCAAATGCTTACCATATTTTAGAAAAAAATGATAAAACATTCTTAAAGTTATTGATAAAGTTCTGAAGGTCGTGAAACTACAAAATAATAGAAAAATTACCTAAGTCCTCAGCCAGAAGCAGCATATTATATTCAAAAAGAGAAGAGAAAATAAATTCATACTTGCCTTTTACTTATATAAAGTTGAATGTCCTAAAAATTAATATTTACAAGTTAGTGATGCAGAAAATAGCTATCCAGTAGCAGCTTGTGAAGGTCATTCATGGAAAACAGAAAGAAAACTGCCACATCACAACCACAACAACCTTAAACATCCTCAGATGCACAAGGGTTCAAAGACCATTTGATCAGTTGTACCTTGTTCAGATTCTACCTGGATATAGAAGCTATGCAGCAGGATCAAATCAAATGGTGGAGGAACCCATACCTGGTGGCAACAGAATCAGTTTTACGTACAATTAATAGTGTAGCACTAAATATTTTAGGTACAAAACATCATATGAGTATTAAAATACTTGGAAACAAAATCAATACTTTAAAAACATTAACATTGTGTCTCATTCTATTTAAATCTTTAAAGTAAATATTGTGTATAAGAATAGAATGGTAACCAAAACCTGGATATACATTTCTTTGAGAAAATACTCAATCTTAATATAATGCTGTTTTAACCCTTTGGTTTCCATTATATTTAAAAAATTATTTTCTTAGAGGTTGCCCATGGTTACCATATATATATATATATATATATATATATATATATATATATATATACACACACACACAAATTTATCAGATTTATATTAACATCAGATTTATATTAACTTAACTCCAAAGAAATGTGGAAATTTCCACATAAACTGTTTCCCATTCTCTTTTTAAATTGTTATCTTTGTTTATGTGTGTATGTATCTGTTTGTATAAAATATAAGCTATATACAATTACATTTTTTATATTCTTATATAAATAAATATGAACTATATTCCTTCATATAGTTACATTTATAAAATTATGTGTATATATACATATATATGTTAAATCTCATAATACTATTGTAATTATCATTTTAGGTATTTTTATTTCTTCAAGAAAAGAAAGAAAATTGAGCACATATTTATAGTCTTTGCTATATGTTCACTGTTTCTGGTTCTATCCATTTTTCTCCTGGGTTCAAGCTACCATCTATTATCATTTTTTGACTTGGATTACACCTCTATCCTCAGAACCTCCTTTGTGTTCTTATTGCTAAATATACTACATATTTAATGTGATAGTCTAATGATGGTATAAATGCAAGTTTTATACAATTCCTGTTTTAACTATGAAGAGAAAGAACAAGCCATGCATTTGTACAGTTTTGTAATTATGTAATTAATCTTAGAGATGTTCTTTGATTTTTGTGTGGAGTCTATTTTTCATCTGAGTGTATATGCTTTTAGTCTGAAGAAATTCCTTGATACTTTTCATAAAACAGGAATGTTGGCAATAAGATTTCTTAGTTTATGCTTTTCTTTGAGTGTATTTATTTTGCATTCATTTTGTGAAAGCTTTTGTTTTGTACAGAATATGAGGTATTTTGTTTGTTCATTTTTTGCTGTTATATTTTGTTTTGTTTTGGGGGAATAGTGGGGATTGAATCCAGGGGTTCTTTACCACTGAGCTACATTCCAGTTCCTTTTTATTTATTTTATTTTTTATTTAAAGACAGGGTCTTGTTAAGCTGCTGAGGCTACTCTCACACTTGTGACCCTCTGCCTCAGCCTCCCAGACTGCTGGAATTACAGGTTTGCACCAAGATGAATAGGTTAGTATATAAAATTCAAAGTTGATAGTTTTTTCTTTTATTATTTCTTTCATTTCAATATCTCCTGGCCTCTTGTTTTGCATAACAGGGAAGTTCTTAATCTTCAGTTGTAAATGGCCTGACATTTTCTGTCAAGTTTTTCTGGTTGTCTTTGACTCTCCTTGTCCTTACCAGGCTGTGTCTGCCCCTGGATGTCTTCACAGTCATCCTACATGGAGTTCATTGAACTCCTTGGATGTGCAAACTCAGGTTTCCACCAGCCACCACTTGCTCTTTTATTTCTTTTTAATTTTTTTATTTTTCTTTTTCTCCTCTCTTGGTACTTGCGTTTGGCCTGTGTTGGTGCACTGGATGTTGTTTCTCTCTGAGGCTCTTTTCACTTTTCTTCCTGCTGTTTGCTCTCTGCTCTGCACTTGGCACTCACTGTCTCCCCATTCACTTAGCTGGTCTCTGCCAGTTCTTCCCACAGGTTTACGGGAAGGTAGAGTGCTATTCACTCCAGAACTTCAATGTCATCACTTAAAGTTCTCAGGTGTTTATGACTTTGTAGTCCCTGTGCCATCTACACCTGGACTCGCTCAGAATGTCTGTTGCCTATTTTGATTTGTCTTTCCCAGTCATGAGTTACCTGTTGATATATGAAGGCTATTCCAGAGAAGTCTGTCCGTCCCTACAGACTTCATTTTGCTGAAGGTGGTATTCAGTGTTCCTCTGGCGGCTTTGTGAGGACATTGTCTTAGAAGAACAGTCTGACCTTCACCTCCTCTTGTCTCAATGATAAGCTGTCTGATTTATTTGGTATTACCACATGACTGTCTACCGCTGAACTGTTCTACTGTTTTGGATGTTACTCTGGGCTGTCTTAGTAATATAGTTCAACTATGTTCTAGTAAGGAAGAGTTTCTTGGAGGTTTTGATTCCATAAGGACTCTTCCTGGGCTCTATCTTTCCCTGGTTTACCCTGGGGAAGCAGCTGGCCTCTGGTTTAAGATAGCTCTCTTAATTCAAGGTCCCTGTTAGTTCCATGAGGACCCTTAAGCTTGGACTTTCCCATATTGTGAGTCTAAAGAAGTCTTTGGGGAGAGCTTCAAAGTGCTCTTCTTATTTTGTGGATGGCTTTGCCACTCCAGGTAAACTATCTGAGCCACTCGGGTTTCTTGGTCAGGATGTGATCTCTCTTCCTTTCCCTGCATCTCTAGGTGTTATCTCTACCCATGAGCAAACTGGGAAGATGATAGTGAAGGTCCCAGTATTTTGACCTGCCATGTCTGGGGCACAGCCTCTGCCCTGTGGGCACAGCTAAGTGGAAGCAGGAGACATGGACTCAGTCACATTCACCCAAAATGTGTCCTCTTGAACCTTGAAGTGGAGGCGATTAGAAAAATTGGTGGCTTTCCCTTGTTAGAGAGAGACAGTAGGATTTTATTTGAGAATAAGCGGAGAACATGGACTACCTCTTTCCTTCTCTCAAACATCCTCATGCTTAGTAGAGTTCCCCTGAGGCAGAAGGGAAAGAATGGAGTTGGTAATGACTTGAATTTAACAGAGTCTCACTATTTATTATTAGTGAGTTTTTGTAGATTTTCCTAAATAAATACTCATTTATTTGCTATACACCATTAGGGCAATTTGAGGAATTTAGACATTTCTGTTGTTAGATGCTGGAGATAAAACCCAGGGTCTCATGCATGCTAGGAAAATGCTCTGAAATGCAACCTCACCCTTCAAACATTACTGCTCCTTGTTTGTTTTATTATGGTTTTTGCCACCTTTGCTCATTTTACAGGGCAGCAAATCCACTGAACCATTGTCCTATTAATGGATTTCAATTTTCAAATACTATTATTCTCTAATATGTGAAATGAAAACAAAATTAATAGGAAGGGTCTGTAATAATTGCAAAAAAAAAGAAACAGAAAGAAAGAAAAAAAATGATCTAGTGCAGTTCGCACAACCAATAAAAGCATCTTCAGAAAGAGCCTCATTGACAGGGTCATCCTTCAGAATCACTTTTCCAAGAAAATAAGCCTCCTTCTTATCCTTCCTGCTCTGTTTTTCATATTCATTAGGTAGCATTTCTGTAAATTCTAATAGGCATACCATCTTCCTCTAGTCCCAGTTTGTCAAAAAGCTTGATTTGCTATTCACAACTAATTCAGTGCTGCTCTTGGTACATCAGGACACTTTCTCAGTTTGGCACTTCACACTGGAAACATTGACATGTCAATAAGTTTCCTTAGATTTAGGAAAGAAGAATTGCCCACATTGGAAAGTAGCTTGACAGCACAGTTCTGAAGAGATCTCCCTCTCATCTGTGTGGGATAAAGTTGAAAAGAACCCTCTTCCTTTCATATTATTTATCAATCAATAAATCACCAAGTTTTCAAAAACTAAAATGCAACACAATTTGAAAAGTAACAATCACGTAAAGGATTATAGAAGATCAGCCTATGCATGGTATAAAAAAAATGGAAAATACAAATAAAAGTCTGATGACATAACCCATTTAAATTTTACTCAAGAAATGATACTAAATACTATTTAAATATAATTTTCTAAGGAAATAAATGGTGTACACTAAATTCAGAGGTTCATAACCACAATAAAACTAAAAGCTATTAGGAATCTTAGGAACTCTAGTTTAGAAGTAGGGAAGATAAAATATAAATTTCACAGGAATATTGTGAAATTATTTAAAACTGATGATAATTTGGAAGCTTGTCTTTAAATATGGACCCTGGGTGTGTGGGTATACACAGACAGGATGCAGACCAAGGTTTCCTTGCTAGGTACTTGAAAGATAATAACTTACTTCATCCACAGTGCCAGTGAATACTGTGAGACTATTTTCTGTTCTGTGAAGAATATCATTGTTATTTTGGTCAGGATCACATTGAATCTGTAGATCACTTTTGGTAGTCTGGATGCTTTAAAAATATTGATTCTTAAAATCCATGAACGCAGAATGTCTTTCCATTTTGTGCATCTTATTCAAAATATTTTGGGAGTGTCTTGCAATTTTCATTATGAAGATTTCATCTCTAGTTAAATGTATTCCTAGGTATGTTATTCCATTTTATTTTTGTAGCTATTAAAGATGGGATTCCTTTTTCTATTTCTGTTTCATCACAAGATTTGCTATTGGTGCATAGAAACATTACTGCTATTTTGAATGTTAATTTTATATCCTACAGTTCTGCTGAATTATTTATTACTTCTAATAGTTTTTTTTTCATAGATTCTTTTAGTTTTGCTATACATACTGTAATTATACCTACAAATAGTGACAATTGATTTTTTTTTTCAAAATTAGATACAATTTTTGTCTTCCTTTCACCTGATTGCTGATGTTAGGACTTGAAATACTGTGTGGAATAAAAGTGCTGAAAGTGAGCAAGCTTGTTTTATTGCAGATGTTAAGAAGGAAGCTTTCAGTTTTTCTCCATTCAGTAAAATGTTAGCTATTGGGTTTTAATATATGACTTTGGTATGTTGAATCACATACTTTCGTCATATATTAAAATCCAATAAATTGATTTTATTCAATATAAAATATTGAATAAAATTAATTTATTCAATATTTTATCATGACATGGTACTGAACTTTATCAAATTCTCTTTCTGCATCTATTGGGATGGTCATGAGGTTTTTGTTCCTCATGTGTTGAGAGCCACAAACAAGTCAAGATGGCTCCTGGCACTTTGCCAGGAGGAGTGGTTTGAGCTAATGCCACCGAGCCATTAAAGATGATAGAGATTCCTTAATGACTGACTGCTGTATCTAATAATGTTAATTAAGTTAAGCTGTGTATAATCATTAAGATGATGAGGATTCCTTAATGACTGATTGCTGTAACTGGATGATGCTAAATTGAAACAAGCTGTGTATTCGGTTAGGTATATATACCTCTGCTGTCCAGCAATAAAGAGGCTCCTGCTACCTGAGTGCCCGCTACTTTTGAGTTCTTGCTCACTTCCCGTTGAGTTCACTCGCAATAAAGTAGTTCTCGCTTGAACCTTCAAGTTGCTTGTCACCTCCCGGTTATTTGTGCTCAGCTGGACTGCGGCACTCCTGCTGTTGGTGTTATGTATAAAAATTACTGAATTGCAGGTGTGGGATCATATCTTCATTCAGGAGGAATCCCACTTCATTGTGGTGAGTAATCTAACAATATTCTACTGGATTCAGTTCACCAGAATTTTATTGAGAATTTTTACCTCTATGTTCATCAAGGATGTTGGCCTATGGCTTTGTTTGTTTGCCTGGTTTTGATACCAGTGTACTACTTGTCTCAGAAAATGCATTTGGAAGAATTGATTGTTCTTCAAGGGTTTTGGAAATAATTTAAGAAGAATTTGTGTAAGTTCTTCGTTAGATGCCTGTTATAATTAATCAGTGACACTTTCTGGTCCTGGGTCTTCCTTGATAGAAGACTTTTTATTACTGATTTATTCTTGTTACTTGTTATTGGTCTCTATAGGTCCTCTATTTCTGCATGAGCTGGTCCTTGTAAGACCTATGTTCAGGAATTTTCTACAGGTATGGCATAGGAACTTTGGCTGGCCCCTTCATAGTGATTCTTCACAGAGACACTGTGAAAGGAAGACAGTGCCCAGCCACAGGATGGCGATTGTGAATCAGACATCTAGGCCTAGAATTCAGGATGCAATACTCTTTTTATATATTCCCTTGGTTCACATCGTATAACACATTAATTGTGGATTTGACACAAGCCTGAGCTTGGATTACCTTCTAGTGATGAAACAGTAACAATACACCAATAGCAGACTTGTGGCATTCCTGAACTTATTTCTACACTAGATGAATCACAAGGCATCAAAAGTCTTCAGATGCACAGGACTTCTCTAATAGTCAAAATAAGATGTCAGAAACTGAGCATATAATAACCACTTTGTATAAACTCCTCTCAGATGGGGAATGTAAACAGTTGTTTTAAGGAAACAAGTATTGAGTGTCAAGAAAACAGATTAAAGACTAAATCCTTTAACAGAAAAACTTAAAACATGAAACCAATTGAAAACTATGAAAATATTTGAGATTAATAATACAGTAAGAAAAATTAAACATATGCTAGATGGCATCAATGGCAAACTAAGAAAGAAGAAAGAATTAGTAAATCAAAGTCAGGCTACTTGAAATCATATATCTGGAATAGTAGCAAGAAAAATGAATGCAGAATAATGAAGGAAGCTTGCATAAATTTTGGAACAGCAATGAAAGAGCAAATATTTGGGTTATTGGGATTTAAAAGGGAATTGAAAATACTGCAGAGATATAAAGGCTATTCAAAGAGAACATAACAGAGAACTCCCCAAACTTAGAAAAGAATGAAAATACACAAGTACATGAAGGTCAGAGGTCACTGGTTAGATTTAATTCAACCAAGCCCCAATGCAATGCCTCTTAGTTTCTTAAAGAATGACAAAGAGAAGACTGGCCATAAGAGAGTGGCATGATATTTTCACAATACTGAAGGGAAAAAACTATCAAGAATCCTGGAACCAGCAAAGCTATCAATTAATAATGAAGCCGAGATAGAGACATTCTCAAATAAAAGCTGAGAAATATGTTTCTATAAGACCTGTGTTGTAAAAAAAAAATGGTAAAGATGTTGAGAGAGAGAGAGAGGGAGAGGGAGAGGGAGAGGGAGAGAGAGAGAGAGAGAGAGAGAGGGAGAGGGAGAGGGAGAGGGAGAGGGAGGGAGAGAGGGAGGGAGGGAGAGAGAGAGAGAGAGAGAGAGAGAGAGAGAGAGAGAGAGAGAGAGAGAGAGAGAGAGAATAAGAAAAGCAACAGGGTTTAGCTTGGTATAATAGCCGGAACTTGACGTTTCTGAGGATCAGTCCCCATCAATCTTCCCTCCTTCCAAAATATTGGAAGATATTGAATTAACTGGTAAGAGTAAATGCAGAAGTCAGACTGTTCTAATATTGTAAGCATGGTGTGTAAAAGGCTTATAATTTTAATACAGACAATTTAAAAATCAATTAAGACAATAATGACAATAGTGATATGTTGAGAGAAGGCAATACAGAAATTCATAAACAGGGACTTCAGAAATTCAAAATGTGGGGAGAAATGGAGTATGAATTTATAGTTTTCTTAGTGTATTTTCTCTATTTCTTTATGATCATGTCAGGTTGCTATCTTCTCAAAAATAGTTTGTTATAATTAAAATATATTATTGTAAACTTTATGGTAAACATAAAGCAAAACTCGATAATAGTCAAATCAGAATTAATAATCAAAAAAATCCAGAAACACTCCATTAGTAAATCATTTAACCACAAAGTAAGACTGTAAGAGAAGAAGAAAAACTAGAGCATCTACACTGGAACTAGATAACAAGTTGTAGGTAAAATCTTAACTCTCAATACTTGCCTCAAATGTTAATGTTTTAATATACAAATTCAAAGATGAGGAGGGACTAAATGAATGAAAAGTAAAACCCAACTACTTGGGGTTTATTTCTTTTCTAATATTAGGGTAAATGATAATTTTATGGTTTTATGGATACAAGGTGATATTTTGGTATAAATACACATTGTTTAATGGTAATATCAGGCTGATATATCCCTCATTTAATATACTTTTTTGGTAGTGAGAACATTTTAAACCTACTTTTCAGTTTTGAAATATACGATGCATAATTATTAACTATGTCACTTTATTTTGAAATATTTCTTATGACTTCTTTTGTCTAGTCTATGTGAAACGGTGTAGCCTAGACAAACATTCCATCAATCTGCCTTTCCCAAGACCCCAATAAGCACCATTGACCTCTCTACTTCCATGAGTTCACCTTTCTGGATCCCACCTACACATGATGTCATGCAGTATTTGCCTGTGTCTACCTTATTTCCTTTAGTATAGTGTCTTGCAGGTTCAGCAATGTTCTTGAAAATGACAAGTCTGAAACAAGTTGTTTCGAAGTCTGAGTAGTATTCCATTATGCATGCATACAACATTTACTTTTATTTTAGGGAAATAAACCTGATATTACCATTTAAGATGGAACAATATCCATGCCTCCTCTTTCCAATGATGACTCCATGATTCAAATGTGAAATAACAGAGAGCAAAATAAGTTACTCCACCACCACTATGCTAACACATTCAGTTTTCACCACAACTACTGGTCCTAGTAACAAGCAATATTTATAAGTGTACAAGTGTTTTCTATGTGCCAGTCAGTCATTGTCCCAGGAAACAAGTAGTGTCTTATTGCAATGGCTCCCACCTGACACCAGAGAATGAGATCAAAGCTCTATTTGACAGGTCATGCAGTGTTTAAGCCTATTAGCAGGAAATTGTCTGTCAACATACAGAGTTGGGTGTCAGCACACAGAGTCAAGTACCATATACCATCATTGTGGTCAGCTGTGGACTGCATGCACAATAACTGTTTCATAAGACCCCAGTGGAGTTCAAAAGTTTCTCTACCTAATGATGTATGGCCATCATAATGTCCTAACTCAGCACACAAGCTGCTGTGAGCCAGTGTAAACAAACCTGGGCTGTCAGTGACATAAAATAATTAATGCATTTTTATACACTACATAATATTTGATAAAGAGAACAAATGACTATATTGCTTAGACATGTATTTCCTGCACTGCATATTTGATCATTACTTTGGAGTATACTCTTATATACAGAAAAGGCTACCATAAAATGTATGCTTACACCAGCAGCACCTCAGATATCTGGTGTTTACCATGTTTCTTGATTGCATCAAGAGGCCTCTTGATGCCTCATTGAGTGATTGCCCGAAAGCACTTAGATTCCTGGGAGTACTATAATTCTCACACAAAAAGGAAATCATCCAAACCCATTCCTCAGAATGTATACCTGTCACTAAGAAAAGCTTAACTCTATGTATATGATACATTTTATTTGTCAATCTTGACTCAGAAAAAAATAGTGAAACCGATATTTTAATATATATTAGTCTATTTTAAAAGTACATTATTTTAAGACAGTGGCTCACCTGGTTTTGCAGGCAATTCTGGAAGTTTGAAAAAGTCAGGAAGCTCCTGCACCAGTTGAGATGATCTTGAGACTGAGATCTGTATAGGGAGCAGGATAGGAACTGAGGTCAGGTTTTCATACTGCAGACTTGAAGTAGAATTCCTTCTCAGAGAAAACTGATTTTTGCTCATAATGAGGTAGTCAGCTGATTGAATGAGGCTGTCAGCTGATTGAATGAGGCTCACCAAAATTATCAAGAATAAGCTCCTTTACTTAAAGTTGATTGTAAATGTTAATCATTTCTTCAAAATACCACCATAGCAATAGCTTACGAGTGTTTAACACCATTGCTAACCAGCTTGGTTTATTGGATTTATTGATATACTGGATATTGAATTTAACTATTAATTCATGATTACTCAAGGATTGTATAAAATAACAATTCATATCCTATCACAATTTCTCAAGCAACATACATATTCTAGGTATGTTTGTGTGATTTAAAGTACATAAAGCAAAGAAGAAAGGCCCAAATTATTAATCAATTGGAAAATAATGAGTTAAAGCAGATAAAACCTTCAAAAATTAAACAGAGTGGAGGTGGAAAGACTTTTTTAAAATCGATGTTTCCCAAATTATGAAATGATTTTTGGGGAGAAACCACATAAATACTTGAAAAGTTTGAATGTATTTAATCAAGAAAGAATTACTCGAACTTTAATAGTCAAAACAAATTAGTTCATTAGAAAGAAACCTGTAAATTGTAAAACTTAACATTATTTTCCCATAATAAGTTCTTTAAAGACAAAACAGTATACCAAATATGTAAATTATCCTGCTTTTCAAATGAAAAATTGTTTGTTTCCCAAATATGACCTTAAACTTGAGCACAAAAGGGAAAATTCATCTATTGAAAAGTAAGAGAAATAACGTATTCTTAGTTTGGACAATTGGATTATAAAAATTATTTATATTAATACTCACTTATATGATTTCTCCTTGTTATGTATAGAATTGAGTTGTCAAATACCTATAGCTATGAGATAGGGTTTACAAGTATATTTTGTCACTGGAAGGAATCAATTCCCAAGTTTTTTCTTCTGAACTTCCATCAAACCAGCAAGACACCATTCGTTTTGCTATTTCTATTGTTCATCAGGAACAGTTGAGACTGATATTGAGATTACTTAAGGGACAGGAAGGCATTTCAAGTGGCATTAAAACTTCATTATATTTCAAAAGAACTTAAAAGTATGCTTTATGAATAATTTAAATGTTATTTCAGTTTTAAATTAGATGGTGTGGCTATAATATTTTCATGAGTGACCAGAAAAAAATAACATCAAAATAAATTAAAACCAGCTAAACATAAATGACACTGCATTTAGAAAGAAACCCTTGGGTATTTTGTTTTGCAATTACCATAGTTATTATTGTCTGGTTTAGCGTTGTACTAAGCTTCTGTTTAACTAAAATTACAAGATGTATGACTTTTATCCTACTTACTATCATGACTTTGAACATGTCAGGTTTTCATGATTATTATAAAGTTGCCACCCCACAAGTGAATGGTTACAATAATGGATTGTTAAAACATTAATGTAAAAACATTAAAACACAAAATTTAAAACATTGTCAGTTGCTCATTCATTCACTCAAACATTTTTTTTAACTTTTACTACTGAAACTAATATTTGTGACTATTATTTTAATTAACCCTATTCTAATATGTGTTTCAATATAAGATTCTTTTAGCTCTCCAAAAATGGTAACATTATTTTATCTTATTTCATTAGAAAAAATGATTTATGTATTAACACAGGATATTTTTTTCCCAAAACTTCAATTATATTGAATAAGAATAACTTGTAAAACCCAGGTATTATTTGAATTCAAGTATAAAATGTAGCTTATATTTTAATTATTTTAAAATGAAAGTAACTATTTCCAGAAATTAATAAAATAATCATTGAAATGATATGTAAGCAGGTTATTAAAAATTTATTTTCTTGGTATCACAAAACACTGAGTTAATAATAGCCTTACATTGTCACATTAAATGGAATTAACAAAACTTCTAGTGAGCAAGCTGAGTGTAATTATATTTTCATATGTTCCTTCTTAAAGTTGAATTATTCAAAAGTCAATAAAGAATCATGCAAAATAGTTCAAATTATGATACTGATACATTGCCCTTTCCAGGCATAAAAACATTTCCAGGTGGCATACAGGCACAGAGAATTTTGTGGTGAAGATTGTGCAGGGCTTTGACTAGCGGACTTTTTATAAAACTGGCCTTCTTGAAACTGCTTCTGTCGCCTGATTCATTGAGCACTTCCTGGCTCTCAGTGTTCTTCTGTTTCTATCACTCTTCCCACCTTCACACATTTACCGACATTTTCCATGACATGTATTCCTGGGATATAAAAATATTAGGTTTGTTAACAAAGAAGGGTTTTAAATAGATACTAGAAGAAATCTGTTTTTTTAAAATAGATATTACTATTAAAATCAATGAAACCATTTTACTTCTGAACATTTGATGGGGTGGTGACAGCTTTTGTTTAATGTCCTCACCTCTTCCATTCCCTAATGATTATGCCCTAGGAGGGACCCATAGGAGAAAGCAAAGGAAACAGAGGCCAGACATCCTGAGGGCACTGGCACCTTATTACATCCAGTTAAACTCCTGGAAAAGTCCAAGTTTTGCCTCTCTGCCTTAGAACCAGAAATCAGAAATCTGAGTTGTCATGGAAATACATATTAGCGTTTTTTAATTAAAAACTGAGGTCAGAATTCTGGGATAGAAACTCAGTTTGATTTGGTTGATTGTTTGGAATTGAATTCTTGCTCTGACAATTAGGTTACATGTCCACACTTTTTTCTGTAATTGTATTAGTTAGATCTCAGCCTGAACATTTAAAGAAAACATAATTTATATATATATATATATTCATCTAAGCATTTTCAGATGAAAAATATTTTAATTTACCCAATATTGGAGAACCACAATACTTTTTTTCAGGGGAAGGTTACTAGATATTTAACCCAGGGGTGCTTTACCACTGAGCCACATTCCAAAGGTCTTTTTATTTTTTTATTTTGAAACAGGGTCTCAATAAGTTGCCAAAGGCCTTGCTATGTTGCTGAAGCTGGCCTCCTGTCTCGGCTTCCCTATCCAATGAGATTATAGGCATGCACCACTATGCCTGACCACAAAGCTCTAATCATTTTCTTAGACAGGTTAAAATATACAAATGAACCTTTTTAGACTTATTCATATTTAAATTTAAAACATAAACTAAGAAAAATGTCATTTCACCACTCTTTATGCATTTGCTGTAGTTTTTGGACTGATACACATGGCAGATCAATTCAGTTCACCCTCTATGAGCATCTGTGTAATTATAGCTCTGAGACGGGGCTCTAAAACTAAAAATTTTAAAACCAAAATATTGTCCTATTACAGTAAATTAAAATACAAATATTTTTAATAATTTTGTCTTTAACCTTTAAACTAAAACATAAGTGATTTTTTTTTATACACTATTGTTGTAGGCTTGGTGTATTCTAAATCTGACTTACCTGACTCCTACTAATGATCTTTATGCTTTAAATGTTTTTCTGTCACTTATTTTTTTTTTGAAAAAGTAAATTTTATTTATTCTTTTTATTTATATATGTCAGTATAAATGCAATTCAATTCATATTAAACAAATATAGCACAATTTTTCATGTCTGTGGCTAAACAAAAAGTAGAGTCACACCATTTGTCTTTTTACATGTGTACTTTGGGTAATGATGTCCATCTCACCCACAGTATTTTCCCACCCCAATACCCCTCTTTTTACTCCCTCTTCTTTGCCCTATCTAAGTTCACCTAATCCTCCCATGCAGCCCACCCAATCAGCATCCTTATATCAGAGAAGATATCTGGCATTTGTTTTGGGGGAGATTGGCTTACTTCACTTAACATGTTGTTCTCCAGCTCCATCCATTTATCTGTAAATGCCATGATTTTATTCTCTTTTAATGCTGAGTACTATTAGCATTCTCTCTTTATTCATCCCAGTATTCCCCATAGACAGGTCTAGTGATGATGAACATCCTTACCTTTGTTGTCTGGGAAAATATTGGTCATCATTTCTCAAGGATAGATTTGCAAAATAGTCATTTTCTTGTTGTTATTGTTTTGTTTTTGTATTGGGGATTGATCCAAGCGGCACTTTAACACTGAACTATGTTCCAGTCCTTTTCTTCTTTACTTTTAAAAATTTTTATACAGGGTCTTGTTATGTTGCTTAGTACCTCCTCGCTAAATTGCTGAGGCTGGTTTTGAACTTGTGATCCTCCAGAGGTAAAGTGTTCTTGTTTTTTATGAACCTTTACCATTTTGAATATATTTTCCCCTCCCTTGGCTTGTAGATATTTTGCTAAGAAGTCTGCTGAGAATACATTGGAACTCCATTTAATGTGTGAGTGTTTGTTAACTCTTTCATTTCCAAAATCTTTATCTTTGATTTTTTGCTAGGGTAATTATTATATACCTTGGTGTGTACTCCTTTTGGGGTTAAATTTGGTTAGAGACTTCCTAGTTCTGTGATATCAGCACCCCAAATTAGGAAATTTTTCAGCCATTATTTCTTTAAATATAATTTCTAGCCTTTTTTCCCCCCTTATCCTTCTAATACTCCTGGTATGCAAAGTTTGGTTGCTTGTTGATGTCAAATAATTCCCATAAACTTTCATAAACTTTCTTTATTCTTTGCCATTATTGTTCTGATGACTGGATAACTTCAAATGTACTCTCCTCTAGATCACTCATTTTCATTTGTGCTTTAATTGATTCTGCTACTGAAATTTTCTCTTGAATTTTTCAGTTGAGTCACTGTGTTTTTCAGGTTTAAGAGTTTGATCTGGTTATTTTTTAAATTATTCTATTTCTCTGTTGCTTTGTATTACTTTTTTCATGGGTTATCTTACAAATCTTACTAGATTTTTATCTGTATGTTCTTGTAATTTGCTAAACTTTTTTAAATTTATTTTTATTTTATATTTATTTATTATCGATTTTATTTTTTTAAATATACAACAGTGGAATGTATTACAATTCTTATTACATGTTTAGAGCACAATTTTTCACATCTTTGTACAAAGTATGTTCATGCCAATTCATGTCTTTATACATGTACTTGGTTTTTTTTTTTTGCATTACAATTCTTATTACTCATATATACCACAATTCTTCATATTTCTGTTTGTATATAAAGTAGATTGACACCCACTTCATGTCTTCATACATGTACTTTGGATAATGATGTCCATCACATTCCACCATCCTTGCTAATCCCCTGCCTTCTCCTTTTCCCTCCCTTCCCTCTTTCCTATCTAGAATTTATCTATTCGTACCATGTACCCACTCCCTACCCCATTATAAGTCAGCCTCCTTATATCAGAGAAAACATTCAGCATTTGTTTTTGGGAGATTGGCTAAGTTCACTTATATATTTTCTCCAATGCCATTCATTTACCTGCAAATGCCATGATTTTATTCTCTTTTATTGCTGAGTAAAATTCCATTGCATATATATGCCACATTTTTTTCA
The DNA here is from genome assembly GCF_052094955.1 of Ictidomys tridecemlineatus. NCBI lineage: Eukaryota > Metazoa > Chordata > Mammalia > Rodentia > Sciuridae > Ictidomys > Ictidomys tridecemlineatus. The sequence goes on along the minus strand of NC_135485.1, from coordinate 138,817,564 downwards.
TTCATTCATCCACTGAAGGGCATCTAGGTTGGCTCCACAGTTTAACTATTGTGAATTGTGCTGCTATAAACACTGATGTGGCTGTGTCCCTGTAGTATAATGTTTTTAAGTCCTTTGGGTATAGACCGAGGAGAGGGATACCTGGGTCCTATGGTGGTTCCATTCCCAGATTTCCAAGGAATCTCCATACTGTTGTCCATGTTGGCTGCACCAATTTGCAGTCCCACCAGCAATGTATGAGTGTACCTTTCCCCCACATCCTCTCTAACACTTATTGTTGTTTGTCTTCACAATAGCTGCCATTGTGACTGGAGATAAAATCTTAGAGTAGTTTTTATTTGCATTTCTCTGATTGCTAGAGATGATGAGCATTTTTTCATATATTTATTGATTGATTGTGTATCCTCTTCTGAGAAGTATCTGTTCAGGTCCTTGGCCCATTTGTTGATTGAGTTATTTGTTTTTTGTTTGTTTTTGTACTTAGCTTTTTGACTTCTTTATATACTCTAGAGAGATTAGTGCTCTATCTGATGTGTGAAAGGTAAAGATTTGCTCTCAGGATGTAGGCTTTCTGTTCACCACACAGATTGTTTCTTTTGCTGAGAAAAACACTTTTTAGTTTGATTCCATCCCATTTATTGATTCTTGGTTTTAATTCTTGTGCTATAGGAGTCTTATTAAGGAAGTTGGGGCCTAATACCATAGGACAAAGATTAGGGCCTACTTTGTCTTCTATTAGACACAGAGTCTCTGGTTTAATTCCTAGACCCTTGATCCATTTTGAGTTAAGTTCTGTGCATTGTGAGAGACGTGGAAACTTCTTTATCAGTATTGTTCTGAATTCCCTGTCAGTCATTTCATGAATCTTCATTTCTTTCATTATTGGAGCATTATTAGTTGCTTTTAGAAGTGTCATGCCTCCCTGTGGTTTATAATTTTTATGTCCTATTGTTGTCATATGAGGAGACGGTCCCCTTTTAGGCTATTACAGGTATTTTTTTGTAGGGATAGAATATCAGGACTTAGTCTAGCCTGCAATTCTGGAAGGTCCTGGTGGGGGATGACCCTGTTTAGAGAGAGCTCATTGTGAGTTCTGTGCTTGGCTGGGCTGCTGCATTTTCTCTGATGTTGGATGAGATCAACAGCTGGGTTCTTCTAACTAGTGACACCACTGGTTAGGACATTCGCTAGGCTAAGCTGTCAGGTGAAGCTGGCCAGGTGCTGCAATGGCTCTGGGGACAGTTGCTTGCAGAATGCTTTCCATGATGTGGCTATTCTATTATTGAGAATCTGCATTTGAGGAGGGCTGTATGTAAAGCTCTGAGGATAGTTGTAGACAGACAGTTCCTGAGGCTCTGCTTCTTAAAAGTGCTTGCATGGGGATTTTGTCCAGGTATGGGCAGAGTTCTGGGGTGGGATTTTGACTGAGCTGAGGAGCTCTTCCATTAAGTAGGGGTAGCACCTACATTTCACCAAAAATCACAGATGGGAATCTCACTGTCTAGGTGTGTTAATTGGGTGCTTTGCTGACTGTGTGGATCTTTAGCTTGCCTACCTGGGTCAACACTGTGTCACCCTTTTGCTTCTTTGAGATACAAGGACATGGTCATCTCCCTGCTTTGCCTGGACAATTGGGGTGAGCAGGGTGAAGACACTAGCAGTCAAGAGGTTCAAGCTTGATTGTTCTTGCTTCTGTGCTTCTGAAGGTGACCAGCTCAGCTTTGTGGCTGCACCATGAGATTGACTGTTATCTCTGATGAAGCCATGAAGCTGGCAATATACAGAGGTACCACCAAGGACTGTTCACTATCACTTTATTTGTTTTGTGTGATGTCTCTGAAATCAAATCAGGCAGTGTCCCTTCATCTGCTCTCTGAAGTGAGACAAGAGATGGCTTTCTCAGAATGGTCTTAGAATGCTGGAAAGCTGAATGATTACCTCTGGCTCATATTTTCCCCTTGAGAAACTGTGAGTCCTGTGAAATCCTCTTGATCTGATGTTATTGTGACTTGAGGAGGTACAAAGAGTGAAGAAGTGAGACCATTCTCTTGCCCTTATTTAGAAATCACTCAACTTTCTGTATTATGCAGGTGTCTTGGGGCTTCCATGTATTGGGGTCTTCAAAAGGATGTTGCAGTTGGTGGAGAGCACCTAGCTGAACTTTCTGAGTGAATAAGTGGGACTCAAATCTCATGCTCCACATCTTGCTGACATCACTTTCTATGATATTTATTGGTACGATTTCTCTAGCCAGTTACTATGACTAGACAAGAAGTAAACAAGTCAGTTTGACTATATCATCACTACATTTAAGTTAATGTATAAGACTAAAAAAGAAGAATGTTACAACTAAAAAGGCTTCTTTAATTCTGCATTAGATTTGAACACATATCACATCTACAGTTTAACAAGTCAGAAATCATATGTGTTTACACATAGTTTAAATTCCATTTGGGAAGATTGATGTTTGCTTCAAATGTCATGATTTCTCATTATAAAATTTTCAGTCAGTCAATGTTTTTTGTTTTCAAATCCTACATTATACTCTGTATGGTTCATTTGGTAACAGTTATATTTCACATTTTTAACACAATGTTTGTATGCTACAATATATAGATATATTCTTAGAGAAAAATAAGTATACATGACACAATATTTTGCTGTGATTTTATAAGTGTTATTTGATAGTGCACATATACCTGCCTAACACTGAACCTGAGATATCTACTATTTTTGTTTGAATTTACCTATAATAACCTTATTTAAATAAAATAACAGGAAATTAGTATAAATATAAAAAGCTTTACTTACTGTTTAAGTTCTTGCTTATATGACAAGACAAAACAAATCATGTTTTCATTCCCATTAAATTTTGAATTTAAAGGACTGTTAACATTTTTTACAAAAGATACCTGTAGGTTATTACATGTCCCTTCAAAAAATTTACTTTATTAAGTATAAAGGCATACATTAACTTTTTCATCTGCTAAGATTTTTTGACCCTTCAGACTACCTGTTTAACCATAAGCTACGTCACCTCAATAAAAGCATTTTTGTTTGTTTGTTTGTTTTTTTCTGGGAATTGAATCTAGCGGAACTCTACCATTGAAATATACCCCTAGTCTGCAATATATTTATTTTTATTGAGACACTAAGTTTCTGAGGGTCTCAATAAATTGCTGAGACTGGCCTTAAACTCTCAATCTTCCTGAAATAGCCTTCTAAGTCCCTCATATTACAGGCTAAAATAGACTTTTTGATAAAAATTATTTCTGAATAATTTATTCTGAATAATAATTGCATGAGTAAAATAATTCAATTTCATATTTTCCTTATATTTTTATTTCTCTTTTTATCTACAAAATGTTTAAAATACAAATAATGTCCCTTGTTCTCACGTAACTTGGATAACAGAAATTAATTTGTCAATTACAAATGAATACCCCTGTCAGAAAAATTATATATTCTCACAATATTTTGGCATTTCTTTCAAATTAGCTTATTGTTTTGGGGGAGGCTTATTTGTTTGTTGGTTTTTCTTTTTCTTTATGTAGGCTCCCCACACTCCCATCTAGCTCATTTTTTAAAATGTACTACATCAGGACAGGTTATGTTGATTTTTCAGCACAGTTTGCCTCTCAATCTTTAAACTACTCACATATACACACATAGTAAATAAAGGAAGTGTCTCTGAAGTAAATTATATAAACTTTCTGTCCCAGAATGTTTTCTGTCTTGAATACACTGAGTGCAGAGGACATACATGGAGGGAATGATAGTGTGAGGTTATTCCAAAGCAGACAGTGTAGCAGGTCAAGGTCCTGACTTATAGCCTCAGTTCTACAGGGATTAAGATTTGCAAATAATGATATGAATATTATGAACCTCTATCTCATTATCTTTTAAAAATTAGGGTTATCCATGTACGAACTGTGTGATTGGATTTAAAACTATATTCTATATTTGCAAAATATCCGTAGGAGTTCACTGAGGTTTCATTATTAGATGATAGATACTGTATCTAGAATAGAGTATGTTAAATCTGATATCAACATAATGAAAACAATAAATCCAGAAGACACTCACTCATGACTATTTGAATATTCCAACTCATTTTCTTAGTCAAAGAGAGAGTAAGATAGGTCGGAAGGGAGAAAAGGAAAAACAGAATGATCCTGCTATGCTACATGACAGTCTCCATGGCAATGTTACTTTCTGTGTGATTTTAGAAGCACTGAAAACTGGGGCTCATATTGCCTGTTCTTACATTTATATTCTTAGTTATCCTCCTCCACCATATCTCTTGTAACACTTTCAGTTCATGATACGATAAAAGTTTTTTTCTTAAACATTCAGTCAAATACCATAACAGGTTTGCCATTCAAGTAATCATTCCAGTGCAGACTTTTTGAGAGGAAATGGGAAGTTAAAATTTGTTTAAGTTACATAATTTTCAGCCTATGTTTACTGAACAAAAATTGTATCATCATATAGTAGCAACATATGGAATTATTCTGGTGAACGCCACTTTCAAAATTGAAATACTTTCTAAAATTAAAAATAAAAATTCCAGGTTCCTTTCTGCAAAACAAGACTGGGCTTCCTAATGTAAGTATTGAAGATTTAATAATAAGAATGATTATACTTAAAATATTTTAACATGTTACAAACTTTTAGGAAATGTTTTCTGTACTTTCTTTCCACGGCTACATATTTGAATAATGTACTTAACATAGTTTTACTGTGTTTAGTATTTATTAATAGATAAATATTCATTTAGAGAAATTATTTAGAAATGTTCATAGAACTATTTATGTTTAGTCAGTTTCAAATTATTCTGTTGACATTCTCTTTTGACCATAGTATTTTCATTTGAGATAATGATCTGTGGAACATGCTGAAATAACATGTAAACTCATGGTAATTCTGCTAAATGGAGAATGTTCCCTATTCCATTATTTTTAATATTAAAATGTGAAAGTATTTCTACTCTGATATTTTAGCAGTTATTGCCATCTTTAAAAATATTTTAAAGGGAAAAAATCTCATTCAATAATTTGTTTCTATGATTTCACAGAATGTTTTGACAAATTTAGATCCAGCAAAATTCTAAGCATTTTAAACATCAAGGCATTCTAGAGCAAATATAAAACAATTTAGTTATAAATTGGGGTTCAGTAAAATTTTTTTTTAAAAATCTAAGTACATCAAAATAGGGATGTAAAATTTCATAACTGAAGCTTCTGCATTTTGGGGCTGCTCATGGTTTAATTTATTCATTTGTTATCTTGCATTTTTAGCAGTAAATTTCACTAGCATCTAGTTTTCAGAAAATTCTAGATACTAAACGCTTAATACTAATTTTAATAGTAAAATTTGATAAAAATTTCTGATTCAAAATTTTGATGCTCATTTGATGGACCAATATGACTGATCAGTTTCCAGCTCTTTTTAGAAATTGGAAGACTCAATTTAAAAAATTAATAGATATTTAGGATGTATAAGCTAATATCTAATTTATCTCTTTTTGGTTGGGGATTATAGTTCTGTGTTAGAGTAGGTGCTTATCATGCACATGAGTCTGGGTTCAATCCCAAGCATTACAGGAAAAAATATAAAACAAGAAAGAGAGTAATCTTGTTCTACGGTACCTCAGGAATTCACTATAAACAGCTGATACAAGTTAAAAAAAAAAAGGTCCACAGCACATTAATGAAACTTCTCTTTGTAGCTAACATCAAATTCATCACAAAAAGTACATGTGTAAATCAATATATTGTAATATTAATGTAATCTTAAAATGCTGGGTAACATAAATATTCTATTTCAATTCAGCAAAAATTGCAATTATTTTTGATCCAATTGAATTCTGAATCCCCCAGTCAATGAATGCTTTTCTAATGTGTAAATGTCTTTTTAGAAAGAACACATTTTGTTCTCCTAATTTTTTTAAAAAAACGTGATTTTTATTGGTGCATCATAATTACACATAATATGGAGTTGTGGCAAAGCCACACAATTTCCTTCCTTGTGTGCTCTAGTGCATCCTCTCCCCCTCCCCTGATCCTGCCCCATGTTTCTTCCTATACTGCACTAGTACTTTTTACTTATTTATTATTTTTAATTGGTGCATTTCAATTATACATAGAAGTTGGATTCATTGTGATATGTTCCTACAGGCATGTAGCATAATTTGATCAATTTTATTCTACAGTTCCTGTCTCTCCTTCCCCACTGATCTCCTACCTCTCATCCATTGTTCCCACTTAGTTTTATGAGAACATTTTTAAAATCACTTACTGTGTTTCATCAGGTTTTTTATAACAACAACAACAAAAACACATTTGTCTTTGATATCAAATTTTAATTGCATTTACAATAGCAATAATATGTTTCACTTTGGACAATGGCATGTTGCAGTGATTTTTCTGATTACTTGAATGGGATGAAATTTTTAACCACTAGTGCAATTATCTGGTAGCTATTTGAATCATTTGAAGAAACTAGAATCAAATTTGTGTCACACACCTATTTTCCAAGTTCTTCTGCTCAAAGAATCAACGTTTGCACTTAGAATATAGGAAGCTGTAAAGAGCAGCACTCCCATTTATCAGAAGGAAAAACAATATCAATAAAATAATGCCTTGCACTGAAGCCAACAGGGAGCTGAGGTTTCAGGCAAAGCGTTATTATGAAAACTGTAAATAAAAAAATAAACAGAAAATAAAATTGGCAAACACTTTGAAGCATAAACATATTGAAACATGGGCTCCTACTTGCCAGAACCACTGTACCAGTGATTAAGAAGCATTAAACGAAATTTATTTTTTGTATTGGGAATTGAACCCAGCAGGATTTAACCACTGAGTCACATCCCCAGCCCTTTTTGCTTTTATTTGGGGACAGGATAACACTAGATTGTTTAAGGCCTCCCTAAGGTGTTGAGGCTGGATTTGAACTTGCTATCCTCCTGCTTCAGCCTCCTCAGTTGCTGGGATAAGAGGCATGAGCCAATACACCCAACTAAACTAAATTTTTAGAAAATTTCTAACTAAACATGGGCTCGCCTGAGAGTGTAGACCTGGGAACTACAAGAGGCTGAGGGATGCATCTAATCACAGATCTTCACAGATCCTAATGGGGAGTTACAACTTTTTGAAAACAAATTCCAGGCTTTTGTTTTCTTATTAGAAACATTGGAACTTATGAAATATACTGAGATTTGCTTCTATCAATAAAGTAAAACAGAACTGCTTGATTTTTATGGAGTCTAAGCATGATAGGGAGAAATGTTTGAAATGTAAACATGGTTATTGTAATCATGTCTGGTGGTCCCTGAAATGATTAATAATTAGATGTAGACCCCCGAAAGACAATGCTAAATATTAACTAGTGTTGCACTTAAACTTAGCCCATGAAAATAGTAGTTTGCTATTTAAAATAATGAACTCCAACTTGGAAGTTCCCCATGATATAGGCTGATGATGCAAGCCGAGAATACATCTCAAATTCAAATGAAAGAATTATTTTCTACTAAATCAACAGGAGTCTTGTTAAAGTGGATTTACCCTGTTTTTCTTAAGATAATACTGGTTCTCAATTCCTCACATTATTTTATCTAAACAAAAAAAAAAAAAACCTCCCTATTTCTGTCTCTGTACTATATATTTATAACATATATAATTTGTTATATTCAAAACTCCTCAGTCTATACAGCTTTCTAAAAGTACATTTCGACTTCAGGGAGAGTCACCTGACCTAAATATCACCTGCAGGTATGGTAGATAGATCACTAAGGCCAACCTTAAATACCTGAGTGCCTTTTTCTTTGTCTGTGGTCTCTCTGCATTATCTTTCATTATCATCCTTTCTTCTTATCTTTTTCTTACTATTTCTGAAACTTAGTTTAGTATTCTGTCTTGGTTTTTCTATGAATTTCATATTTTATATCTCTTTTATGACTCTTATTTACCCTTGAGAATGTTTCTATCTTTTCCTCCAACAAACTGCAACTTATTTCATTATACAAGCCTTCAGGAATATTTTGATAACAGCTATTTAATAGGGTACATGGTCTATTTTTAATTTGTTTAAAATAACTAACTTATAAAATAACTGGATAATTATTAGTAATATAATAAAATATTTTAAATATGAAATATTAAACTATCAGAAATCATTTTAGCATATAAAATTTTATCTGGGGCTTTTGTTTTTATTGAATTATAAATTAGGTTCAAAACTAACAAAAGAAGCAAAAGTGGTAGATGGTTCTGAATTTACCCTGTTTTTCCTTAAGATAATACTAGTTTTTAATTTCTCACTTTATTTTATCTAAATTAAAAAAACTGTTCCTATTTATATGTTCTTATTGACATATCATTTTATACAGTACTCTTATCCCAAACATGCATTATTAATTTCTATAAAGTTAAAATATTCTTTTCTCTTTTTCTTTCATTCACAAGGTATGCCTCATAATAAAGACAAAAAATGTGCAAATAAACTACAAAATACATAAAAATGTTAGAAGTGACAGTAGTTTTTACACTGCTTGGTTCGTACAACACCAACTGTAAATGTTTTCATATGCACCTACCAGTGCTAGAATCTGCAGAACTTATATTATCTTCCCTAGGCCTTTAGTTAAGAGTTTTGAACTGACTTGGATTTATTCCTGGTAATTTGAAGGACTGAGTTCTAGGTACAAGGAGCCACTCGATTTGAAGGTACACATTATGGAACAAAAAGTGTGCTTCGTGATCCCAGTGACTTGCTGTACTGATCTAGGGACTGTTGCAAATCTAGCAGCTTCCACATCCCAGCAGATAAGTGGTTTTATAAACAGTGCTTTATAACTGTACAAGCTCTTGAGGGTGAATTGGTGGATGACATCCTTCGAGGTACAGTTCTGCAGTGTGGATTTCTAAATATTTCTAGAGATTCTACTTTCAGTTTTTCAGTAAGATTGTTTGTAATACTGTGGGCTCAGGGGATGCTGCTGATAACAACTACAAGCATTAAATAATAGACTGTTTAGCTACCTAGATTGTCACCAATGAGCACCTAAATTAATGTAGGATATTGAAGGTAAGTCCTGCTAACTAAATCTTTGTGAAATAAAATCATTAGGATTTGTGCAAGAATTAAAAGAGTATGAGCAGCCTGGGGACTTTAATCAAATAAGGAAATCATCAAAAATAGAAAATGAAGTGCGCTGGCTTATAGCTTCTCATCTCATGGCATAATCAGAAGATTTTAGAGCTTCTGAAATATTTTATCTTTGATAGCAACCTTCTCATTTCATTCTGTGGGTTGTTGAATTATAATATAAATTCAGTATGCCAAATATCTTAAGGGAAAGTCATAAAATGTAGGGAAATAGGTTGATCCTAAAAGTATAATAATATCATTTTGGAAATGTGGGTGACTCGGGGTACTCCAATACACCCAAACCCTGTTGAGTTTCTCTTGCTGGAATTAGCTTCTCTGATTGATGGGTTAAGAAACCTTGGAAGCCATCTTCCCACACCTCATTGGGCTACTCTTCATTTGATCTAGAATAAAATTACAGGCCAGAAATCAAACTGGCATAGGAAGCTAATTATTAATTTGTTTTTTGAATGAAAGGTTTACCTACTTAAAAGGCACAGTATTTTATCATTTATAAGGGAGTAAAAGAGAGGAACGTAAGTGGAAATAGATTCTGAAGGTTGTAGATGAAAGAATATAAAAGAATTTTAGAGCTGGTTAAGTTCATTGACATGAGTGCATTTACAAGAGATCTTGCATAAAAAATGCTACTATGCTTTTCTGAGTGTGATTATAATTATCGAAACAAATTATAAATTAACGGAATGAAAAGGAATAAGAATTAAAAACTAAAAATTCATTCACATAAAATGATTACCAGAATCATTAAATCCTATTTAAAAATATCTTGAATGGGACTTTGAAGAGTATATATGAGTGCACCCACTATCAGGAAAGAAATGTTACCACTGAAATTCTATATGTACACTGATTTCTGGGTATTAATTATTTTCATGAATGATCAGAGAAGGTCATAAACCAAAAATAGAAAATGTAGCTAGACATCTGAAAAAAAGTCACATAATCCTTCCAAACTCTGAACATACTGTGTGCATATGAATGTCTAGTATCTTTGCTCATTGTCTAGAAGAACATCAACCAATTCATGTAAACAATTTGATTTCTGTCAAGATAATTCTTCGGTTTTCCTAACACTTGATCACATGGCTTATGCAATTTTCAATGGTGAGAGGGACAGAGATTATTTCAGTGGCTGCTGACAACATCAGCAGTAGTGATTTTTTGCTCACTGGCGTAGAATCCTCACACTGCTTGTAATCACTTCAATTAGCAATGTTTTCTGAGGCATGTGAATAGAGAATAACAGTAGCATGATGCTGCGTGCAGGGCCACCAAGTACTGCAGGAGAAGACCTGAGCCATGCCAAGGCTGGAGGAAAGACACAGCTTAAAATGTTGGTTGAGAAGAGAAAAAAAAAAAGTGATAATTCAGGAACAAAATCACAGGTACCCATGATTTCTTCTTTGTTTTCTTCTGTAGATATTTGTATCGATCAAGGCATTTTTGTTGTAGAGGTGGTGGCTTTGTTTGAGTTTGTTTGCTTAACCTACCCCTTAGGGCTATTTTTTTTTTCATTTTAATCAGTAGTGCTGATGTAGTCAAAATTAGAATTTAGCAGAGAGGTCACACAACATCATCAGGGCTAGAACTGAAGGAGAGAAGAAATCATTTGAAGGAGGAACAGGAAACTGTGAGATGCCGGGTGTCTGTTTTCATTGACAGAGGTTACACTGCTTTGTATTTATGTTTTATCTTTGTTGCTATTATTAGGAGAAAGCTTAAATGTGAGGGGAAGGAATATATATGTGGAAATTGGGTCAATAGAGGAGTGGAGTGCGGAGAGACCCTGTACTGGCTCATCCACCCAAATCCACAGCCCTTCTAGAGTACCTTCCTGTGATACAGAGGGTGAAGTGTTGGTGGGAAGTCCCTTCCCTCAGTCCCTCACAGCTGGAGTTGCACATGCTGTGGGTCCTCTTTCAGTCTGATACCTTTTCAGAATTTATTCCACATTGACTTTCATGGAAAAGAGGCAGGGAGAAGGGGAAAGGCAGTGCTTTGGCTGGCAGGTACCCACCCTGGGAGCATGTTCCTGAGCCTATTGCTATAGCAGCTCCAGGTACTGCTCCATCCCTGCAGCCTCCTGACTGTGGCAGGCTTTATGCCATGGCTGGTTGGTTTTCTCTCTCTAATTCTACAATTATAAATTTACTTGGACAGTAAAGATATATTTGTCAATGTAGTTAATTATGGGCTTTTGCCATTTCAATTGCTTTTGCAATTCTACACAGTAATTCCTTGTTAAAAATTGAAGCAGCCTAATATACCTATCACAGGTGTCAAAAGCCAGAAAGAAATGTATTTATCAGAGCCTAAAGGCAACCCTACTGAGATGAGCAAAAGCACTGGACCAGCTCTGGTGGGAACACACTCATGTTTTCTGATTTGGCACATGAAGGATTGTAGTTGCTCTAAACGTCACAGATAATTGGGGGGGAGAAAAGGAAAACAGGAAGCTTTGAAAATCATAATAAAATAAATTCTGTTAATTCAACTTGAGACGCTTTCAAAGTGCAAAGCAGAAAAGTAAAAATAAAGTCTTCATGGTGTCATGATACTGTGATTTTTCCTAGATATTGATTTATTCAGGTAATGATAACTACAGACTTAAAACTATAACACAAACACAAATATTCTCTATTAGAAAGCTTGAAATGTCTTTGGCATTATTAGTTCATGTAGTATTTTTAAGAACTTAGTTGCTCTGTTTTACTGAGCTTGAGTCAATGTTGAGTGATTTCTGGAATCACACATTCCCAGCAGGTCTACCTGGAGTGTTACCCCACCTCACTTGGCAGCTTTCCTGGAACCTTGACTTTCCTTTCAAATCTTTGTTCATGTAACCACCTCCAAAAAGCCTTCTCTTAACTTCCTGAGGGAAATTCTGATTTGATACACAATTTCCAAGCCCTTGGAGCACCCTATGTGTATATACCTTGCACCCTTATTATAAGGCCTGGTAATTGGTTGTTGGTTGGTTATTTCATGGGACTATTATGTCTGATTAGCTCTTTACTTCATTAGCTAGCAGTGTCACTAGCACAGAACGGGTATTTAATCAGTGCTCACTGAATTAGTGAAGTGTTGAATATTGACTAAATACCTTCTCTTCTTTCCTAGTGACCTGATTAAATGTTTCTACAGTGGTTTCTGTCAACTGAGAACTATCAGCATTTTTACACACTGTGCCAAAAACTGGTCCATTTGGGTTTTATAATTCCCCTTTGCAGATATCATATCATGGTTGAATTTGTTTTGATCAGTGTTTTGATCAGGTTGAAGTGCTCACAAGATAAGCCTCAGTGACATAAAAATTTGAGTAGAGAAAATAGAAAGAAGAAAGTAGAGATGATAAATGGACTTGGAAGAAGGAAAGTGCCATTTTGGAGTTGATGGTATTTGAAGGGTAGAGAGCAAGCAGGTTACCCAATGTGCATGACAGTTAGCATATAGTTGGCACAGGCATTCGTATTAGATATTTTTAATCCTATAGAGGGTCACAACAATGGGGGGAAAGGAAAAATGGACCTGTGGCCAGTACTTCAATGCCAGAAAAGTGGGAGCATTTTCTCCCAGAGAGCTGTTCAACTATATCAGGTCACAATCAAAGACGGGAAGTGTAAATAGCAAGAGCTATTTTATAAGAAGAAATGTGCCCTCTTAGGGCACAGGTAGGATGTTCATGGGCTCTCCAAGTCTAATCACTGGCGATTGCTCTTTCTTTGTTTTGTGGTACTGAGTAAACAAAATCTAAGCAGAGAAGGCACTTTCTTTACCACCTAATAAGCAATAAGTGTGAAATCCCATTCTTAACACATGGGAACAATTAATGTATTTATCCACCCTATGTTCTAAAATGATTGGTTTAGGAATAAAGGTGGATACTGCAAATATATATGATCAAGAACTACACTAGGAAGTAATTTGAAAATATTTATTTTTAAAAATACAAAATGTCTCTTTACATAGTAGGGTACACAGTTACTAGTATACACAACTTTATGTTTGATCTAACAGTATTTAAATTTGCCTATATTATATATCAGAACAATTTGGTAATATAATCAGGAACAAATAATCATCTGAGATAATGAACCATTTCCTTATGTATTATGAACAAATTGATGCTCATATGTAAGGTAACACCTTCAGTAATCTTCAAAGTAATATTCTTCCAAGTTTATTCCAACTTGAGTCATATACATTGAAGTCAGACAACACACCAACCCCAGATCACAACAATTTGAAAGAGATTGTGGTATAGTAGCCCCAAGTGCACATAAGACTTGCAAAGGGAGATTGGAATAATAAGAAATAAACTTTTGAGTTAAATGGCATTAATAAAACCTAATATATATAGTCTAAATACAGTGATATATGATAAATTCATGTTTTTCTCATATCTCAGAATAATTTTGTATATGGGGAGTCCTTTTCACTATTGCAAATCGTGCTTATATAACTTAAAAATATAAAAGCAAAACAAGAATTATCTTATTAAAGTCATATTTTAGCATTTTAATTTACTTTAATTAATTACCAAAGGAACATTTATACTTCTTTGGCTATAAAATTAGTTTGCCTAGAATAGTTCTTAAAACATCATTTTGTATAGAAGAATATTAGGTGAAAAGTGTGTCTTATTACTTTGTCTCTTAATAGATACTGGGGAATTACACAAATCTTTTCACCTTGAAGAATTATTCACCATTTACTAAAAATGGAGATGAATTACAAACTTTTGCTAGTTCCAAAATTTCATAATTGTATCAATTATATTACTAGATATAGAATTTTACTTTATGAAATATAACTAAGTAATACTAGGATACTTGCTATTATATCTTTCCCTAAATCATCATTATAATAGGTAATATGCCTTTAAAAAGCCCTTTTCCCCATTTTTCAGAGAAAGGAACTCAAAATCTTTGATTATATTGGAATGAAGAATTTCATACTAAAGTAAAATTCATTGAAAATTAATAAAAAATAATATGTTTATGTTCAAAAAAACATTTAAAAATGAGTGGCAAAAATTTATCAGTCTTAATATCAAGACCTATTCATCCAAAAAGTTATTTAGAAGGTTTATTTAGATGTGAAAGTAGCTACACAAATTATATCACTTTTAACAAATGCACAAAACTTAGAATGTTCAAAGAATAAGCACTTTGAGTTGCTTGTAAGTCCATGGGTCAACCAGGTGGCTCTGTTGAATTTGTCCAGACTCACATTACCTGGGCTAGAGTCACTCATGCATGTCACGTGTCAGCTGGGCATATCTCTTCCAGAATAGCCCCTTTCACACTTATCAGGGCCGCTATCTCTCTGGTTGTGTTAGCTGGTTGGTATATGGCAAGATGACCACATGGCCTCAGAGTCCAGCAGGCTGACACCGATTGGCTTGCTGAAGCAGGCCCCCAGTGGACTGCAGAATTCCAAGAGAGGGGCTGGAAACCACAAAGACCTTTTTGATAAAAATTGGTGAAAACCACATTCTCTCCCATTTTATTTTCTAAAGCTAGTCACAACCCCAGCTCAAACTGAAGGCACAGAGAATAGACTCTACCCTTTAGCAATTGCAACAGCAAAGTGATACCACAAAAGGCAAAAATTCAGAGTAGTGATTAACGGGAGGCAAATTTTTTAAAACAATTAGCCACAAAAATTAGAGACAAAATGTATAAACTAAAAATAGAGTCAAACTTATCAAGATTACTGAACTAATAAAGGATTTAATAAAATTATAATGGAAAATAAAAAAAAATCTTGTTCTGATATTGGGCTAAACTTGGAAAAAATATTTTGTACATTTATGTTGGTTATATGTAATAGTGATCGCTTATACCTATATTTTCATCTCAGAATAATAATAGTAAAGGTAACTTAAATGTTAAGGTACCAATTTTTTAATTTTTAAAGTATATTTTAGTTGTTTATTTTATTCATTTATTTATATATGGTGCTGAGAATCGAACCCAGTGCCTCACATATATGAGGCAAGTGCTCTTCCACTGAGACACACCCACAGCCCAAGGTACCAAATTTTTATTCATCAGTATTTATTTGAAAGAAACAAAAGACCCACAGCCTATGCCATTTTTAAACATCATTTAGAACAGAAGGCTTAAGTGAATTTGAGACTCAGCTAACCCACTCACCTGAAAATATAAATATTAACAAACATTTTAAAGTTTGAGAATAAATTCACAGCAGGCCCAGAACAATTGACTAACTCCTAATAGTAAATTTAACTTCCAAGTTTTATAGAAGAGGAAGTTAGTCTTAGGTTGATAATTTGTTTGGGGGTTGAAGCACTCTCCCTAATTTATTTTGAACCAAATCTTTAAGGTTTCTGTTATAGTCTAGAAAATCTGAACATATTTTTACTCTTTATGGTATTCATGATAACATTTGTTTTACCTCAAAACTAATAGTGAAAACACTGATCATTCCAAGCCTATTATTTTACAAGATAGAACTAAAATAAGAAGGGTTTTGAGTAAAATTTCTGGAAGAAAAATGATATAAAAAGACTGTAATCAAGATATTTCCTATCATTTAGAGAATATTAATCTAAGACTAATTCAGGATACAATACAATTTATTTGAGATTCATTTCAATAATTAATTTGTTTCAAGGATTTTACTTAAATCATGGCATCTAGTGTTTACAATAGCATTTTGAATTAGATATCATTACTACCATTTTAAAAATAAGAATATGAGAATTATGTTTGAGTAACTTGTCAAAGTTAGAGTTGAAAAGATCTGAAAATTAAATCCTTCATAAGCCATCTAATTTCAAAACTCAAATTATTTCTATTATATAGTAGGGCTATCCCATCTATAATTTTCTACAATTTAGAGACAATATTTTCAAGCCCTTTTTGAGTTATATTAAAAAAGTGCAGTGTTTCCTTTGAATCTTGTCTCAATATATATCATCATTATCTATTTTTGTTTGTCTTTTTCAAATACTAGAACTCAGGAGAACTTTTGGCTCTTCCCAATAAACCATTCACCTAAAAATTCCCTTTATCTCTCTCATTAAGAAAATAAATTCCCCTAACAGCAAGGACATTGAAATTAATCCAGTATCATAAGAAATGCCACACATTCAGCCATCATTCACTTTTTAACTAATATTAATTGGTTACTTATTATTAAAATTCCCTTAATATTATACATGGGAGGTAACTAGACCTATGATAGTATAAATTGTGAAAAAAGTTAAATACTATTGAAAATAAATGATAATTCACTTGAGAGTTTACATGGACTACAGTATTACTTGCATTTAAATGATTGTTAACATGTTTGACATTTCAAGCATGAGTTGAATCTTAAAGACTAAACATTCCTAAGACCAGGCGAAGTTGAAGTGGATGGGTTAGTGCTGTCAGTGCTGTGTGCTTGCTTTGGTTTACAGTGCAGGCTGGGTAATAATACAAGAAGCCGAGACAAGGATCAAAAAGGTATTAAAGCTTCAGTGATAGAAGATTGATACTCAGATGTAGGTTGAGGTCAGTGTATTCTCTTGTGTTGCGATGAGTTTTGGCTGAATTTATTACAGAAAACAAAGCTGTATCGCTGTGTGTAGAGAGGTGCAAGATTAAGAATAACCCTTATATGCACAAGGGAAACTCCTATGCTCAGATAAGTAGGTGAATAAAAGATTTCTAATTTTTTTTTAAATCTATGTAAGGGAGTCAAAGATTGTATTCAGAGATCCTACCAAACTAAAAAAATTAGTGTCAATACAATTATAGTATTTATCTCACAATTTACCTGAGAATTTCTCTTCCATAACGAACATTGTCAAAGTTACCCATGTTTTCTAAGGGAATGAAAAATGAATTGGAAAATTAGATAAAAGTCGGTGTGGGAAGTATTTCTGCTTGCTCAGCCCTTCCTTTACTTGTTTGGGATTTTTGCTTCAGAGAACACAAACACTGTTCTTTCATCCCATAAATTTAAATTGTGGTGAGCACTCTGTGCAGTAATAAGAGGCCTATAGCTATCCAGCCAACTTCTGATAAGGTAAACTGCTTAATTGTGAGTCTTATATGAGGAAAGCCAATATTCACACACAGAAAAGTCAAAACTTTGCCTCTAGATTATAAAGGAAAATGGTGTTTTGATCTCTATCTGACTCTCTCTTAAGTCTGTTTCCTAGTGCTTTAAAGAGCTCAGAAAGGAAGAAAGAAGAATGTTTCTACTTATTGGGTCCCTTCCCAATCTACAGGCACATATTTTAAAATTATTCACTGCTTACTCTATCTTGTTGGAGAAAAATATTTGTACACAGGTAGATACTGGACTTCGAGAGCAGTCCCCATGAGGGAGGGAATGAATTTGGAGAAGCTGGATGGGAACATTGAACTGAAATTCAGTTTCATATTGGCCTCTTTAACCTCCTGGGCAGTTATGAACTGAGATGACCATTCAGAAATTTCCCAAACTAAAGCAAGAGGGAAAACTGTGACTGAATGCAAGAATCCTATGGGGATCATTCTCAGTACCTTGGGATGGAAGAAGGAACTGGGTGGTCAACCACAGTATCCATGGACTTCATCTTCATACAGTCCATTTATATCATGTTGGGACAGCTATTCCAGGATTCTAGCTAGTCTCTTTTTCTGGGAACTCCTGAGAAGAAAAAGATTACTGACATGAACTACCATCTCTACTGTCTCTATCACTGCAGGTAGTGGCCATCTGTCTCCTCTCTCTCTCTCTCTCTCTCTCTCTCTCTCTCTCTCTCTCTCTCTCTCTCTCTCTCTCTCTCTCTCTCTCTCTCTCTTATTTTAATAGAAATTGAAACCAGGGTGCTTTGTCACTGAGCTATAGTCCCAACACTTTTTATTTCTTTATTTTGAGACAGGTTCTCACAAAGTTGCTTCGGGCCTCACTAAGTTAAGGCTGGCTTTGAACTTGAGATCCTCCTGCCTCAGCCTCCCTCCTGGCACACTGCTGCTAGTATTTGAGTTACAACTGACATCATCTCCCAGGGTGGCTGCCTAATTCTTTTCTGCTCTTACAGGACACATTTTACCTGTTCTATGTAGCTTGCCACATTTATTCACACAAAGTCTGATTGATGAGGGCTATTTGGCCCTGGTCATCATGTCTTCTCAGGCAGTGGTTGTGTGTCTTGCACTTTTACCATAAACACTGGGCAGGTGTTCAGAAGATGACCCACGGAATCAGCAATGAGCCAAACCCTTTCTTCCCCAATCCCATTGTGTGGTCTTAGTCCTTTTAAATCCCAATGACCAAACTCAATTTCTCCTACCACCCCTGCCTGCTGGTCTCTGGGTGCAGTTGGTAGCCTTAACTAGAATTTTAGACTCTTGAAATGTTCCATTATATTAAACGCACTTCCAAAGTACAGAGCCTAAAAATTTAGTGCTGACACATACACAATTTCTGCATGAGTTCAGGCTACCATAAGCAAGTGCCACAGAGAAGGAAGCTTGTTTTGTTCCATTTGTCTTACTTTTCTTCCAGAAATGCATTTCCTGGTTCCTGTGAATGAAATCCCTCTAATCTACAATTAAAGCTGCTCTCTGTTACAAACTATATATTTTACTTATGTTCCATTGTCTACACACTGATATCATGAAGTCCGCACTAGATTGTAAGTTAAGGGAACTTACAATCCAGTTTTTTTGTTGTTGTTGCTGTTCATTGTCTCATACCCCATGGCAGCATGCTTATTACCTCGACAATAATATGTGGTCAACAAATAATAATAATGTAATTTAATAAATGCATGGATGAGAAGAATCTTATATAGTGTGGTTTAGATCAACCAAAATCACTATTATTTTTAGGCTATATATGAAGTTGCCTTGATTTATATCACGTGTTACTGAATGATGAATGCCCTTCTCAGACAATCTAAAAATTCCTTAGTGGGTGATATTATTTGAATCTTTCTAGAAGTTACTGCTTGGATCTGCTGCATTAATTTAATGTAGGCTATGATGATTACTCCACTTGCATTATTACTTTTATACTTTACATTTCTCAGATTTTTTAATAAGAAAGTTGTAAAATACTAGAAAATTTTTAATATAGTACATATTATAATTTCTATTTTAAAATAAAATCACAGAAGGCACATGTAGATGGCTGTGGTGGATCCTGGATTGGATTCATAACATGTCAACTACAGGTAGAACTAAATATTGACACATCTGCTCTTGAAACCTCGTTCAGTGCCTTGCTCAGATCAACCCCTGTACCCCACTTTGCTCCTGTCTTCTCTCACTTCTGTTTCATTCTAGTTTAACTTCCCAGTATAGTCAACCAGCTGAATAAATAAATTGTATGTGAAGCAATTAAGCAAATAAAGTGTTTTTCCACATTATTTTTGTCTTTTTAAAATTTTTAAATTAATATGTAGTAATATGAGGAAATTGACTCTAGACCCCAATTTCCATTAAAATTCAAGCTTCAGGCCTCTTTAGAGATGTCCAAAGATTCTGAAATCTTCAAAATTAGTGTTTTCCAAGGCTAATGCATTGCAATTTATTTCCTATGCGAAGACTTACCTCTGTATTCTTTTGTCTGGGTGCTAAAGAGTGACATTTTCACTCTAACATAATGTAGAATTGCATGCAGATTACATGAAGCTTTAAATAAACCTATCATATAGAGCATTATCAAAAAAAAAAGTCTATTGGCTCTTGTAAAATGTGAGCAAAAAAATCATACAAAGTAAAGCAACGTAAATTAAAATTCAAGAGGGAAGGCAAGAGGAAGGCCAGATAACTTTATTATAAAATATATACTTTATATATAGTAATGCATCATATAAAATATGTAATATCTCATGTATATGACATTTTGTTGTAAAATGCACATCTGCTGTCAAAAGCTCTCTGATCCCATTACTTCCTTCTCCATTCTCTTCAGACCAAACTAGCAGTTTTCACGCTCTGGTGTCTAAGTCCTCAGTTCTCACTCATACAAATTTCCTTCTTATTTCTTTGCTTGGGTCCATTTCTTATATTTATAAAAATGACTAACTGAGAATTTCCAAATCTTCAAGTCCTTTTTACTTCATAATTCCAACTTCAAGTCCTTTCTTTCCTTGCATTTTTCTAGAAGCAACCAGGAGACTCAAGGCACTTCTTTAACAGTCTGTTTAGAAATCCACTCTGCTAAATTTTCAGTGTCCTCAGTCACAAGCTCTGCTGTCCACATAACTCTAATGCACAACACAATTCAGCCAACTTCTTTGTCTCTTAGTCTCAAGGATTATCTCTTTTCCACTGTCCAGTACCTTGTTCTTCATTCCTATCTGAGATCTCATCAGAATGGCCTTTGCTTTACATTTTTTTCTACCAGCATTCTGCACATGATTATGTATTCTCAAAGAAAACAAAAATTTCCTCTACATCTTTTTGCTTTTTTTTTTCTGAGATCTCACCAGAATCACTTAAAATTCCCTTAAGAACTATCTTCTCACTTCTTCTAGCATACACTTCAAGATTCTTCTGCTCTACTCAACATTCAGTTCCAAAACTATGCTCACTTTTTATTGCTGCTGTTCTTTTCCCCCCATCTATTTATTACAGCAGTGCTTCACTTTCATGCCACCTCTGTCTTAGTTTGAGCTGTCATTAATAGCATATCAAAGACCAGTGGCTTAAAAACAAACATGTTCCTCTCCCAGTTCAGAAAGTTTGAATCACAATGACAGCATGGTCAAACTCTGGGTGAAGAGCTTTTCCTAGTTTACAAACAAGTCGCCTCCTTAGGCCACCATATAATAGACATGGAGCCAACCAGCTGTCTGGCCTCTTCTTTTAGGACACTAACTGTACTCATGAGTGTTCCACCCCATTAACTAATTACCTCTTGAAGGTCTCGCCCTCTGAACATTATCACTTTGGAATTAGAACTTCAACATCAGTGTTTTCAAGGTCACGAACTTGAGCTATTACAATTGACTTATATTAGTTCATTTCTACCTCCAACTTTTTGACACCCTTCCTGAGCCTATGGAAAAAGGAAGTCAATGACTTTGAAAATAAAAGTTGGCCTCCATTGACAGAAAATGAGTGATAGGTTAGGTCTATATAAGCAAATATATATAATATAATATGTATATTATATTATATATATCTGCCACAAGAAAGGCCTTAATATATCTTTAAATAAACTGATTGTAGTATTTAAGTCTTCTACTCATTTTCAATTTTTAAAGTATCCTTTACCAATTTTTGGACAATAGAGAAAGGGATAATATTTTTACTATAATTATAAATTTATTCATTTCTTCTTGTTAGAATGTCTGCATGTGTTTGAAAAAATTAAATTTTGTTAGAAAGAAAAAAAAAAGTTTAGTAACTCCACTCCATGCATTATTTCTCTTGGAGAAAGGCATTATCCTAGCATATTAATCTTTGGGTTTTTATGTTCAAAATTTTAAGTGACTTATCTTCAGTTAATCAAAAGCATATATGTTATGTAGAGAAGATAAGGAATTCATACAGAAAGAGTTGAGGTTACATTTTTACATGTAAAGTAGTTCTATTTGTATTTAAAATAGTCTGAGAAGAGCAAAATATGGAGTTTACAATTTAAAAAAATGAAGGCAGATATTGGTAGAACTTGTTCTCATAAAGCTTTCATACATTATATTAAATAATTTAGTTGTTGAAAATATCAAGCATGTTAATCAGTAAATTTAAAGGAATTAATATCTTATGAGGTATGGTACAAAAGCTTTTTATTGTGAAGCAAAATAAAAAATATTTTATGCACAATTATTGCATATTAGTTTAAAATATATATGAATGAAACATTCTTCACTTATTTGGCTTAGATTCAGGCTCTTACAAGACAGTTACTGTTATGAATTTATAGCACATTATCATTAGCCTCATTGAATTTGAAAAGTTCATTGTAGTCTGGAAATGTGCTGACTTAATATCTCCAAAACAATCCTGCTAGTAAGATACTTAAATTGTTAAATAAACATAACCTTCATTTAAATTCAGATCCTATCTCACTATATATTCAGTAAGATCCTCATGGGACAAAATTAAGAAATGCAAGGATTTACTACAGTAAGAACTTTAAGGATTAAATACAATAGGTTTTTAAAATTTAATTTCTGTTTTACAATAGAAATTTCTCTCTCATTATAAACTTAATAGAAAATTGGACAAAATACATGAAACCATTTTCAGAATGGACAACACAGAGCCAAGAGAGGTGGTCCTCGAGAAGGGATGTGCAGTTTTCAGGCGATAGCCAGAGAGTTGGCACACAGACTGCCCTGGTGACTTTCCAACTGAAGAGGCAGAGATCATACTTCACTAAAGACTAAATGCTGGAATATTCTCAGCAGAATACAAGAAACGAGGCAGCTGGACAAAGGATGAGCCCCAGAGACCTTCATCATAGTCCGCGTGGTTCTTACTCTGGATAGTAATCGGTGCAAGGAATTGGAGCTTAAAAGTCCCCAAGATCAAGGTAAGGGCTACCAGTGAAGAGAAGGTCAAGTCACTCCTGACTGGGCCCTGGGAGTGCTTCTGTTGCCACTGGACAGTGTCAACACACCTCCCAATACGCAGGGCACAGAGAGGACACCAACAAAGGGCCAGTTCCCAATACTAGGATAGATTATTCATTAAGTAAAGCACATTGCAAACACATCTCAAAAGGCCTAAAATAAATATACAGACAAGACCAATCCGCAGTCACTTATTGCCGCAGTCCGGCTGCAGCAGAATAACCGGGGGGTGACGAATAACTTGTGTACGTTGATACAGCAGGAGTAGGAGCCATTTATTGTAGGACAACAGAGGTATTTATACATTTTACACAGCTTATCTTAGTTAGCATAAACTAGATACATCAGTCAACCAATAAGGAATCTCCACACTTAATGGCTCACTTTTGTTACTTCTCAAACCACTCCCTCTGGCATTTTGCCAGGCACCATCCAGACTTCTTTAGGAACTCTAACATTTCTATGGCAAAACACCAGGTGCCATCCTGACTTGTTTACAGACTCTAACAACTTATGTATGTGCCAGAACAAAGTCTAGCACTCTCTCAGCATAACACAAGACAAAATGCATGAGGTGGGCAGCCAAGCAAATGCAATCCACAAGGAGAGAAGAAAGAAAATGTGAAGTATGAGGAGAGGAAAAATGAACTAACAGAAATCACCGACAAGGTGCCAAAGCACAGGAAAACCTTAAACCATGCATTGTAAATATAATTACAGGCTTAAGGACCTAAAGGAAAACATGCACAGGAGTCCAAGAAAGATGTTTAAAAGCAAGAATGGAATTCTACATTTTAAAAATGTGCTATTTGAAATTAAAACTGGACATATGATAATTATGAAAATTAGAAGAAAATGTCAAAGGACCTGAGGGCATGAGAATGGAGGCTGTCCAAATTGAAAACATAAGGCTGAAAAAAGGAAGAGAGAGTAGAGCCATGACACACATGCTACACATCCATGATTTCTAGACTGAAGAGGAGGAGAGGAAAAATGCATTTTTAATAAAATCATGATGCTAATTTTTCTGAATATATTTTAATCTGCAAAATTCCAGCTATAAGAAGGTAAAAGAAATAACAAGTATACTTTAGCAGAACAAACATAAAATAAACCACCCCGAGGAAAGGAGAATAAGCATAAACAAATCACAGCAAGCACATCATATAGCTAAAATCAAACTGATAGAAAGAATCTACCGAAACAGTCAGAAAATAAAAATAACAATAAGTACTGGATAGTAAGGGAGAAAGATAAGAATTAAATGCCCAGACATCTGCATCCAGTGAAAAACAATCTTTCAAAATGAAGAAAAGTCAAAATTTTAGAAAAATAAAATCTGAAAGAATTTTTCACCTATTGACCTGTATTTAAAGAACATTTTAAGGAGTTTTTCAAATAAAAAGGAAATATTAGCAAGTGGAAATTTGTATATACACAACTGAATGGAGAACACCATAAAATATTATGTGGGTGCATCCATGTGGGAGACTTCATTTCTTATTTTATTTATTTATTCATTCATTCATTTATAATTGGTACCAGGGATTAAGCCCAGGGGCACTTAACCACTAAGCCACATCCCCAGTCTTTGTTGTTTTGAGACAGAGTCTCACTCACTTTCTTAGGGCCTCGCTAAGTTGCTGAGGTTGGCCTCAAAGTTATGATCTTCCTGCCTCAGTCTTAGTGAGGTGCTGGGATTACAGGTGTATGCCACATTTTATTTCTTATTTTAAATGTCTTTAGAAGATAAGTACCATGGATTTTATACCTTAAATGCGATGTGATGTAAAGAATAGTATACAGCATAAGAGAGCTAAGTTGGAGTACGCAATGTAAGTATCTTCTGCAATATGTGGATTTCAGTATTATTTCACGGTGAATTATAGTAAGTTAAGAATGCATATTATAAATCCAAGAGTAACCACTAAGAAAACTTGTACCTAATAAGACAAGGTAGACACAGAATGTAAACAAGTCATTAACAGAGGGGAAAAATCAGGGAAGCTGAAAAGAAAGGGTTGCATATTTAAAAATATTCCCTGGAAGCAAGTATTCTAAACAAGAACTATATGTAAACATAATTGGAGGTGCAAATATTTCAATTTTTTCTTATCCACATTATAAAATAAGATAGCTAATTTAACTATATTATAAATAAAAGTGTTTAAATATTATTAAAATATTTCAAATATTAGTTAAATCAATATAAAATTTATTAATGATATTTATTGTTTTTTGTAAATCACTGAAATCCTGAGTGTAGTTTGGACTTAAGGCACAGGTTTCCAATGTGAAATTAGGCTAGGTATATTTCAAGGGTTTAACAGTCACATGTGAATATTGGCTGCCCATTGGAATAGTACAGGTCTAAACACACATACAAATAAAAAGACAGAAGTGATTATGTTAATTTAAAAATACTAAACTGTTTACTGTTTACCCAAAAGTGCTTAAAATTGCAAAAAGTAATACAAAAGTTAAAAAATGAGAAAGCATACAGGGAAAACACCAATTTGAGAATGCTGGAATTGATGTATTAATATTGGGCAAACTAGACTTCAGAACAAGACATATGAAGAGGGATAAAGTGAGACCTTTCACAATGATAAAGGGCTCATTCATCAAGAATGCCTAATGAACTAATTTGTCTAAGTATCTAAAAACAGAGCCTCAAAGAGAGGATAAAGCAAAATCAATGGGAAATTCTGAAGCTACTTTGCAGTTATAAGATATTGAAGATTATAAGAGAAAAAAGAAGGTTAATTTTAAAAATCAAAATATATTAATACAATATAGATTTAGTACAGCAAGAATATTTAATTTACCTGTCATTGCACATTTTATCTGAAATAATACCTATTCTATTCCTGAAGATAACATTGTGCTCATACTTTTAAGACGTTTTCTCTTTTTTTCATAATTATTTCAGAGGTAATAGAACAACTATAATTTATGTGCATGGATTTTGATGTAAAGACCCATATTACATCATGTTTTTACTTAGCATACAGATGAAAACAAACTCTATTTTGAAAGGAATAGAAGTAACATAAGTTTGTTGTAACTATAGTATATTTTGAATATTATAATGTAAAAATAGATATAAAATGTTGATTATAGCTATGTGCCATTGAAATATTTAATATCTGATTTGAAAACCCAAAATAGCTAATGTGTTTTAATGAAATGCAGGGATAAATTGGATGGTAGGAATTATATCAGAGGACAGAAATACTCTGTGCCAACCCCTAGGCTTGGTGCTGTAATAAATTATCTCATTAAAGTCTCATAACAAGCTCTTGAAGGATATATCAATGCTCAGTTCACAGATGAGGTAGCGGGTGCTGAAAGGGTTGAGGCAACTTCCACAGCATAGCACTCATTTTTTCTGAGAGTAATTCTCATACATTTCAGCTCTACTGTTCTGTCTTTGGTAAGTGACAAATAAAGAAAGCTCATCGGTATCAATCCCTCTAGCACTGTTTTCAAGTATAATTGATAAAAATCCACATGCTAAGACAAGGTCTGCTTGAGCTATGAGTGTGGCTTTTAGAGTGCATTCCTGGTAGTGGACTGTGACAGAAATCCCTCCACATGTGGACTTTCCTCAGCAGCAGTGGCAAAGCATCACAGAGGTTTCTCCGTCATTTGATCCCAGAAGCCGTAGTTGATGAAGCAGAATGGATAGTTTTTGTATGATTATGTGGCATATTGTATATTCATATCATATCAATAAGCACAAAATATGTATCAGTAAATACAAATTCATCCTATTGCCTTGGGAACGCACTGTGCCACAGAGTAGGGTTTTCAGTCCCTATCAGTTCAGCCATAAGAAACCTCCAGTTTTTCTGGATTACTGAGCTTTATTATTACATTTGAGAAATTTGATGAGCCTGAATTCTATTGGCAGGTGTAAAATCTCTTCACTAAAAAAAAAAATGGTCAGAATAGAAACCCCCTCTCTACTCCATCATTCCAGGACACAGTACTCAAATCTTGCAACTAAATAGATGGACATATTCAACTGCACTCATTCTTGGACATAACAACATGCAAACTGTGCTTCTGTGCTGTTCTGACTAGGTAGATGAGTGAACTTCGGAGTGTGAAAGACTCTGTTTTGTTTATAAAATCTGTGACTTCCAGCATGTTAGTTTCTTTTTTAGAGTATATCTACTCATAAACAAAAGGTAAAAAATATACCTGATTTATCAGTTTTCTCTGAAAATTAAATGAACTATAAAAAACTTCATTCCTAACCAGAAATGACAAATTAATTCCCCTTCTTCCTTTTCCCACCTGTTTTGAAATACAAATTAAATATATTACACGTCATCCTAAAGAAAATAGGTGACCCGCAGCCTGAAAACTTGAAACAACTTAATTCCTTCTTGATCATAAATCAATAAAAATAGACAGGTGATTAGTTTAAGCCAGAGGATCAGTGTAAGTGATGAAGTTATTTCTCTTCCTACCCATATTTACTTTTATCACAAGGCTTCTGAATACCTTGTTTAAAAACAAAATCCACATAAATGGCTGGGGATTTATCTCAATGGTATAGAGATGGCTTGGCATTCCTGAAGCCCCAGGTTCTATCACTAGTACTAGGAAAAGAAAATTCCACCTAAAAATTGGAAAACTATGTTCAAACAACGTATTGACCTATTGACCTCTCTACATTAAGAAAATGGCTTCTGAATGACAAATAGTTTTATAAAAGTTCTATCATGGATTAAAAATTATCATCAAATTTTAAAAATATTGGGGGACCTGAATAAATTGTCTGTTGTTCTTGCTTAAATTATCATTTGATTTGACACAAATAATCTTGAGTAGAGTTAGTGTAATTCACTTCTTGTCCTGAACACGGACTGCATTACTCCTGGTGAGATGGTTTCTTTGTCAACATGCCACCCAGAGCAGGCCTCGGGTTCAGCTGTGTGAATGGCATTTCTTGAGATGCCAGGGCCAAATCTGTGCTGCCTTAGGCAGGAGGTCTTTCCTTCATGGCCCCTGGTAATTAGGAGTTTAGGGGTTTATTTTATGCATGGCCTAAAAACAGAAAACTGAAAATATAATAAAACAGATTTGTTGAATGACAGATACCAATATTTATTTGGAATAAGTGAAATTCATTAAATACAATATGACATAAAACATATCAATATTGCAAAGCTTTCAGTGCTACATTGAAAGACATGTTATTTATGAAACCTGATGTCATTATTTGAAGAAAATTACCTACTGCAGTTTCATTTTAAAAGGCAACCTGAGATTGAATTTTACAGCATAGGTGTGAGATGTATCGACTATCTTCTTTTAATTCTGTAAGTCCAATTCATTCCAAATAATAGGTTCTGCTGATGGAAACTCATTTTCTTATTTCATACATGTGAAATGTAATAACACTTGAAACCAAGTTCTGGTATACATAAATCAATATTTTCAACTATGAATGTCCTTTTCCCTACAGGTTTTGCTACTTTTGATTTAAGAATCGTCATGGTTCAAAGTACAGGTTTATTCTTTGGAGAAGCAGCTTATTAACAACAAAATAATCAACAAAGTATGAGTCAGCATATAATTGTCCCTGGAGGGTAGGTAGCTGTATGTTAGAAAGCTATATAAAAATCCCCATAAAAGAGTTTTTATTTTCTGGGGCAGAACTAAAATCATTAAAGAGTACTAATGACATATTTGAGACACCAAATGAGATAAATAATTTACGATGGTCTAGAATGTTACTGTTAAGATAATGTTATGAAATATTAACAGTTAATCTTGCTTTCCCAAGGATCTGAAATAGCATACAGCTTTGCTTTAGTGCTAATTGTGAGTTTTTTTAAATGGTTTTAATGCCTTTCTATATCTTTACAATACAATCATTACACAAAGATAAAGCCATCAGCAATTTAAAGATGAAGTAGGCAGCTATGTATCTCATCTTATTCACTAAATCATCCAGGTTATGGAATCTCACTGAAATGTTTAACTTAAAATATTTAACTAGTCTATGTGGAGACAAATTAATAAGAAAGCAGATCAACGAATGCTCAAAAGGACATTCCTATTTTAATTTCTATTGCATCCAATCACTTAGATACTTTGCATTTGCCTGTTTATTTATTTATTTTTAATTACACTTGACAGTTGAATTCATTTTGTTATAGTTATACAAGCATGAAATATATCTTATTCTAGTTAGCATACCTTTCTTGTAGATGCTCATGATGGTAGGATTCACTGTGATGTTTTCATATATGTACATAGGAAAATTATGTCAGATACATTCCACTGTCTTTCCTTTTCCTATCTCCTCGATTCCCCATTGTCTAATCTATTAATCTTCTATCCCCCTGCACCACCACCATCACACACACACACACACTGTTGTGGTTTGATTTCCACATATAAAAAAAAAGTTCAACTTTTTAATTTTGGGGACTGGCTTAGTTCAGTTACCATGGTAGTGTCCAGATCCATCCATTTACTGGCCAATGTCATAAAATCATTCTTTATGACTGAGTAACACTCTTGTGAATATATATCACATTTTTTAAATTCATTCATCTGTTGAAGAGAATCTAGGTTGTTTCTATAGCTTAACCTTATAAATTGACCTTCTATAAACATAGATGTGGCTTTATTACTGCAGTCTGGTGATTTTAAATCCTTTGGATATATACTGAAGAATGGTATCACTGTGTGATGTGGAGGTTACATTTCAAGTTTTCTGGGAATCTTCATACTGTTTTCCAGAATATTTGAACCAACCTACAGTCCCTCCAGCAATGTATCAGTATACCTTTTCCCCACATCCTCACCAATACTTATTGTTTACTTGTATTCTGGATAATTTCCATTCTAACTGGCATGACAACATAATTTCACACTTAGAAGATCCAAAACCTCCACTAGAAAACTTCTAATATTTATAAATAAATTTTAAAAATTACCAGGACAAAAAAAGTAGCACTCATATACAAATTATATTCCTATACTTCAATGAGTAATCAGCTGAAAGAGAAATTTGGAAATCCATCCTATTTGCAATAACATCAAAAACTAACATACTTGGGAATCAACTTTACAAAAGTGGTGAAAACTACTGAACATTAAAGAAATGAAATTTTAAAAAAACCTCAGAAAATGGAAAGACCTTCCATGTTTTAGGATAGGAAGAATTAAGATTGTCAAAATTGCTATACTACCAAAAGCACTATACAGATTTAATGGAATTCTCATAAAATTTGCAAAGATATTATTTATAGAAATACAAAAAAAGTAATGAAATTCATTTGGAAAAATAAGAAACTCGGAATAGCCAAAACAATCCTAAGAGAAAAAGGCAAAGTAAGAGACCTTAAATTATATGCTAAAACTATAGTCCCAAAACCAGCATGCTATTGGAAACAAAATAGGAAAGAAGATCAATGGAACAGAATAGAAGACAGAATAGAATCAAGCCGACAAAAATGCAATCCTCTCATACTGGACAAAGATGCCAAAACCATACACTGAAGAAAAGAACCTCTTCCACCAATGTTGCTGGGAAAACTGGAAATCCATATGCAGTAGAATGATGTTGAACTCATGTCTATCACCCTGCACAAAGTGAATCAAAGACCTAAGAATTAGACCAGAAACCATGCACCTACTACAAGAAGATGTTGTCCCAACAATCTAACATATTGACTTGGGAACTGACTTCCTTAACAAGACTCTGAAAGCACAAGAATTAAAACCAACAATCAATAAATGGTTTACGTCAAAGTAAAAAGCTTCTTCACAGCAAATGAAATAATCAAGAACATGAAGAGAGAGCCTACAGAAATGGAGAAAATAATTTCCAAGTACACCTCAGGTAGAGCATTAACCTCCTGGATCTATAAAGAACCCCCCCCAAAAAAAATTAACACCAAAACAAACAGATATTAAATAAATGGCCAATGGAACTAAATAAACACTTCACAGAAGAAGAAATACACATGTTCAATAAATATATGAAAAAATGTTCAACATGTCTAGCAACTAGAGAAATGAAAATCATCCCAATTTCTTGACAGGAACACGCACATAGTTATAAACAAAAGGTTGACAAAAAAAGTTGAAAACTGTTATTCTGCCTCTGGGAAGTCCAATATAGACAGAGCAACTTGTCTGGTTTTCCCCAGACTGGGGGGTTCCTGGGGTTTGGATCTTTCTGACAAATTGAAATAGTCATCTGGGTATTCCTGATTTTACTTCCTTATGTCATACAGGTAGCATTAAGTGTGTTGAAGATCAATTTCTTGTTCTTACAGAGGCTGTTTCTGAAATTTCAATAGGGCCCCAAAGTAGAAAACTGATAGTTATCAATGACATACTCAGTTCTTCTCAGTGCCTAGATACTGCAGCATCTGAACATTTACTGCATAACAAGATGGAACTTGTGGCTTTCTGAGCCCATCAGATTCTGTTCCCTACTTGATGATCAAATGAATAAAGGCTCTGAAATAAAGTATTTAAGTGAATTTCTGCTTCAATAGAAAGAGTGACTCTGAAGTATGAATATGGATCAGTATGGAGGAGCGCCTTAAACCAGAGATAAAGTGTTATTTGGATAGGAAAACTCGGAAAATTATCATTAAAGTAAATTCAGAGATCAAAATAAAATAAAATAAAAATTTAAAAGGTTAGGACATATTCCTGTGATGATGTATTTCTACTTCACACTGATCGTCACTGACTTCAAATAAATATATGGAAAACTCTCAGAATATTTTCAGGAGTTAGACTGAGTGAACTTAAATTTTTGCTATACTTCTTATCTACTAAGAAGTAAGTAAGAAGTTTTTTCAAACAGTAAAATGGTGATAATAAAAGTGAATGTTTTATAGTATAATGTTTCATAGTATTAAATAAGTGAGTTAACATTTGAGGAGTGCTTAGTAAAGTGCTTAGTACATAGAAGATTCCTGTTTCCAAATGCTACTAAGATTGCCTTTGGGCATTATGTAATATATCAGTATACTAACTGGTCAACAGCATGGTTTACGTTTTCCTGCCACCCACACTAGAATCTAGGCTCTATCATTTAACATTTTGAGAAAATAATAAATGTATCAGGTTTGTTTTAATTTCTAAATTATTACTAACAATAAGGCCCACTATAGAGAATTGGTAGAGAATATACGTGTAATATTATTGCTATTATTATTTCTGTGAACTAAAGGTAAGTGAAAAAGACATATCGGAATCAATGTACCCTGAAGACATGGAATGGGTGATTTTTAACAGTCTGATTTTGCATGTCTACTAGTAATTACTTACTTCTATGGTAAGGGGGAGGGGGCGATTAAGGAAGCAGCACCAATTGAAAATAACTATGGGTTCAAAAGGAAAATCTGAATGACAAGAGCTTATTAGAAGCAAGAAAATAGTGTTTCACCTACAACATAACCTAAAATAATTAAAATGAAAATATGGTAGATTCTTGACCTATATGAACCGTACCTCTTTTAATAGCTTGCTACAATTTTTCAGCCTCTGTTCACGGATTATGTTCATTATTTGTTTCTTCCTTTTTAGATATTTTCAAAATATATGTTAGAAAATATTTTATTGACAACTTAAAAAATAAGATCCTAGTTTCCAAAACTTGGCAACTATATGTATTAAAATCATCAGAATTAATTTATCCATTCTGGTTCAGTCTGAAAAGCATTTCGTTTTTCAAATGTAAAACACATAAGTTAATAATTTAAATATGAACTATTTAAAATAAATATTAAATGATACTTTTTTGCAGGAGCTTTGGTCATAAGATTTAAACTATTTGAGTATTTGTTAAGAATATTGGTAACTCTTTATACAGATTAATATGTTATCCAAGTTTCTAAATGCCAGAGGAAGAGAAACATTTAATTTTTCAAATGTCCTTGGATTAAAAGATAATAAAGTTATCAAGGTATTATTTTCCATGAAGTTAGGTGATTCAAACTTTTTTGGTCTGTACATACACAGTTATGCAAACGACTCATCTCTCTTTTCACAAGGCAATTTTACCTATCATCTAACAGGATAATTTGCTCCTTTCAAGCCATCACATTCAATAAAATTCCTATCAAATGCTACACATTTTCAGAAACAGGAAAGAAAACTCTTCTTTCTCACTGAGGAAGTCAGTTTCTGAACCAAATGGTGGAGAGTTGGGCTTACTTTTTCTTCTAGAAGGTGTAGGGACTCTGGTCTACTGTCTAGGTCCTTGATCCACTTTTGTCTGGGCAGTGAGTAAATCATTGCTTTGAACTATGTAACCTGGACAGTGAGACACTGCTTCTGGGAATCTCACCTTGTGAAAGTGCTGAGAGATAAGCCCAATTGCAAGTGACTCCTGCTGATAGGAAGAATTTCATGCTTGTCATGGAATTTACTAGTTTAAAAGCCTTGAATTCAAGTCCCAGTTAACCAAGGGTAGCAGAGATGGGTGTGAACTAAACTGATTTGCTCACAAACTTCATCCTGTTTACCTCAAAGAAACCTGTCCACAGCGAATCACTTTGATGTTTCTACCTATATAACAAACACACCAAGTCTTGCTCTTTGTTAAGCCAAACTTCATCAGAGCTGCTTTACCACCATGTCCTGCTTCTACTTATAAATGAGTTTTGTCTTCATTTTTATAATGTCTTTCTGTTTTTTCTTTTTATTTCTTTTCTCTTTTCTTTTTTTTTTTTTTTTGTACAAGGGACTGAACTCAGAGGCAGTTGACCACTGAGCCACATTCCAGTCCCATTTTGTATTCTATTTAGAGACAAGGTCTCACAGAGTTGCTTAGCAACTGGCTTTTGCTGGCTTTGAACCCTCGACCCTCCTGTCTGAGCCTTCTGGGTAACTGGGATTTTTATAATTTCTAATTTTCCTAATTCAACCCACCACCTGCAATTTGAAGAATTTTTCACTTTCCATGCAGGTTGTAGTAGAACACTTTGAGTTGAGTTTTGTGCAGGGTGATAAATAGGGATTCAGTTTCATTCTTCTACATAGGGATTTCCAGTTTTCCCAGCACAATTTGTGGAAGAGCTATCTTCTTCCATTTTATTTTTATGGTGCCTTTGTCTATGAGTATGTGATACCTGTGTTCCTGTGGGGATGTCTGTGTGCCTTCTATTCTGTTCCATTGGTCTTCATGTCTGTTTTGGTGCCAATGCCATGCCGTTTCTGTTACTGTATCTCTGTAGTATAATTTAAGGTCTGGTATTGTGATGCCTTCACAAGCTCAAAAAAGTGAACACCAGGAAAACAAATAACAGAATCAATAAATAGGCAAATGTACTGAACAGTCACTTCACAGGAGGAGAAATACAAATGGCAAATAAATATAGGAAAAAAATGTTTAACATCTCAAGCTCTTAGAAAAATGTAAATTAAAACTACATTGAGATGGCATCTCACTACAGTCAGAATGAAAAGTCTCAAGAATGCAAGTAACAATAAGTGTTGGTGAGGATGTGGGGAAAAAGATTCACTCATAGATTTCTGGTTAGACTGCAAATTGGTGCAACCACTATGGAAAGCAGTGTGGAGATTCCTTAGAAAACTTGGAATGGAACCACCATTTGATCCAGTTGTCCTTGGTTTACTCCCAAAGGACCTTACATCAGCATAGTACAGTGAGGAAGCCACATCAATGTTTTAGCAGCTCAATTCATAATAACCAAGCTATAGAACCAAACCTGATGCCCTGTAACAGATGAATAGATACTAGATACACACACACACACACACACACACACACACACACACACACACACTGGAATATTACTCAGCCATAAAGAAGAATGAAATGATGGCATTTGTCAGTAAATGGGTGGAACTAGAGAACATCATGCTAAGTGAAATAAGTCAGTCTCCAAACATCAAAGGCCAAATGTTATCTCTAATATGTGAATGCTTACCCAAAACAAGGAAGAGGAGAAAGGAAAAGTATAGTCAATAATTGGATGAAACAAAGGAGAATGAAGGCAAGTGAGGAGAAATGGGAATAGGAAAAACAGTATAATGAATCAGACATAACTTTCCTATGCTCACATATGAATACATGAGCAGTGTAACTCGATATCTTATATAACCACAAGAATGAAATTCTAATTAGAATAAGTTATCCTCCATGTATGCATAATATGTCAAACTCTACTGTCATGTATATCTAAAAATAACAAATAACCAAAAACATTGAAAAGGAAACCCACTGAATAAGAAAAAAAAATGTTTGCAAACTATTTGCCTGCTGAGTTATTAATAGCAATATGTATTTCAAAAGTTCTAAAAACAATAACAACAATCAACCTAATTTAAGTATGGTCAAGAGACTTAAACAGACATTTCTCCAAAGAATACACATAAATAATCCTTAGGGAATCATTAGGGAAATTCAGTCATTAGGGAAATTCAAATCTAAACCACAGTGAGATACTTAATACCTATTCAGAAGGATATAATAAAAACAAAAGTGAAAGATGAAAATATTGTTGGCAAAAATAATCTTCCTAGGTTTACAATGCTCTTGCACCTTGGATAGATGCTTCCACAATTTCTTGCCTCTTGATAACCCAGAATATCACTTGACAGTGGGCTTCTTTAAAGAATGTGAAAGAAGTGGAGAACAGGAGTACAAAATGAGGAAAGAAGTCAAAGTCTTTTAAAACTTAATCCCAGAAATGTCATGCTCTCCCATTGTATTCTAGTTGATAAAATTCATTATTAATATCCATTTGTATTAAACAAGGTGGAGACTGAATAAGAATATGAAAACTGGGACATTAAAATAGCTCAAAACATCTTAGAAATAAATCACCACAGGCATTTAATTCTTTCACAGAACAATAATGCAACAGTAACAATGATGGCTCATTCATAAAAATGTGTTGTCACATGATTTCACCAAGCAAGCAAAATAGTGTGGACTCACCCAAACCCAGATGTTGTTGACCAATCACATTCTGTGGCCTCAATGCATTCAAGAGTCCAGGCAAACTTGGAGATGAGTGAGGAGCTGCCAGGGTAGCATAGCACACTGACTTATAATAAACAACTTTATGAGCCGAAAGAATAGGACTACATAACAATAAATTTATAGTATGGTAAACACATAACACAGCAACATGGTCATTATTATCACATATTATGTACTGTACATAATTGTAGATGCTCTACTTTTATAAGATTGGAAACACTAGCAACAACACAAATCTACAAATCATGTATTGTTCTATGACTTTAGGATAGCTATAACCTAGAACCTTGCTGGACAATAGAATCTTTTCAGTTCTGTTATTGGATCAGTATTGTCCTGCAGTTCATTGCTGACACAATGTTATGCAGCACATGACTATATTTATGTAAGTTTTCCCATGAAGATATTAGCTGATTTAAATACCCTAAATTGCTTAGATTAGTTTATGCTTCAAATTAATTATTCCCATTTAATATTTGAAGTTTGTTTCACTAAATTAAGTAATTATTATGATTTATGTATCCATACAAAATAAAATGACATAGTATACCCTAATAGCATGTTAGTTTAAACAAAATCTCTCATATCTATAATTAATTTAAAAATTGGGATTATATTAAATTGACATAATTAGTGAAAATTCATTTGATACCATATAATTTCTTAGATTGAACATGAAAACTAATGAATTTAACTATGTATTTTGCTTTTGTAGATTGCTATTAAAGTGGTATATCATTGAATCGGTTAATACCTATAGTCATTTTTGTCAATTTGAAGTGTAAATCATGACAGTTTTATATATATGAATATATAATAGCTATATTAATGGCTTGCTTATATGATAAAATATTTAGGTATGGAGACAATTTTGATTTGATATTCTACCTCTCACTTTTCCCTAAGTTGTAATTTATATTAAGTAATATAGATGTTATTTTCATTAATTATTATTAGTGACTAAGATTGTACAAATAAAAATTACAGGTAAATACAAATATTTATGTGTTTTCTCAAGTGAATAAAAAAGTAGTTTCATACTAAAAAAAAAATGATTTGGTCCAGAGTATAAAGGACATAGTGAAAAGCAAATAATGAGGTGCTTTAGCAAATTGTAGAATGTTTGAAGAAATTGAATTCTATTGCTTTTTCATATAACATCTGAATATTTATAGGATATATTTAATATGTCAAAATTTGACAAAGTTTTCTCACCCTCAACCTATTTATTTTAATAAAATTAATTCATCAAAGTTTTAGTGCCAAATATTACATTAATGGAAAATTTGAATTTAGCTTTGGCTTTGTGTCTTTTAAAATTATAAATTGGTCTTTGAATTGCTCTTTACAAAAAGTAATAAAGTTTCATTCTTCCTCCTCCATGTAACCTGTATTTTGAGGAAAATTTATGCATTTTGCAAGAATAATTATTTGTGATGGTTAATTATGTATGTCAACTAGGAATATTGGGCCAAATGTTGTTCTATGTATACCTGTGAGGGTGTTTCTGAATGAGATTAACATTTGAAACCCTTGAATTGGCAGAATGAGTACAGCAGACCTCTCTACCTAATGAGTGTGGGCTTTATCCAATTAGTTGGAAACCCCTTAGAAACAAAAGATTGGGAAAGAAGGAACTTCCCTGAATGAGTAGTTGAACTGGAATATGGTTTATTTTTTTCTAGCTTCAGACTTGAACTGAAATAAAGGCTCCTTTGGGGTCTAGAGCCTGTTGACTTTCCGGTTTTCAGACTGGAACATACTATACTGGCACTCCTCCTTCGAAGGCTAGAACTATAACACTGACCCCCACGGAGATCTTGCAGTTCTTAGGACTTCATAACTAACCAAACCAATTCCTTACAATAAACCTTTCTATATGTGTTGTCAGACCTATCACTCTGGAGAAACCTGGATAATACCATGTTAATATGTGATTGGTTATTTAAAACAGCAGAAACAGAGTACTGGTTCTTTGTTTGTGAGTCATGTATGGTTTCTTAGAATAATGATAGTAAGGACTTTTACATTCATTCTGTTGTTACTTTGTTTAAATATCCCAGTGTTTCAATCTACTTATTATTCTTATTATTTAATGAAGAAACACATTCTCTGTTAACTCTTTGATACTTTTTTTTCAATATTGGATCATAAATAAAGAAAAAATAAATTCTGAAAAAATAAATCTCTTATATCTAAAACAATATTTAAGTTTATCCAAAACACAATACTGATAAAGTCACGAATATTTGGTTTTTTTTCAATAAGTGATGAAAATAATTAAAGTTGCAGCACACTTAGGTATTTTTTAATTAGGTTGTAACTATTGCAACAACAACATAAGAGGAGGTATTAAAGAAGGAGAGAGTGTAAGAATTCTCTAACTTTTTATAAATAAAATGTTAATAATGTACATATTTCAGAAATTTGACCCTTTATATAGTGAAGATAGACATTTATTTATGTTCTTCTCTGATATTTTTTTTATCTTTCCTAGAAATATTGATCAAATCCTAAGGTACGTTTATGTACTGTACTCCCAAAGAGAATTTTATTCTTTTGCATTGTGATCTGATTGAACACACTAAATAATTCTGTAACTACAGAAATAATCTTTGTCATTCACAGATAATGTGTGCTATATTCTGTTGTTTACCTAAAGGCTCTGTTATAATTTACAGGCAAGCATTTGTGTTTTCAAAAAGGGCAATCTTTGACCTCATGGAACTTGTCATACTTCATTTATGGTAGCAATAGTTTTCCAAGTTGACAATGCTTAAGCAAGTTTTAACTTTACCAGTGACTAAGTCAGGTTTCCCAGATTATTTTATGTTCTGTAACAGTTAACTTACACAAAAGCATATTGTTGGGGGGGAAAAATCAGCAGTATAAATACTAACAATATAGAAAAAAAATGGAATGCAGGGTGCAGGGCACATTCATGTAATCCCAGAGGTTCAGGAGGATGACAATTTCAAAGCCAGCTTCAGCAAAAGTGAGGCACTAAGCAAATCAGAGAGACCCTTTCTCTAAATAAAATACAAAATAGGGCTGGAAATGTGGCTCAGTAGTTGAGTACCTCTTAGTTAAATCCCCAGTACCTCCACCCGCCAAAAAGAAAAAAAAAAGGAAAAGAAATTGTACCACACATGTCATTTGGACTTTTATTCTTATTATTCAATATTGTACTTTTATGGATTAAGAGTAAATGCGTTGTTTGCTTCTCATCCTATTTGTATAAGTCATTTTGACAAAACTTGTTTCTGTGAACACAAACTAAAGTATTTGAAGTGGCATCAGGTTCTCAATTGCTAATAAAATTTGAAATATAAATTATATAATAGAGATTTCTTTTATTTCAGATCCAACAAGAAAATATCTTTCTTTATGTTATCAGATTTATTGAATAATCATTTGTATAACAAAAGTCATATTGGGAAATTATTCACATATTGTCATCTCTGAGGATTCACTAGTGTTACGAACATTGCTTTATTTTATGAACCAATGCCTACAATGTGCTTTTCGAAAGAAAATGGCCTGATACCTAACTTATGGGGTCCCAGCTTTACAAAAATCTTAAGAAAAGTCACGTTTTCCAAGCTTAGGAACACTTGGAAATTCTTTTGTTGTACTTTCACTTCCTTTATGGGTTCATTTATAACAAAAATTTGACAAAGCCCAATTTGTGTTTTACTGTTTTATTATTTTTGTTTTAGACACCATATTTGAGAAACATTACCTAACCCGATGTTACAGAGATTTACTCCAATGTTTTTTTCTAAGAGTTTTATGGTTTCTTAGATATTTTACTCAGTTATATGATTCATTTTCAATTAATTTTTGTGCATATTGTGAAATAGAATTTAAACTTTATTCTTTTGCAGTTGGTTATCCAGTTGTGTAAAGTATCATTTGTTGAAAATCGGGTTTTTTCCCCATTTAGTTGTATTGCTAGTTTTATAAAAAATAAATCCATCTTAAATGTAAGGATTTATTACTGACTTATTGACTGTATTGCCATTATCTGTAATCTACTCCTCATCCCTCTATATACTGACTTGATGACTACTT
This sequence comes from Ictidomys tridecemlineatus, assembly GCF_052094955.1. NCBI lineage: Eukaryota > Metazoa > Chordata > Mammalia > Rodentia > Sciuridae > Ictidomys > Ictidomys tridecemlineatus. The sequence continues at coordinate 138,777,773 of NC_135485.1, read as the reverse complement.
TATTGTGGTAAGATGTGAAATTGAGAAGAATGTTTCATTTGTCCTGTTCTGTTTAATTTCTGCCTAAATTTTAGGATCAGCTTCTCCATTTCTTCTTTTTTTTTTCTTTTCAAAAAAGCCAGCTGAGATTTTGATGGTGATATCATTGAATCCATATGGATAATTGGAGGATTACTGCTGTTTGAAAATCACTCAACATTACTGGTATTTGTGATACTTGGAAATGGGGCAACTTCTCATTTATTTAAGCTTCTGAAGTTTTTGTTAAGCTTAATATCTGGCAACACTTCATCAGTAGCGTTTATTGCCTTTTTTTTTTCTCCTGTGTGTGAATCATACTTTCCTTGGTGTTTGAAATTTTTTACATCTCTTCATTTTTTTTCTTGAAGGTCCATGTTCTTATATAATGTACTTAGAAATGATGTAAAATAACCCTTCAATCCCTGCTTCACCAAAGCTGGATGTTGCTGTAGTTGTGTTGCTGGTTGTTTTTGTTTCTTTAAAGATGTGGTTGAAACAATACTCTAAAATCTATTTCTCCCACAGTGTAGATTATCTCATGTTCTTCCTCAGAGTTTTGTTTGGTTTTCATCTTCTATTTTAGTTCCAGAACAGTATAAATATGTATTGTCCAAAGATTGCTATCCTTAAGCCCCCTTAAAAACATTCTATTTTGACCCTTTACCATTGAATGTATGATAACAGAATCTGAGAATACACTTCAGAGAGTTTACTCATTTCCCCATCTACTTTCAGCAAGGGACTTGCATTAGGGTTCTCCAGAGAAAAAAACAGCAGGATAGATAGATGATAGATAGATAGATGGATGGATGGAGTCATAGTGGCATGAGGCTACCACCACTGCATGGGTAGCGCCATGGTACCAGAACAGAAGCACTGCAATACCATGGCAGTTGATCTGATCATCAAGAGACTGCCTAATGACCAGAGGGCAGGTAATAAACCATGTGGATATGGAAGAAGGGGTGATTCACTTTGTGATAGTGTGAGCTCTCATTATGCCACCCACAAGAGAGTACAATGTAAAAATTATGAATAGCTTCTTTCCAGAATTTTTCCACTTAATATTTTTGGACTGTAGTCAGTGGCAAGTAACTGAAGATACCAAATAAAAATACAGAATAATGGGAGACTATTGTAACTTGAAATGAATAAAAGCATAAATGTAAGCTCTGAAATGGCAAAGCTACTACAAGAAAACCTAAGGAATGTGCCCTTGTTACCACATTGGCAGTGGTTTATTAGACTGGCAATGAAAGCAAAAATGAACAAGTGAAACTAAAATGCTTCTGCAAAGCAATGGTCAACGAAATGAGCTGCGAGGATAGATTTGCAAATTGTATACCTGTTAAGGGGTTAATTTCCAAACTACATTAGAAACTCATGAAACTCAATAGTAAAATAACGACAGCAAGAGCAATAATAATAATAACAATAAAATATAGAAAAAAAGATCCACATGGACATTGTCCAAAAACATAAAAAATGTGATTAGCGGGTATATAAAAGGTGTTCCACATCACTAATCAATAAGGAAATGTAAGCGAAATCTGCATGGCGTGTTCTTACATCTGTTTTGTTGGATAGTATCAAGAAAGACAAAGGATAATAAATGTTAGCAAGAACATGGACTCTAGGGAACTCTTGTGTACCTATTGTGGAAGTGTATATTGATACCGCCATGATGGAAAACAGTATGAGACTTCATAGAAGAATTAAAAATAGAGCCACCACGTGATCTAGAATCTCATTTCTGTATATTTATCCAAAGGAAATGAAATGAGTAGGTTAACAAAACTACACTCAGGTTAATTTGTTCAGGGCTCACAATAGCCAAGAAATGAAAGCAACCTATGTATCTGTCAGGGAATAAATGGATAAAGAATAAGTGGCATATTCCACCAGAACAACAAGGAAAAAGGAGATCCTTCCAGTTCTAACAGAAGAGGGGACCGTGAGGGCTTTAGGGCCATGAGAAATGAGAAGATGATGACAAGTACTGCATGATCTCACCTGCAAACTCACAGAAGCCGAGAGTGGAAGGGCAACTGAACAACACTCAAGGAGTTGGGATGTGGGATAAATATGGATTTTGGTCAACAGACTTTGAGATGTAACATGAAAACGCTTTGGGGATTTTATTTCAAACACAGCGAGCGAGCTTAGTAAATAGCAGCCTATTATATTCTTGAAATTTGCTAAAAGGCAGATCTTAAATGCTTTCACCATATTAAAGAAAAAGGTAAGTTAACTATTTGAGGTGATGACGGTGGAGACTCACTTTGTTGTGGAAATTCTCTCATAATGTACATGAACATCAAGAATCACATTGAGTACCTTAAGTATGTTCAACTTAATTTCAAAATTACACCTAAATAAAGCAAGAAAAAATGTACAAACTGTTTTTTTAAAAATAATATTTGAATGATTTTCAAATTTCTGTGAAAAACTGAAACTGTGAAAACATGATCATTTTTCTTAGCTACACAGGAAACAACATAAATTATAAGAAGAAAGGGTTAGGTTCCCATAGTTGCTACAAATCAAAGTGTCTCTACATTAATATGATTGTTTCTAAAGCAAAGTAATAATACCACAGTTACCTTATCTTAATTAATAAAGTATAATAATAAGTAGTAATTGTTTATTATTATTGTAAGTTATGATAATCTAGTTTGTGTGTTAATATAAGAAACCATCCTGAAATGTAATAGCTTTCCTTCTTTATTTTTTAGGTATAAAATCAACAATTTACCTCAGTTAAAATCAGTAGCATGAAAAATATGGACAATGGAATGATCAAAGGATGATCCATTGCACAGTTCCAATTAAAAAAGTTTATAAGCAACTATGCTAATTGCACATGGCAAAAAAAATACAGCAGAAGTCTTCTGATTTTATAACTTTAGTTATTTTCAACTAAAACCTTCTCAGTCTCTAATTATCATTTATGTCAGTGAAAAGCCCCAGAGCTATGAGAAAGTTGATTTTATTTCCTTTTGTGACCCAACACTTTATATATAAAATATTGGTCATATCCCAAGTCAGAATCAATGTGTGTGAAATTGCTTTCAGTGCATCACAAGAAAAATTTTAGTACCACAACATAGAAGCCATACAATATGTTTCACATAGTTGTTTTCACTCTTCAATTCACTTAGGTACAGATTCTTTCTAAATATCAGAGTAATCCAAGAACAAAAACATGAAAGTTATCTCTATTTTGTAAGACTGACGAAACTCTCATTTTGTAATAAAATATTGTTAGATGCGCAAATATAACATTTGTTGGATTTTCCCAGATCTTATTTTCTCACTCTAAATCATACTCCTCGCTATTTATATAGAAATTTTTGTTGAAATTGGTGATAGCTACAGATGGCTGTCTAATGGGAGAATTTAGCCTCTGGTCTTTTAAAGTCTTGTATTTACAAAGAAAACTTCTACAATACAAATGAAGCTCATTAACTAATTAGAGTAAAGAAATTTAACAGAGTCCCTGACCTGCTTTTCTAGAACTCAGTTATAATCTCAAACAAAGCATCAATAAATCTTTCATAGTACACACAAATAGCGAAGTAGAAAATATTCTACCCAGAGATGCTGTAAAAAAAAAAAACAATAATAATCTGTGATTTTATGATACCTTATTTTTACAATCATGGCTTTAAGACATTTTTTTCTAGGTCCCATTTTATTTGGTGCATGTAAAAACAATAATGCATTTTCCAGTTCAGCATACCTGTTAATGACTTTACACACAATCGTGAATCCATATCACCGCCAGAGGGGACATAGGTTGCATTAACACTGTTATGTAATCATCTTTGTGTTCATGGCTTCCCTAGTCTGAGCAGAGTATTTCTGTTTTATTACACAACTCAAGAGTCAGATTCTCAGCAACTGAATCTGAGCCTCTGGATACCTGCTTTCTCTCCTTGTGAGTAGGTAAGGAGGGACTTAGCATCGTTACCTCTATGAAGAATGTTATTTTGAACTCTCCTGTGGTTCAATTACACTAGCTTTCAGTATATATTGAACATGTAAGTAATAGCTTTTAATATAAGAATTAATTTAATATTATAATTAATATAAGAATGTTTGATGACTATCTGTGATACCCAAGAGGTGAAAAAGAGACCTATTTATTTTGACTAAAATAAATTATTTTTATTTTAAAATCATTTTGGTTCAGAGACACTAGGCTGCCTTCTGCTCACTGAAAAGAGTCTATAAAAATTAGTTTCTATTGAGTGTCAAAATTCTTGTCAGAATGCAGTTCTCTTTAAACTATTCCTCTGATTATATTTCTAGACATAAAATGAGAGAGGAAAAATAACTAAGAAGACAGATATGTTTTAAAATAACATTATTATTATTCTTTTGTTGCTATGTAAGAATGTCACAAGTTACCATCAGTGCAGATGACAGTTCCACTGTGTACATCTTTATCTGGTCTTATTCCTAACTAGAAGAAATATACATTGTTATCCTGTTACAATTTGTTTTCATTAAAATGAATATAAGATTTAATAATACATACAGTTATGATACAGATAGCCAGACTATATTGAAGTCATCACATGTCAAAATGACCCACAATGCCTAGGTCTGTTCATCTATGTCAAACACTAAATTATTAAGCTCCTAATAACATAGACAAGAATCTTAAAAAAACAAAATTACATATCTAATCCTAAGCATTGTTAATTCATACCTATATTACATGTACTGAATAAGTTACCTCTTTTTAAGTACCCAAGGATAAGAGATTCTACATTCTAGGCACGGTCACATCAATGGAGAGGTGTACTAAAATGTGTACATCAATTTTTCACACACGGGAGTTTGCTTTTAAAAGACCGTGTTATTTTTCCTTTACATTATTATAAGAAAAAACCAAATAAATAAAACACAGTGTGTCTTACATTTGTGTAAAACTACAAAGTAGAACAAAAATGTTATGGTCTTCCAGTTTTATTACCCCACTCTTTAAGAGCTATGAGGAAGAAATGGTTTTAAAGATAAACAAAATAATCTATTGAAAAATATAATATATAAAATAACAAAATTAGATACCAGATTAAATGTTTATGCACACTTTAAATAAAATATTGTGTACCAGTTTATATATTTGAGGTAACATTCTAAAATTACAGTTGTTGAAATTAATTTAAAATGGAGCACTTTTAATATAATCATAAAGCTAATTAAATTCCATGAATATGTATTGAATATAGTTAGAAGCAGAAAGCTGTTTAAGTTAATTCCAGTTAGAAAGATTTGGAAAAATGTCTATCACAAGGATTGAAAATATTCTCAAGAAATTTAGAGGAACTGGAACAGCCCAATATCAAGAATGACAAATACCAGAATATCGCTATGGCAAGCAATTCCTGAAATGCAGAGTTCTTTCTTTCTCATGGTCCATGAATTGTGTGCTACTGACACCTCTCTTTCTGTCATCTTAGCAGATGACATACTCTATTTGAATCCCAATTAAAAATCCAATGAAGTAAATGATTGTGCTTAACTGACTTCTCTGTGCTAGGATGGTAGTCACTGGAAAGTTTGTAGGTGTTATTCCTGCCTGTCAAGGGAACGATACTCTAATGGTGGTCAGAGGAGCATGGGCAAAATTATGTGGTCACTGTCCATTCTTCAGAAGCTTTGGTTTGATGAAGATTTTCTGGAAAAGGGATATGATAAGAAAAACCAAGATAAATTCCTGGTTATACATGTTAAACAATTCCCCAAAAGAAAAAAATATGAAGACATTTTGTAGGTTTCATAGTGGACATTTTAACTTACAAATTTCGGTTAATACTGTACTACTCTGAAAATTACTCGATTGTCTTTTATTGACTTTGAGTAACTCATGTTTTAATGAGGGAAGCAGCAATTATATAATTCAGTCAGAACTAATAGAAATAGTGACAAAGATAGGGATTCTTCCACTACAGGAGAGGGAAACCTGGTCCTGCTTGGATCACAGAAAACTTCCAAAAGAGAGTCTGGATATTGTCTGTGAGAATAAATATGAATTAACCAGATGCAGAAGTTTGAGTAGGATATTCCAGTCATGGGGAAGAATATGTATGACCATAAAAGACTGGAAGCATCAGATCACACTCTGGGGTAGAGAAAGAGATCAACATTTCAAGTATACCAAGTGCAAGCCAGGAACTGATAAAATATAACATTGAATGGCACATGGTGGCCACATCAAATTGATATGTCTTGTTTAGAAATTCAGATCTTCATAATTTTATTTTACCTGTGATTAACGTATATTAATTGTATATTTTAGTGGGGTTCCATGTGATATCTCCACATGTTCATAGACCATTTAATATACTTGGAATGGAGAAATGTCATTTGAATTGGTAACTCAAAATTGAAACCTTTTTTATAGTTCTTCATTGTGAATTATATAGGAAGGGAAAATTTTTCCCTCCTTAAAAATGCTGAAAATTCAGTCATTCGTTTTTTCTGCCTCTTTTGCTTCTATGGAAAAATGAGTAAAACTTTTGATGATCGCCTCCATAAGGTAAAGCACCCCTCTCAATGAAAGAGTTAAGTGCTGATGAATCTAGATAAAGTGGGGTTATCTGAATAATTTTAGACATACATAAGATTTACAAAAGAACATAGTTACCTCATTATCTTCACTTGACTTTTTCTTTTTTATTTATTCTAATTTGTTACGTATGACAGCAGAATGCAATTCAATTCATGTTACACAAATAGAGCACAATGTACTGAATAAGTTTCCTTTTTTTTAAGTACCCAAGGATAAGAGATGTCTCTGATTGTATACAAAGCAAAGTCACAGCATTCATGTTTTCATACATGTACTTAGGGCAATATCTGTCTCATTCCACCATCTTTCCTACCCCTATACCCCCTCCCTTCCCCTCCCTCTCCTTTGCCCTATATAAAGTTTATATATTTCTCCAATGCTGCCCCCTATCCTCATTATGAATCAGCATCTTTATATCAGAGAAAACATTTGGCAGTTATTTGCCTGGGATTGGCTTACTTAGCATTGTATTCTCCAACTCCACCCATTTACCTGCAAATGTCATGATTTTATTTTCTTTTAATGCTGAGTAATAGTACATTGTGTATATAAACCACATTTTCTTTGTCCATTCATCTACTGAAGGGCATGTAGGTTGATTCCATAATTTAGGTATTTGAAATTGTGCTGCTATAAACATTGATGTGGCTGTGTCCCTGTAGTATGCTGTTTTTAAGTCCTTTGGGTATAAACCAAGGAGTGGGATAGCTGGGTCAAATGGTGGTTCTATTCCCAGCTTTCCAAAGAACCTCCATACTGTTTTACATATAGGCTGCACCAACTTGCAGTCCTACCAGCAATATATAAGTACGCCTTTTCCCCTACATCCTCATCAACACTTATTATTGTTTGTGTTCTTAATAGCTGCCATTCTGATGGGAATGAAATGAAATATTAGAGTAGTTTTGATTTACATTTCTCTGATTGCTAGAGATGTTGAACATTTTTTCATATATTTGTTGACAGATTGTATATCATCTTCTGAAAAGTGTCTGTTTAGTTCCTTGGCCCATTTATAGATTGGGTTATTTGTTTATTTGGGCATGAAGATATTTAGTTCTTTATATATCCTGGAGATTAGTGCTCTCTCTGAAGTGTGTGTGGTAAAGATTTTTTCCCCCATTTTTTAGGCTCTGTCTTCACATTATTGATTATTTTCTTTGCTGAAAAGAAGCTTTTTATTTGGAATCCATTCCATTTATTGATTCTTCATTTTAATTCTTGTGCCATAGGAGTCTTACTGAGGAAGTAGGGGCCTAACCCAACAAGATGGAGATTTGGGCCTACTTTTTCTTCTATTAGTCTCAAGGTCTCTGGTTTAATTCCTAGGTCCTTGATCCACTTTGAGTTGAGTTTTTCCATGGTGGAGACATAGGGGTTTAATTGCATTTTATTGTATATGGATTTCCAGTTTTAGCAGCACCATTTTTTGAAATGATATTAACATCTTCCATAATCATGATAAAACTATCAAAATTAAGAAATTAGTGTTGTTGACAATATTAACTAAGCAGACTATATTTAGATTATTCTTATCTTTCCATCTGCATTTTTACCATTAGTAGTAGTCGTAGTAGTGGTCATATTTGGGGAGTACTGGGATTGAACTCAGGGGAACTTGACCTCTGAACCACATCCCCAGCCCTATTTTGTATTTTTAATTTAGAGACAAGATTTCATGGAGTTGCTTAGCACCTGGCTTTGGCTGAGACTGACTTTGAATTCTCCATCCTCCTGCCGCAGCCTCCTGAGTTGCTGGGATTACAGGTGGAGGCTACCACACCCAGCACACATTTATTATTTTAAATATATAAATTTTTATTATTTGTCTATTTTATCGTCTAATCCAGGATGCCACATTGCATTAATTGTCTACTGAGTTTCTTTTTTCTCTTTTTTTATTCTTTGGCAATTCCTTTTTCTTTTCTAGTCTTCCATGACCTTAACAACTTTGTTGTATATGTATTTTGGAGAATGTCTCTCATTTTGAGTTTTTTGATATTTTCTCATACTTGGATTGAGGTTGTTGATTCTTTATTTATTATTAATTAATTTATTTTTTAGAATGTCAAGGAAGTGAAGTGTATTTCATGAGATCACATCAGATACTTCCTAATATTGACATGGCTCCCCCTGACCACAGGGATCCTGATCTCTTGGTTTGGGTGCTGTCTGCTACATTCAAATAAAGTTACAACTTACCCTTTGTAATTTAAAAATATTTAGGAACTTAAATTTTGTGGTTCTTCAAATATTCTCTTTTCTCTTTAACATTGATCATTAGTGTCACTTAGATTTAATTTCATCCATGGACCTTGCCTGCAGCATTATTACTGCATTGTACTAATGGCATTTTTTCTACATTCCTAAATTAGAATTCTTCAAAGATATGTTCATTATTTCTTGCTCCTTTGCAAATTTAACCAATTATTGATAGAAATACAGTTATGCATTTTTACTTTATTCTTTGGGTTTTAATTGTCTATTATTATTTATTATATTCCTCAAATTGTTCACCCTTGGCCCCATGCACTTTCCGTACGCCACTATGCAGTTTCACTGTGTACGTCCTCACTCTCTGGAATTGGGAGGAGCTTCAGGCTCCCTCATTGAGGAATTTCACTGATGTAAACTTTGAATTAACCAATACTACAAGCAGTCCCTGTTCCTTTTGTTGAAGAATATTTATAAACAAAATTATGGATGCTAAATTCCTACTTTCTACAGTAATGCCACTAATTCCACGTTCTTTTAGTGAAGAAAGCTAAGATTTATAAAATAAATAAAATAAAGTTTGTTATGAGCATGTATACATTTAGACATGTGTGTGTGTGTGTGTGTGTGTGTAATATAAAAATGTTGTATACACATAGGTTTTTCTGTATAAAGAATGAGTGCTTAATAGTATCTTTGTCTCTAGTCTAGGAACACAGGTTTTGTTCTAATCTCCCTCATTTGCTTATTTTTAACTTTTCCAGTGAAAACTCAGAGTTTTACTATTCATTTTTTTCTTATTTATTAAACATACAAAATATTTTCAAAATACCTGAATATTACTGATGTGAAAAACAAATTTTTCAACTTGATTGTTGTAATTAATAATTCTATGCATTTATCTCTGCTATTTTAGTAGCATCTCACAAATATTTATGTTGGATGTTATGTATTCTGTTCAATATAATTATGAATTTCCCTTGAGATTTTACTCTGACTCACTTTTTTTTGTAATGTGCTGTTAAGTTTTGAAATAATTGGATTAGTTATAGATATTTTATGTTAATTTTAATTGTATTTGTTTAACACCTAAATATTTTATAGTTTATGTTTCTTCTACAAAGCCTGGTGTTCCCTTCCCAAATTTCATGCCATAAGGGATATTTTCTCAGAATTTCCATAATAGCTTTCCATCGTCACGCAATGAGGTTTATGAAGAAAATTCTTAGGACAGAATATGTGCTCTTTTACTTGCTCCCCACTGAGGCTTCAAAATACATCAATTATCATCAAGTTTAAGAGCAGAAAGAAAAGGGAAAGTAGGAAATAATTATGCTTATTGGAAACATATGTACATATTATGGACCCATGGATATGAAGGATAGATGATAAGTCATTACTGCATGTGCGAGTTAATGATTTCAATATAAATATTTTACCTGTTTTCCTTAGAGCCAACAAGTTCAACTAAATTTTTTTTATGTTTCGAAGTAATTGTACCTTTGTAGTCATAATGCTCCCACAAAGTAAGAATCAACATTTACCACTATGAATTATGGCTTATAGTAGCCATGATGACTATGAGATGTAGGCTATTAATAATACTAGGTTTTTCATATCAAGAATGTTAAACAAATAATATGTTAAATTCAAAGCATTCTTCCTAGAGGAGAAAAATCGATACCAGGAAGGACTGGGATCTAAGGACAAAATGGTTCCTTGCAGCAGTTAGAGTCAAGAGGAGAATCTGAATCTGAGGCAGGAGGAGAAAATTCAGATGGATGAGAAATATGCAGTCGAGAAAATCACCAGAAAGCTTTCTTCAGCTTCCCAGAGCATATGTTCCATCCTAGGCACAGTGGCAGAGGGAGGAAAGGGGGTATCCTAGTAGGAATCCTTAGATAGTAGAAGCTTGGCCACAGGGGGATCCTTAGTAGATATGGGATATAATTGCTCAGTAGAAATAGAACTCAGGCTGCATTGTAACAGAACACATTCCAATGAGTCATAACAGTAATAACTACTATGTTCACATGATCCTATTTAAAATTTATAGTCTAAACTCAATAACTACAACCAATCACCGAATAAATATGTATGTCGATACCTGAAACCAAATTGTCTAGAAAAGATATTTTTGAAAAAGGGGAATATCAGTAGGGAAAATTCTGTTTTGACTACTCTTCTAAGATACAGATTTTTACCAGCTACTTGCTTTTCGCCAGTATTTTTTTTTTATTCCCTGTATTTTCTTACCACTAGAAGATATTAGATTCAATTCAAGTTCCTGGATCTTTCACTTTCTATTCTTTATGAATTCACTTCACAGGCTAACAAAAAATTTTGTTTTGTTGTTTTCTGGACTCATGATGAAATGTTATCAGATATGAGCCAAAGTTTTCTTGATTATTATCAGTTCTCATTCATATTTTATCTGGTAACATTTATGGCATTTTTTTCTGCTATAGAACCCTGTATCCAGGTGATGTATGGTAAGTTGGAGAACAAAACAAAGGAATTATTCTTGCCCTCTTCTCTTTGGGGTTCACCACACCATGAAACCTCCATAAACATTGTGAAGGGTTAATTTTTCTTTAAGCTAAGTATTACATATTAGTGATGATGAAATTTACAATAATAAGATGTAATATTGTATTACTGGTTTTTCAAATTGTTGACACATATATAAACCACCAGTATTTTATTTGTTTAACTTAATATGAATTTAATCTGAAGTCAAAATATTTTCATCAAATAACAGCTTTAATGAAGATAAAAATAAGCATTGCAAATTAATGATAGATGATCTTTCAATCATCTGACATTATCATGTGACCTAGTAGAAGAATCTATAAATAAATTAAAAAGTCCCATTTTAGTTTTCATTTTAGTTAAACCTGACAGCAGAATCCATTTTGATATAGTTGTACAAGCATGGAACATATCTTATTCTAGTTAGAGTCCCATTCTTTTATGGATGTACTTGATGGTGGGATTCACTGTGTTGCTTTCCTATAAGTACAAGGAAAAATTATGTCAGATCCATTCCAATGTCTTATCTTTGCCTATCCCCCGCTCCTTTCCCTCCATTTCCCATTGTCTAATCTAGTGAACTTCTATTCTTCCTCTTATTCTCCTACTCCTTATTGTGGGTTACTTTCCACATATCAGAGAAAACACTCAACCTTTTTGGGAGGAGGGAGACTTGCTTACTTCACTTAGCAAAAGAGTCTTCAGATCCATCTATTTGCTGACAAATGTCATTTTCTTTAAGGCTCAGGAAAGATCCATTGTGAATATATACCACATTTTCTTTATCCATTCATCTGTTGAAGGGCACCTATTTTGATTCCTTAGCTTAGCTCTTGTAAATTGAGCTACTGTAAACATTGATGTGGCTGCATCTCTGCAGTATGCTAATTTTAATTCCTTTGAATATAAACTGAGGAGTGGGATAGATTTCTGAGGAATCTCCATACTGCTTTCCAGAGTGGTTGTAACAATTTGCAGTCCCATCAGCAATGTATGAGTGTATCTTTTTTTCCCCACATCCTTGCCAACATTTAATGTTACTTGTACTCTTGATAATTGCCATTCTGATTGAAGTGAGATTAAATTCCAGTGTATTTTAATTGCTAAAGATATTGAACATTTTTTAATATATTTGTTGACCATTCATATTTCTTTTTCTGTGAAATGTCTATTAAATTCCTTTGCCCATTTATTGACTGAGATATTTGTTGGGTTTTTGTTGTTGTTGTTGTTGTTGTTGCTGTTATTTATTTATTTATTTATTTATTTTTTGCTGTTGTTTTGTTTTGTTTTTGATGTTTAGTTTTTTGAGTTCTTTATGTGTCCTGGAAATTAATGCTCTATCTGAGGTGCAGGTGGCAAAAATTTTCTCTCATTCTATGGACTCCCTCTTCACACTCTTGAATATTTCCTTTGTTCTTAAGAAAAATTTTAATTCGATTCCATCTCATTTATTGATTATTGATTTTAATTTGTGCACTTTAGGGGTGTTATTAAGGGAGTCAGTTCCTAGCCAATACATTGGAATACTGGGCCCTCCTTTTCTTCTAGTAGGTATAGGGTTTTGGGTCTAATATATACGTCCTTGATTCACTTTGAGCTGAGTTTTGTGCAGGGTGAGAGATAGGAATTAAATTTCATTCTACTACATATGGAGAAAAATACAAAATTTAAAAAATTTCACATTGTCTGATTGATACATACCAGGATCTTAAAAAAATGGTGTATTCTTTTAAATCTAATATTTTTTTCTGGCTATACTGAATAATTATGGCTATCAATGATTTTTTTCATGTTCAAAACTTTCTGCTCTCAGGAAAATCTTTATCATTTTAATATTTGTGGATATATCAAAGAAGCTATATGGTCAAGATGCATTTTTGTTACGTCTATTAGGAAAAACCCTACAAGTATCTTAGTGGTAGAGTTTGTGCCTAGCACACCTAGGGCTCTGGGTTACATTAAAACTAAAAGATTATAATTGGCTTGTCATTCTTGTAGTATTTGGATTTTTCTCATTCTTTAACATTGGAAGACAAAAATTCTTGTGTTCGAGAATCACAGAGTCATTATTTGTTGTTGTTTTATTTCTATTTTCCCCAAAATTGGTATTTTTTTTACTAGGATTTTTGTATTTGTTGTTAAACATGTTTATGAAGGGACTTTGGCTCAACTCACACCAAATTGCCATTGTCATTAATAATAAACCATTGCTAGATGGACAGTTGGCACTTGCAGATTGTATTTTCTTTCCAGTAGATATCAACATTGACTTATGGGATTCCACTGAACCACTTTAGTAACTGAGTGCAATGCCTGACAAGAGAGTCTTGTGTTTCAGTAAGCAAGCATGGTCTACCTTGAGCAGGCTGATGTTTTATTTATGCTACACTCTCTTAGCTTCTCGAGGGAAAGTCTGCGTTTCTCTGTTAAGTTTTCCAATTCTTCCATTGATTTTTGCCAGGACCAAAATACTCAGCCTGAAAATAGATTATGCTTATCACTTAATTTTTTTAAGATCCTTGTATCAATCAAGAGTTGAGAGTTCTCATTTATTGGGTAAAAAAAAAAAATCAGGTAGTATTGCAGTGGTATTGTGTGGTTCATTGACATTTAAAATTTTATGTACGAATTCACCCGTGGGACTTGTTAAAATATTCACCACCTACTGAGATTGTGATTCAGATGTTTGTGGTAGAGTTGTGGAATGTGCAATTTAATAGGAATTCTCAGGAGACTTTGCAGAGGCTGCTGAACAAGACTTGATAGAAAGCTAGTACACTAGGTAAGCATGAAGCTATTGTGTTAGTTGAACCCAGATTTAGTCTTAGTTGAGAATTTTCTAATACTGCAGGATTTATGTGAAGATTAAAATTTTGACATAAATGATGTTTTCTTTCCATTAAGTAGTATTTTCTTTATTTCAAGAAACATACTTCATATAACATAAATTAATGTGAAGATCCTTCCATTTAAATACATGGTATCTATTAATTGTAGGATCTATAATAACGTACTTCATAGAGTCATTTTGAAGAAAAGATATTTTACTTAATATTTTACATCTTCCTCAATATGGAACATGCATTTTAATATTAAATTTCAGTTAGTTCACTGTGCCCAATCTATTATTTTTATCTTTAAATATATCATCCAACAGATTTTGCCTACACAGGATTTAAGCATTTTCATCTCTATTTGTCTTTGAAGCAATATATCAAATGATTTCATAATTTAAAACATAATTTAGAACAGGAGAAACTTTGAAATTTTAATGAGAACATATTTGACTTCTAGAAAAAATAACTAAACTTTTTAATAGCTCGTTTTATGAGGACATTGTGGTCACTTTCTACTTTATAAGAATAAACAGAAATTATATAATTATAATAGAGAAATATGATGACAATATGAAGGAGCATGGCATTATGCCTGTGACAAAGATTTCTGAAAAATTCTCACAATTTGAAACTTTGATAAACTTACTGAATTGTTGTGGATTTTTTTTTTCCTGGTATAAAGAATGAAATTCAGTACATAGCAAGTAGTTAAAGCTGAAATTTCTTTCAGAGAAAACCCATAATTTTATCATGAGAAAAAAACATCTACTTCCTCCCTAAGATAACAATAATCTTGAAGATTAAAATAAGTTGCAGAACAAAATTGCACATTTTCTAATGTATGAAGTAGTTGTTTCCACTCCATTAAGCATTTTGTTAAGATTCTATATTTGAGGTTAATGGTCATATCTTAAGAGCACAAGTCTTGAATGAGAGTAGAAATTAGTTAAGAAATTTCAGAGACAATATATGAATAAGATGATTACAGTACAGGAGAGTCAATAGGAATACAAGTGAAAATAGGAAATCAAGACTATAAGTCACTCTAAAACTCAAATAACAAGGAAATTAACATCAAAAGGAAGAGTCATAATGTGTAAATTCATGCTTCTAAATTTTCCTCTTATATCTAAATAAATATTTAAATAATATTAATAAAAGGAAGTGTGGACACATTTCTATTCTGAAAAAGAGCAAGTAAGTTTGATTTTACATGAAAACATTATTCTTTCCTGTATTCACAGTAGTAACTGTTGGAATTTATGCTAAATATGAAGGGTATATGAAGAGAAAAAGGAAGTTTCGTATTCCAAAAAAAGAATGAGCGACAATGGTGGGCAGGAACCTTTTTCATTCCTCTTACTACCAGGAATTGATCTTGGGGCACTTGACCACTGGGTCACATCGATAGCCCTATTTTGTATTTTAGTTAGAGACAGGGTCTTACTGACCTGCTTAGCACCTCGCTTTTGCTGAGGCTGATTTTGAGCTTGTGATCCTCTTGCCTCAGCCTCCTGAGCTGCTGGGATTATAGGTGTGAGCCACCATGCCCAGCTAAGAAAAATTCTGAAGTAAGAAATTATCAGAATACTATGTCAATACTACTTCTGGGGTGCATTTAGTACCCTACTACTTATCAAGCAATCACTTAAGGTATCCCTGTATGCTTAAAGAAGAATTAGATTTTTTTGAGGGACCAATCATGTACTTGATTTAACAATACAGTTAAAGAAAAAATATCCGGTTATGTACTTAATCAATGAATATTTACAAAGCATAATAGGGAAGAAGTTATCTAAAATGATCTGGTGTGAAACCTTAAAAGAAATGAGACAGCAGTGATCAGTTATCACTCTTAAAAGTGAAGCATGTTGGTTTTGGTCTTGACTAATATATATAATTACATATATATATATATATATATATATATATATATATATATGTAAGTGCAATATATATATATATATGTAATTGCATGTAAATAATATACAATTATAGAATTATGGCAATGAGTCAGAGAGTGAGATAGTTATCATATTTTCTAACGTGGTGGTTGTGTATATGAAGGTGTATAAATGAAAGTTTTGAAAGCATAAGAAAGAAAACAGGTGAGGAGGGATTTTTAAGTAGAATTATCATTTCATGACATTATTTGATATAGCTTAATTTGCTACCTTTCAGAGGAATTGGAAAGACTGAAGAGAATAAAAAACAAAACTTAATAAAGGCATCTCGAAATATGCAAAGAATCTGTCTTAGACACAAAAATTGTAGCATTCCATCCATAATGCCACCTTTTTCCTGGCCACTTTTTGTATCCTGTTTCCTATAATCCTTCAACTCCACTAGGACTCCTGTTCTATTTGTTCTATTTGTCTCTGTTATCTTTGGTTCTAGTTCCCCAGATCCAACAATTTGCATTCTATAATCACCTTTTTTTTTTCCTAGAATATTTGCCCTTTTCAAGCTCCTTGGTTTGGGCAGGTTTCCTATTTTTGTGTGTGTGTGAGGATATGGTATGCCATTGGTCTCAGTAGCCCCCATCTGGTGCCCAAATTGCCTGTTGGCACTCCAAGTGAGGAGAGACAGAGACTAGTCCTTCAGATCATCAACTCAAAAGCCCCAATTCTTTTTTTCTTTCTGAGGGAGAAGTCAAGAGTTGTTTTATCTGTTTGTTTGGTTTTCTCAGTTGTGGCACACTGTTCCCAGAGTGGGAATAACCAGAGCAGGAAAAATACCAGGAATGTTTCTATCTGCTGTGAGATGTTTACTAATTGGCTATGCAGTCATCTTGTTGTAGAGCTTCCTAATTCACTTTAGGGATTTCCATAAAAGCAACTTAGTCTATAGATTGTTGTTAAATTGGTGTTCATGGAGGTGATGGGGGGAGGTGGAGTCCAAGGATGAGGGCTTGAGATTCCACCTTCTGCCATTTTGCTGACACCACTCCAATAAATTTTATCTTTTTGATTTCTTCTTTAATTCATAGCTGTGATGGTTAATATTGAATTTTAACTTAACTGAATTGATCTACCTTATCTTTCTTCTTATGTATAAAAATGTTCTTTTTTTCCCCCTGTGTTTGGCACTTTCTCATTAGCACCATTTTTGAGAAATTGAGCTACTCTGTGTCCCAGAGTAGTGTTCTTCATGATTCACAAGCTTACTGTCTTGAAAGACTTTAATCTGTGGGTTTATTGTTTTTATCAAATTTTGAAAAAGTGTAACCATTTATTATACTAACAAATATTTAATTAGTAATCATTAGTAGTATATTGCTTACTTTCCTTCTTTGGTGAATACAGTTAGATTTATATATTCTATTTGAAGTTGCCTCACAAGACATTCATGTTTTCTTCAAAGTTTCAATTTTTATTCTATAATCTCTTTGTATGTATTTTGGATAATTTCTTTTATTATGTCTTCAAATTTACTAATGTTGTTATTGCCATGGCTGCCAATTTTCTGTGAATCCCATTTCACATCTTTTTCAATTTTAGAAATTCTTTTCATCAGTAGCATTTTATTTTTATCTTTTTCGTATCTCCTGTTTTTTCTTTTTTTAGAGAGAGAGAGAGGGAATTTTTAATATTTATTTTTTAGTTTTCGGTGGACACAACATCTTTTTTATTTTATTTTTATTTGGTGCTGAGGATCGAACCCAGTGCCCTGCACATGCCAGGTGAGCGCGGTTCTGCTTGAGCCACATCCCCAGCCCTTGTTCTCCTGTTTTACTGTTTAACAGTACTTATAAGAAACAGGCCTTTTCAGTTTTTTCTTTTAATTCTATTGTAAGTTATCGTCACTTTTGATTCATTATTCTACTGTTAGATAATTTCTTCTGCTTTTTAGTGTATCTGGTAATTTTTAACTGGCCATCAGACATCAAATTTGTCTTTATATTAATTGGATTTTTTTTCAGCATACCTATAAATATACATGAACTTTCTGCTGCACAGTTAGGTTATTTGAGGACAGTTAGATATGTTTCTGGATTTTTACTTTTTTTTTAATTTAGTCATGTCTATGGTTAATTATTCCTCTGAGCTGAGATAATACCCAATTACTATACTGTCCAATGTCCTAAAAATTGTGAGGTTTTTCAGTCTGGCTTGTGGCCTTGTGCTTTACTCTCAGTTTATGTTAGTGCCTGGTTATATCCCATGTAATCCTCTCAGTGGGTTGATTCCCTGGCCTTTATTAGTTTCTTCACACGTGTCTGCTGATTAGCAGCATGAACCATTCTTGAAAATGTGGGCCCTATTCAGAGAGCTATCTCTGGGTAGCTCTCTCTTGTACAATACAGTATTCAAACTCCAGCTGCCTTAATTCTCTATCAGAGTCACCTCCAGTTTCACAATTTTGAGAAAAATGAGCAAATTTCTGAAAAATAAAATCATATCGGACCATTAAGATTCAGTTGAAAGCATGCAAAGCAACACAGACGTTTAAAGATACATATGTGTATACAGTGAACACGGGAAATTGTTTACCTGACTGATGAAAAGAGATGCCATCTGGAAGGGCAAGGGGTACTTCAGGGTACCGGTGGCATTTGCTTGGCATGCTTATAATAATTTTAGACCTTTGCCTATCTTGAATTATTTTAATTTTTATTTGACATAAAATTTTATGTATTAATGGGGTACTATGTTATGTATATCAATTTGCATATTGTTTAAATCGGGTTACACACATCTGTGTCTTCAAACATTTATCATTAGTTTTTGATAAAAACCTTAAAAACTTTTCTCAAAGTGTTTAAAAGTAAACAGCATATTATCATCTGTAGCCACCTGTTGTGCTATAGAACACCAGAACTTATTCCCCTCTCTAACTTAGTATCCGATGACCAAACTTCCAATTCCTCCCTCCCACAGGCTGTCACTAGCCTCAGACAACCACCACGCCACTCTCCAATTCTATAATTTTTCAATTCCATTTATTAGTGAGACCATATCTCTCTGTTCCTGGCTTATTTCACTTAACACAACATCCTCCCTTTCTACCCATGTTGTGGTAGGATTCCATCTTTTTATGCTTATAAAGTATTTCATTAAGCATGTGTACCATATTTCCTTCATTCATTTATCAACTAATGAATACCTAGGTTGACTCCATCCATACCTGGGCTGCTTTGAATAGCATGTAATAAATAAGGGAGGGCTAATGTCACTCTGATATACTGTTATTGTTTCCTTCAGAAATATACCCAGTAATGGGGGATTATTAGATTATAGAGAAATTCTATTTTAAGTTTTTGAGGAAACTTCATATTGTTTTTCATGATTAGGACTAATTTTCTTTGCTGTTAACAATGTGTCAAGTTCCCCTTGCCTTCCCAACCCACCATCCCTTGCTACCTTGAATTATTTAGAAATTTTAAGTGTAAATAGTAGTGAAGTAAATGTGTAAACAACTATGGAGGAGGGCACTGAATGGAGGGATGAATTTTAATAATTTTCCTTCCCATGCTCCAAACCAGCCAAAGTTTTTTGTTTACCACAGGGACATCTCCCTCCTTGCCTCCCTCCCTCCCTCCCTTCCTTTCTTCCTTCCTTCATTCCTTCTTTCCTTCTTTCCTTCTTTTCTTCTTTTGTTTGTTTTTGTTTCCTTGGTCCTGGAAAATAAATGGTTAATGCTTTTCCTCCTCATTTGTCATTGTCTGAGGACTTAGGAAAGGTGAAGCTACTTATCAGAAGGTGCAATAGCTAGCCAATCCCTAAAAAACAAATACCAAATGTCTTCTTTGATAAAATGGATGGCACTAGAGCAGATTATGCTTAGTGAAGCTAGCCAATCCCTAAAAAACAAATACCAAATGTCTTCTTTGATATAATGAGAATAACCAGGACCAGAGCAGGGAGGAAGAGCAGGAAGGAAAGATCAACATTAAACAGTTACAATAGGTGGGAGGGAAAGGGAGAGAAAAGAGAAATTGCATGGTAATGGAGGGAGACGCTCATTGTTATACTAAAGCACTCATAAGAGGTTGAATGAGGGGAATGGGTAAATAAACAAGGAGAGAAGTGAAATACAGTAGATGGGGTAGAGAGACAAGATGGGAGGGGAGGGGAGGGGGGATAGTAGAGGATAGGAAAGGGAGCAGAATACAACAGATACTAATAGGGCATTATGTAA
Source organism: Ictidomys tridecemlineatus (assembly GCF_052094955.1). Lineage (NCBI taxonomy): Eukaryota > Metazoa > Chordata > Mammalia > Rodentia > Sciuridae > Ictidomys > Ictidomys tridecemlineatus. Next base: position 138,757,442 of record NC_135485.1, on the reverse strand, counting down.
AAATGTGGATATGTAACAGATGTGATTCTGCAATCTGTATTTGGGGTAAAAATGGGAGTTCATAACCAACTTGAATCTAATGTATGAAACATGATATGTCAATAGCTTTGTAATGTTTTGAACAACCAATAAAAAAAAAAAAGAAGGTACAATAAACAGAGCGATTCTGCTCTGTTAAGAGCAGACAGTTGTCTTTGCTGCTGTGGAGCATGGAGAGTGTGACCCACAGGTTAAGAGGAGTGGTGGGCCTGCCATGGTTTAGTCTGTGAAGCAGATCTCTAGGTCAACAAATCCCCTTTCTTTAGAATTCACAGTTTAAACTTCAAAGAATTCTACCAACTTGAGCCATAACAATAATTGTTGTGGCAAATGAAGTGTGAGGAGTGCCTGTGTGTTGGCTAATATTAAACTGTCATTGGCTTTTTCTGAAGTCTCAGGGTTTAATTTGATTTCAAAACTAGTGTATGTGATGGGGGTATAGTTCAGACATCACGTGCTTGGGCAGCATGTGTAAGGTCTTGGATTCTATCCCAAGGACTGCAAAGAGTAAAGAAGAGAAGTAAAAAAGAAAGGAGGGAGGGAAAAGATCAGGATGAAAGGAGGAAAGAAAAACATTAGAACAGTTTCTTTTTTATTTTTTGCATTCTTAGATCTGTGGACTAAAATGTATATCTGCCCTATATTCATTTACCCAAAATAAACAAAAATATAAATCTGGGATTTCTGAGGTAGCCACAATTATTTTCCATGACCACCTACTATTCATATGCTGCAGAATAATTTAACACTATATTTGCATATTATTTTATGTGTCTATGTGTTAAACTAAGCCATTTTTTGACAGGCATTAGTTTTTGTGCTACACATTGCACAGTAATTTAAAAATGTAAAGGCATTCTTGAAATATGACATTTCTATAAAAAGGTACTGCTGACTTATCTACAGGGCTTGATTCGTACTTTTACTTCACCAAGCCTTGATTTATCATGTATATGGACTGCCTCATGCCTCTTCCCCATGTCCTCTGCTCTATATTTCAAAGTTGTCATCCTGCCTTGAAAAATTCTAAATTTACCATTGAGTTATTGTCTTAAATAACCTCTTCTCTTTAAAATAACTTATTCATAATTGCCAAAATGAAGATGTGTCTCTTAAAAAATTTATCTCATTCTATAAAGAGGACAAAAATTAATTCATCTTCTAGACTATAAATATGATTAAAGAAACTTTTTATTAACCTCTATTAATTCAATAGTTCTCTTTGCTAATGAATAAAAATGCAGTCCTGTGGAACTTTATATTAAGAGAGCTGTACAAAAAAGCACATATACATGTGCATAATTACACATACAAATGAACGTTAAGAACAATAATATCATTTAAGATGCTACTGAGAAAATAAATGGAATCTGTTCCCTAGTTAGCTTACATACTGTATTCAAATGCTGAGTGCACTAGGCATTTACCAAGACACTCACTAATTTTAGAGTTAAATTGGATCATCTTTTCAACTGAACATTAACTTTCAAAATTCATGGAACCTTAATCTTACTCTTTAATCAAAAGAAAATAGCTCAAGAGTTCTTAGAATATAATATTAGAAACCATGATTCAATTAATAACTGTGGGAAGCTGTATAACATCTTATTAGATGCACTTTGTTTAAATCTTCATGAACAATAGCATATGCAGACATCACACAGACACACACAGACACACAAACACACAAATGCTATACAAAGCACAAAATTAGGGATATCTCCTCCCAATGACTTCCTTTCATTTGGAATAATGTGAAGTACCTGTTATTTTTTTCACAATTCATACCTGAGCTGCTTTGGAGTTAAATTATTATGAATTTCAATACATAATCCATTAAGTTTTTTAAAGTTCACAAGGATACATGATAGGATTTTAAGGCTTTCTATGTATACTATAATGCGGTTGTGGTTACTTAGTCATTCATATCTTGGAAATGTTGGGTTGCTGGTCAACCACGAAAGGGTGGACTGGGAAAAGACAATGAAGGGCGCCTGGAAACCACTGGGAGCCTTCTCTGACCAGGGAGCTCCTGTGAGATGGGGCTAGGTCTGCCAAAGTTTCCACAGCCAGAGTTACATCATCTGAAGACAAAACTTTTTCCAGGATCAGGACACACCCTGACAGGTGGCCAGGACACTGCCGTACCATGGAAATTACTACAACCCCAATCACTCTCGAAACTCAACATCAGGGCAAAAAAAAGCTTGCTAAGGGACTCAATTCCCTTAAAGTCTCCAACCCTGAGCTCCTTGCCACCTTCTCGGAGAGGTTATCCATGTTGTTCCTAGGCTGCCAATCAAAAGTCAAAAGATGGATCTAGACAGAACCTCTGGAAACTTCCCTGGGAGCCCCAGTAAACCTGGAGGCCAGGAGGGGCTTGTCACCCTTCTCCTCTCTCCCTTGGCACTGTGCCCCTTTCCCTTTTCTTGTTCTCTCTAATAAACTTAGCGACTTTTATTCTGAGTTAAATGTCTGAAATATTTCTGGCATGATTTCAAGAACTGGGGTTAAGGAGGAACTTTTGCAGCTGTCTCAGCTACAATGTGGCCCTCGGCCTTGTAACAGAAGAACATGCTTCTTAAATTGGACCCAGTAAACAGGAATATTTGGTTTACATAATTTTTCTCATCAGTATGTCTATGCATTACCATCTTGTATATTCATTTTTGTTTTCCCTGATTTATTTTTCTTGAATCCTAATCAGATAAAAAGTAGGACTATATCATTTGTAGTCTAGCTACACAAGGTTTCAATTGAAAGGAGTTGAAAAATATTTAAAATGCTAACTATTTTTTAAATGAAAAGAGCTATGACAGGAAACAATAAAGCATATCTTATAAAGTATAATTAATGATTTAAAATAATGAATAAAAATAAGATCAGTTAAGTAATTATTTGTGATACTCATCCCATATTTTTATGGTGCAAAAATAATTTATCATCCAATGAAAGATGACTTTAGAGTACAACAAGATAGTAATGCTTGCACTAAGACAACTGTTCAAAACAAAAGCATTGTGATAGGCAATACAAGACATATGGTCAACCTAAAAATATGATGTTTTAACCTATATATGCATCTAATACTATATTTTCCTAATTTTTTTTCAAAATTAACTTTTAATTTTTTAATTAGAATTCTCAACATATACATTTATAGTTGTACATTTGGAATTGTTTGTCTTTTTGTATTTTCTCAGTAGACAATATTTTTGTTAAAATACATTACTGTACAAGTACTGAGGTATCTGGTTAACTTAGTTAAAATTTCACATAATAAACAGTATCCTCCTAAAATGTGCAAATATCAAAGCATAACTATTCCCATATTTGGTTGTGATTTCTATTCACATTACTTTTCTTCTGCAAATATTATACAAAACAAAAATCACCAAACATTTTGTTTTCTTTTTGTGAAATTTGAATGTTTCCCCAATTTAGATGCCATACAATTTTAGGTTTTCTTATTTTAATTTTATTTCACAATTAAATTAAAATACATCCAATTTAAACAAGAATATCATCCCAAACTTTCCAACTTAATTTGATATATTTCAAAACAATTCTAATTTCAATATCCAAGCTCTATTCTCTTAATTTAGTTACTAAGTTAAGTAAACCTTAATCCCTAACTTGTGTTTGTTGAGTTAAATCTTACTGTTCTTTGGTTTAAAGCTTTATTTTAAGTAATTTCAATTTGACAAAAGCAATTAATACTGAAGTTTTTGAGTATCATTTATTAAATGATTTTCTTAAATATTTCTGAGTTCTGATTGTAAAAACATTTGGTAATATTTAGCCAAATGATTGAACAAAAGCATAATAATACATTAGGAAACTTGAGGTTCTCTTCCAAATAATTCTTTAAATGTTTAAAATTTCTAAAATCAAATTAATACATGAAAAGGAAAAAATTGCCTATATGCTACTCTACAGAGGCTTTTTAAATTGACATCAGTAGTTTTTATAATGTTTGGTATTTCAGTTGTGGAGCTAAAATATTTGTGAATTATTAAAGGACAGCTTGTATTTTAATTAGTATAATTTTGATACATTTTCAGTCGTAATAATGTCTTAGACAATAAAACCAATTACAAATGCATTTATTTGTTATAATTTTATAATGTGGTCAGAGTATTTTTTTCACAGTAATACCGTGCTCCATCAGATTTGATGTATAATTGATCAGTGAAGTAATTTTAAATTTTTGAGGATTTCCTTTAGTGGTGGAGCCAACATTTTCAGATATCACTGTTTGTTCACAGGATATTGGGAGATCATAATAAGTAAAATTAATTTAGAGGAGCAATACTTTTGTGTAACTTATAAATGCATCAATTTGCTTCCAAACCTCAAGGAACACATCAGATCTGAAATCGGTACCATCCGTACATTTATGTCGGCTTCAGCATTTTGGTCCTTCACATTGTGACTTCTCCCTAATACTTTCTCAACACCTTTCACACCTGAATATTATTTATCTCCTGCACCATTACCTATAATATTTTATTGGCCCAAAAAGTGTTGCAATATTGCTCCCAACACTATTGACAGCTTCTGGGAGTGAGTGATGCGGAACTTGAACAATTGAGGACTTTGCAGAGTCCTCTGATGTCGGGTAAGTAACGCTGACACTCAGCTCATGTCCTCAGAAGCCAAAGGCATGAATTTTGATAGTCTAAGATAAATACAAATATCTCTTTTCCTGGGGCCAGAAAGTTGTCTTACGTTTACCCTGTTAACTAATGGATCTCCCTGTTTCACATCCCAGGATACTAAAACAGGCACTGGAAGCTGACCTTAGAAGGGGGTTTGAGAGCGGCAAACCCCTAACAGTAGACTATGGCCAGGCTTTCTATAGGTCATACAGGAATCTGTAGGAAAGAAAACTTACTTGGGTAATTGAGATGTGACACAAATATCAAATAGTATGTAGCCTCCAAGGTAAAGAACAAGATTACAGTGTGCTAATGTTTTTGCATTCTTGGTAAATACCTCTCTTAAGAGACTGTTAAGAAAATAACACTTGAGCATAATTTCGGAAGAAATTATGCTTCTCAAGTCCCTGTGGCCACTCATTTGTGCCTTTTATCTTATGTGTTCTTTGCATTTCTTGTTTGTTTTTTGGCAGCATGAACCATGTTTAAAGCAACTAGTCACATTTGAGTGGCCACTCAAATAATCCTCAAATGTAGCTTCTTTGATGATGTCTTGAAAGTTCTGAACTCAGGAGAGATTTCATGACTGACTGTTAGACTTGTCTTTGCTGGCAGAACTGTTTGCCAGGTGATTAATGCTCGTCTTTTTGTACTTTAACATGGACCCAATTTTAATTCCATGTATTTCTTCTAACTCTATATGTATGTTTAGGTTATTCTGCCTGACTTCTTTATAAAGGAATCCGTTGTCTTTTCAAATGTAGCTATTGGACCATGCACAACATAAATCATAAATGTGGACTGGTGAATTTTGCAATGAACATATCCATGCAGGAAGTATCTAGATAACTAGAAAATTAGCTCCACCCCAGAAGAGCCTCTTTCTTCATCCAGGTAACTCTGCCCCAATTATTATCAAATGCTCTTTTTTAACCTTAAACTATTTAGCTTAATAATGAACACTTATATAAAAAGATCCATACTCTTTGCTCTTCATGGAGGGAATGAAGTGTTTCTACTGGGGAATGCATTAATGATATCTGTAAGAGGGAGAATTGGATGTAAACATAAGGTAATCCACAAACATGAAAGTACTCATTTTTACTAAGCAATGAAATGCAGTTTGGATGTCCAATAAAATGAGAAGATACTGAGGACTGCAGTTATTATATGAATGATTATGCAGATGAAATAAGGGAAGATAGAGATTTATATGAATTAACTTATCAGATAAGTTTCTATAAACAGGCTTATGAATGTTCACTTTATTTTCTTAATTTCATTTTATACAAACCAAGTTATTACTTTCTATGTTTTACATAATAATTTAAAAATAAACTATTAAAATTTATATTATACATAGTTTTCAAATGTCTTTAGATTTAGTCCAGGTATTAAAAAAAATCGTTCCAGAGTATATAATTTTAGACATTCCAAAGCAAAAATCATAGTCCTGACATTGTAAATGACTTTTAGAGGGTAGAAAACTTAATATACCTCTTAGATAGAGTTTATAGTTCATATTGCAAAGCATTTTCAAGGAAATGACCAAGTTAACCTTGGCTCTGACGGTCTCTCTATTTGTTTGTTTTTATTTTCTCTCCTACTTTCATATTACACTTGTAGTTCAAGCAATGAGTTTCACAGCTACATGATAGTGTACATTTCCTCAATTTACTGCATTTAGAAGTCATTACTAATAGTTTTGTTTTCTTGTTCTGAAAATACTGAAATAACCCCAAAAGATATGGGGTTATAAAGATCACTTACTTTTCTGTGTTTCAATTTATCTGATTATAAGGTGAGAACAATATGTCCCGTCTATTTTGGTCTTTGGGACTTTAAGACTTAATGAGTGCAAAAAGTTTCTGAGGACATTACAAGAAAGTAGAACATGTAAACAGTAATAATGACATTCCTGCCAGACAGTAATGGAAAAAATCTGTGGAATTGTATTTCCAAATATCAAAAAAGTCAAAGCATTCACTTTTATCAGCTCTTAGCACTCACCTCTAAGAAGATTAAAGACCCTTCTCTTTTGTGTAATAATCCCTACACATTATTTAGCTTAAAAAATTTTAAAAGAATATCCCCAAATGATGGAAGATGGTTCTCAGCATTCAGGGAAAAAAAATGAAAGTTTAATATAGACTTATAGGAATAATGTCAAATAACATGGCAAATAGTGCTTTAAAAAAAAAAGAAGAGGAAGAAGAAAGAAGCTTCCGAACTCTTTTGAAACAAGATGAAATGGAATAGATGCACTTGTTATCTGTAAAAGCCAGTGTCGTTGAAGAAGGAGTGAAAAGGGTGGAAGTATTCTAGGGGTCTTTCGTTGCACCTCCTTCAGGAAGGGTTGTGATCTTCCAAATGGACACCACAAAACAAACAAACAGGGTGCATCACTTGTGAAGAAATCACACTCCACTGGATGAGTTCAAATTGATAGGACAACAGAAGCCAGATAAGCCATGAGAAATGACCCACAGACCAGAGTTGATATTCATTACATGACAGTGGGAAAGGGCTGCTGTTCAGAGGAGTGAACCTTAGCAGACGTCTTTTTTTTTAGAGAGAGAAAGAGAGAGAGAGAGAGAGAGAGAGAGAGAGAGAGAATTTTTTAATATTTATTTTTTAGTTTTTGGCGGACACAACATCTTTGTTTGTATGTGGTGCTGAGGATCGAACCCGGGCCACACGCATGCCAGGCGAGCACGCTATTGCTTGAGCCACATCCCCAGCTCCAGAAGTCTTAACTTGAAAAAAAAAAAAAAAAAAAAGTTCGGACCACATTCCCATTACAATACTAAGAGAGCAGTTTTTAATTCCTTGAAGGAGAACCAAATTCACAAAATGTCTAATGGGAGAATAGAACAAAGTGCACCTATCTCAACATAATTTGTTTACAGATTATAAAATCAAGCTGCAGAAATTTTAGTGCTTTTGTCCCTAAAACTTTTAGCAAATGTCAATGCACTGTCATATGTGAAAAGTAAGGGGACCACGTAAAGTGTACCTCCAATTTACACATATAAATTGGGATTAAACAAGGATGAGGCTTAAAATATCCAACCCAGCTTCGAAATGTGTACACTTTCGTACATAGTTTCAATGTCACTTTGTACCTGAATAAAACTAAGGATGTTTCTATTTCACTTATCATAAGTCTATCTGCTAATTTTGGCATTATTCACTACTTTATATGCATTTTGAGAAAAACAGCAGTAGTCAAAGCAGATTTCATTCTGCTGTACATTTGTTTCTTCTTGAATGCCATGTGTCATAGGAGTGTGGGGAGTTGAATCTCAAAACCTCAGTTCTCCTGTTCTGATGAAAGAAAATGTAAAGTCAGACGTGAAAAGCCAAGCAGGAGAATTTTATTATGAGTGAAAGTAAAGTAAGGCTCAAGCAGAGAACCTCTCTAAAGAGAGAGTTGGGTGGTCTGCAAGCAGAGAACTAGAAAGGAGACAATGTTGCCTCCAATCTTATTGCTGTTTTGTGGTGACCTTCCAGCGAGAAACCATCTTCTGCCTTCTTTGCCAATCAGGGGTTCAATTCCTCTTTCCTATCAGCCAGGGGAGTTCTGGACCCTTGATGGTCCTCTTTGTAACTGTCAAAGCGACTCTTCTATTTATGGGAGCTTCACCTACAAGACATTAATGTGGGTATTGGGGTCAGTGGCCAAATTTTACCTTCATTTGCCTGCACTACTAAAGACACTACCCTCCTGAAGTCCATTGAGACACCTCGGGCCATAAGTCCTAACTTTACAATGACCTCAGTGGACCCCGTCAGGAGTTAGCTCTATTGATCTTTCTTTCTTGACATACTTCTTAATTGGCTCCCCTTGTTCCCACCAGTTTATTCTCAGGGTTTGTGCACTGATTATTTTTTCTGTAAGTTACTCGATTATTTATTTGCCTTAAAAGCAGTTTAAAGAAACCCATGACCCTGCCATATTATTGGTTTGCACCCACTGCTCATTTCTAATTACCACGTAACATTTGTACAGGAAAACGTCAGTCTTTCACGGTTTTTCATCCCTCAAGCCACATCACCCATTGTCTTCCTGCCTTTCCTTCCCACTTGTGATATGCTCAGTTTTCCTGTTCCTCTAAAATCTGCCAGTCCCCTTGTCCCTGTTCACTTTACTTGAGCTTTTTATCTCCTGTTTGACTCCTACAGTGTTCCTGAAGGCATTGTTTAAAATAGTCATTGAAAGAAGCTGCAAGTAGCTTCTATTCATCAATATTTGCTCAAATAAGGAGGCGGGTAGCCATGTTGGCTGATTTTTCTCACTGGGTTCTTGAAAGAACTTGAGATCAAACATTGAAAAATTGGTAGCTCATGGAAAGCAGAGGTATTGGCAATGGCAAGGAGGGATAATACATTGTGGCAGTAATTTTTTATACATTAGAATTGCCTGGTGATTTTCCATTAATTAGCTGTGACCAGGTCAATGCCCATACCAATTAAAAGATGTTACTGGGGCCCTGCCAACCCCACCTTGGCTTTAAAAGCTCTCCAGAAAATTCTAAAAGCTGAGAACCCCTGTTTCTAGGGCAAATATGTCAAAGTGTTCAGCAATTTCCAAGCAGCATAGGTGAGACTTGGTGCCTCCACAGGGCTCTGCCCAAGCGATTGTGATAAAACGAGAGAAACAGGCCACAGAAAAGAAACAGCAAAGCCATTAGAACCCACCTATAGCACAGGCCACATGCAAGATGTGTTTAGAAGAGATTTACAAAGCACCGAACAGATTAGAAAATTTATTTCCAACACACAAATTGACAAGAATGATCTCTTACTTCCAGCATCCTCACTTACTTGTAAATTAGGCAAGAAATCTAAATAATATGTCGTTGAAGATAAGTATCCTATTGATAGGCTGCAACATACTTCTTGAGCAGTATTGTTACTTCTGCAGAATTACAGCAAGGCATGCAATTACTGTCATTAGACTCTTATGCTGTAAAATGAAAATATATTCTATCACTACTTCTCCAATTGAATGGCCATTCTTTGTTTATAAATAAATATCCCTTGTGTTTACTTGAAACCATAGCCTAAAGTGATGATGTTAGTAATATTAATGGCACATTTTAAATTTCCTCCATTTCATCTTCTTAGAATTGAATCTTTCAAATCTACCAATTACATCTACTCTGTTATTCAATAATGAATTAAGTGGACCTGGTACAAGAATTAAAATCCAAATAGATACACTAATATTATACTTTCTGATATTGCAAAATATAAAACTAGCAAATGAATTTTTAATATTCTCAGCAACACATGGGACGTTTTTAAAACTATACCATATTTTAAGCTATGTGAAGTAAATCTTAACAAATACAAAATAAAATGGCGATAATACTTTGCATTCTCTCAGACCTAAAGGAATGAAGGTAGAAATCAAAGATGAAATAAACAAATAGAAACCAAAGTAACACCTGGAGATTGAATAATATACTTTTGAATAATAAAAGCATAGCAGAAGAAATTAAAAAGAATAGATAGAAGTAAATGAGAATAGTGATACCTCATATCAAAATCTCTATGACACTATAGAACCTTTTAAGAGGAAAATTTATAAGGTATAATTACTTATATCCTCTTTCTAATTTAAGCTTTCAGAATTTATTATGCTATTTTATTTTCTACCACTGAAGTTCAAAAGTTTTAGTGGCATTAAAATTGCTGCCTAAGAAAATACTTATGGAAAGAAGTCCATGTAGCAGTAAATTTTACACAAATTTCACAGTTCCCATGAACATCGCTTTTATCCCAGTTCACTAGATTATGAAGACAACGCTGGGCCCTCCTGAAACAGGAAACACCTCTGATCACATCTAGATGTTGAAAGTGCTGTTAACATTTATATAAAGTTTCCAATCTATCTTCCAAACTTTTTTTAATGTTTATTCTTGAGTAATTGTCAATGGCAAGAGATTCCAATTTATCAAATGATTTGTAAGATCATTTTTTTTCCATTTGACAATTACTAAGATGCATATTTACTTCATATTTTTTTACATATACTGGAGATTGAACCCAGGGGTGCTTTACCACAGCTATATCCCCAGCCATTTTTCTATTTTATTCTTTTTTTAATTTTGACAACATGTCTCACTAAGTTGCTTAGGCCCTTACTGTGGTGCTGAGGCTGCCTCAGATTTATGATCCTCCTTCCTTAGCCTCCCAAGTGATTGGGATTACAGATATGCCAAAGTGCCTGGCTCTACTTTATATTTTTATGTGAAGTAACAAAAGAGGTGTCAAATGCATAATGGTCCACAGACAATAAACCTTATTTTTCAATCATCTGACTATAAAAAGTGTAGACATCCCTCCCTCATCTGTGGGAGTTTCCCATCATTGTCCTTAGGAAGTCCAGTCTATTGGAACCTTCAGCACCAGCCTCCGAAAGCTTGTCATCTGCCTTCCAGCTATTAGAAAAGAGCACAGAGACTGGGTGAGGTAGGAAACTATGGAATTTTGGGGCAGAAGATTAATACACTTAATTTCAGAATGGAAATGATTTTCATGGATAGGACAAAATGTAAACTAAAGCAGTAAACTTTTCTTGGAAGGTAAATCCACGTGGACTGTATTTGACAGGACTCCCTCTCAGCCGGTCTCTCTTCGGTCACTGACATCATCTAATCACTTAGGCCACTAAGGCTTTTAGTTGATTCCACCTGGAAGAACCATTTCACGAGTAGCTTTCATTTTTTAATTCTTTTGTACATGAATATAATCAACTCATCACCACACAGCCTTTCTTTTCTTAAACCATAGCCAGGAAATAAAACTTGAATGTATTATTAAAATACTATGTGAACATCATGAAGTCAAGAAGCATGCTTGTCCTGTTCCCCAGTGCATTATATTCCACGGCCCAGTGCTGGGATTATGTCCTAAGCTCAAAACATGAATTGTCTGATTACATGAATGTCATCAGTCTCACATGGTATGATTACAGTTCTCATACTCATTATTGATATCCATTCAATTGTTGTTCAGTTATTGACAAGTGTTTAAACATTTATTTACTTTTTAACTTAATTTACCCCACCTAAAATATATAGATGCTCCAGCCCTTCTCTCATGAAAGAAATCTCTCCTTTATTTCAAAGTCTCCAAATGTATGCTTTTCAAAATGTCTGCTTCTAGAAATTTGTAGCTATTTAAACAAATTAGTTTAAATCAAATATTCAGTGTCTTAGCTCCACAATATAAACCATGATTCAAGTGTTTAGTAGCAACTTGGGTCATGGGCTTCCATTGAGAACAAAGCAGATATGGCCTATCTTTATTCTGTATGAGAGTTCTATGGCATAGAACTACTGTGGACAGTACCAGTCACTTTTAGGTGTCCCTCATGGCTCTACATAGTTATTAATTATTACTGTAGGAAGTCTAAATTATAAGATCAACTAGCATAGGAATGGCATAATCATGGCAGGGAAAAACCTATCTAGGGACTTTGTGTGCTGATTTGACAAATCAAATGATATTTAATTTTAAAATTTTGGCTTTTAACTCTTTAATGGCTCATAATTCCTGACTGATTTTTCTCAATCCTTTTCACAAAACCTCTAATGACTAGCCTTTAATTTTTCAGACACAAAAGGACTGCACCATCTTTACTGAAAAGATCGGTTACTAAAATAAAGTCAGACCTGCATGAATCCCTTATGCAGGGGTTTTCATTTAACAAAAGTGATAATATCCTTACCCACAAAACTCTATTAGTATAGGTTGTTGAAATAGATTCACTTACCAGAATCATCAACTATGAGATATTTGTTAAAATATATTTCTCTCTGTACATATATTTCTACATAGGAACCTCTTTGGGAATTTCTCTCTGTTGAGCGGAAAACCTTTTTTGATTTCTAACAGATGTACTCTATATTCTGTTGAAATTTTTGTTGAAGATTGCAGAATTGCAAGAGATTATAAATCATATATATCTTAAAATGCAATTCGGTACTATTCAATGATCTCATCTTTATTGCCTTAAATTATCACCTGTTTTCACCCCCTGTAATCTGAAGCAGCTGGCAATTGTTAAATGACCTTTTTGCTCTATATTTTTTGAAACATATAAAGCATTAGATGAAGTTCAGTATAAAATATTGCTTTCTAAAGAGAAGAGAGCAAGATTTGTGAGAAAATAGGCCTTTAAACCACTTCATTTTTAGTTATACAATGTGGGAGACTGGAACAAATGAGTAATAAAAAGCAAAACAATTGAGACTCCTAGGGTGCTAAATTAAGAATTTATAGTCTGAGTGATGTGCCTGTAATCTCATTCAATTTTCTGTTATTGCACATCTTAAACAATTATGAACGCAGATGACACAGAAATTTTTGCTTATAAATCAGCAAGGGTAATAAATATAACATGTATAACTCATTTGATAGTAATGTTAATTGGTATAATGTTCTCAAAACAAAGAAAATCAATAATATTTAAAGAAAGCAACATTTTGAGCCAGTGAAACTGGCTAGAAAAGCTTATATGATTTATTTTATTTTAAAACTGATGGGGGTTTCACTACTTTTCAGTGGTTAGTAACTGCTCATATGACAGTCACATAAATAAACATTAAAAATGCTCTGAGAAATAAGTGATATTCTGAAGCTAAGGAATAAATAATGATAATAAGAAGTGAAATTTAATATTTTTGCAAGGATTTATAAAGGATATCATTTCATAAAAAAATATAAGCCCTTGGCATTTGGGTGATCCCAACTTTTCCTACTTTTGTTCTGCTTAAAATTCATTTAAAATTATTTAAGAATAATGGACAAGATTAAGATGTCTGAGACACGTAAGATAGGAATTGTTACAGAGGTAGTTTTTCTTCTCTTTGAGACATGTGTTTTTTTGTTCTACCAATAAACAAAATCAAAAGTGATACAACTAATTGGTTTAAGAAATCAGAAACTTTATTAAATTATTCTATTTCTACTTAACTTTTCTCAGTTCAGGCTATCTCTGTAAGTAAAATGTCTTTTGTTTTTTAATGAAACTCAATTTCAGCAAAATGCAAGCAACTTTTATGTTAGAATCTGTCCTAGAATGTGTTTAAAAAACACCATGCACTCTTCATGTGGCAATGACATTAAAGCAAATATTTCTGTTTTGTTACTATTTTCTAATAGAAATGTACATAGATTAAAATTCTAATAAATTTTTATTATTGTTAATGTATTTTATAACAATTTGTTGATGAATAAATAGTGCTAACTATTCCTTAATTTTTTATTCTTCCATTTAAAATATTTGGGCTGTATTTATTTCTAAGGATGTCAATGAAATTGAAAGTGAATTCTAAAATACAATAAATAAAAATACCTAAAAAATAAAAAGGAAGGTATATTTCAGTGAGTCATTAGAAAGCTTTCATACGAAATGGCATTATCTTAAAACAAAGATCCAGTTCACTTTTTTGACTTAAATATGGAGATCAGATTAAAACTCCCAAACTCACTATTAGACAAGCTTTCCACCTGGATGCATCTATAAGTCCTAACTACTCTGAAATCTAAGCCAGGGAGATTACTTAAGCTTTGAAGTTCAAACCTAGTCTGAGCAACATAGAAACATTCAGTTTCAAAAGAAAAGAAGCAAAAAATACACACTTCCTTATGGTATAGTGTATTAGATTTGTGTAAGAATGTAATGCCCAAATAGTTTAATTGTGGAAAGATTATATTCAAAAACATCTTCTATTTTTATCTAATACTTATTAATGTATAAAATTATGTTATCAATATTACTGAAATTAAAATTTATTTAAAATTTCATTATTTGGCATATCAATTATTATTTTCCCTTTAGCAAGTACAGAATAATTATATATATATATATATGATATCTATGTTGAATATATTCCTTTCATTAGAAAAATATTTTAATCATTAAATTACTTTTTAAATATTCATTTATTTATTCTAATTTGTTATAGGACAGCAGAATTCATTTCAATTAATAGTACACATATAGAGCACAATTTTTCATGTTTGGTTTACACAAAGTAGAGTCACACCATTTGTGTCTTCTTACATATATTTAGGGTAATGTCCATCTCATTCCATATCTTTCCTACTCCCCTGCCCACTCCCTTCCCCTCCCTCCCTTACCTTAACTAAATTTTTCTCCCATGCTCCCTCCTACACCGTTCCCATTATGTATCAGAATCCTCATATCAGAGAAAATATTCTTCACTTATTCTTTTGGGACTGGCTTACTTCACTCAGCATAATATTCTCCAATTCTATCCATTTACCTGCAAATGCTTTTATTCTCTTTTAATGTTGAGTTATATTCCATTGTGTGTATATAATACATTTTCTTTATCTATTCATCTACTGAAGGGCATCTAGGTTGGTTCACAGTTTAGCTCTTGTGAATTTTGCTGCTATAAACATTGATGTGGTTGTGTCCCTGGAGTATGCTGTTTTTAAGTCCTTTGAGTATAGTCCGAGGAGAGGGATAGCTGGGTCAAATGGTGGTTCCATTCCCAATTTTCCAAGAAATCTCCAAGCTGCTTTCCATATTAGCTGCACCAATTTGTAGTTCCAACAGCAGTGTATGAGTGGAACTTTTTCCCCCACATCCTTGCCAATACTTATTTTTTGTATGCATAATGGCTGCCATTCTGACTGGAGTGAGATGAAATATTAGAGTAATTTTGATTTGCATTCCTCTGATTGCTAGAGATGTTGAACATTTTTTCATATATTTGTTGATTTTATATCATATTCTGAGAAGTGTCTGTTCAGTTCCCTGCCCCAAAAGGGAGCTGGGAAAACTGGAAATCCATATACAGCAAAATGAAATTAAGCCCTTAACTCTCACCCTGCAAAAAAACTCAAGTCATAGTGAATCAAGGACCTGGAAATTCAACCAGAGAGCCTGTACCTAATAGAAGAAAAAGTAGGCACAAATCTTCATCATGTTGAATTAGGCCCCAACTACCTCGATAAGACTCCTACATCACAAGAATAAAATCAGAATCAATAAATGGAATGTATTCAAACTAAAAAGCTTCTTCTCAGGAAAAGAAACAATCAGTGAGGTGAATAGAGAGCCTACAGAATGGAAGCAAATTTTTACCACATGCACATCAGATAGAGCACTAATCTCTAGGCTATATAAAGAACTCAAAAATATTAATACCAAAACCCCCCAAATAACCCAATCATTAAATTAATTTTAAAAGGCAGGTAAAAATATTAGTAAATTGAATGGTAGTTCTATGTATAAAGTGATCTATACTTTGGGTGTCTAATTCTCACATAAGAATTAGTCTATTGAAGAGCCAAAGAATAAGAGACTTTAAAAGTTAGTCTGGAAGGTACAATTAGGAAGTATAGACTGAACTTTCTCAAGGAGACATGTTCTTGGCCTGGAACTTTCACCTTCGACAAGCATGTTATTAAATTTTAGTTCACAGAACAGAAAACCCAAGCTGATTTTAAAAGCCTGCAAAGAAAAATGAGGCAAGGTCAGCTTTGCAACTTTCTAATCCTAATATATTAAGAGCACTTCTGCAATCGTTGAAGACTAACCTAGACAATGAATGTTTTCCTGTTACAAACTTATAATCCAACTTTCAGATAATATGGGAGTAAGGATGATACACTAAACTATATGTTGCTTAATACATTGTATTTTATTTCTAAATATACCACTATAAACATTGTCCAATATCTATACTTTAAAAATCCAATGATTCAAAATTATATTTAAAATCAACTTCAAATAAAACATTTATGTGAAACAATCTTTTAAGAATTTTGGAATATAATTAGGAAGTAGCATGTTAAACTTCAAGGTTATCATAGTATTTTTGAAAGATCGTCATTTCCATGTCTTCTATGCTATGCTTTTCCTCACAGATGATGTACCTGCAAATATGATCAGGTAAATCCCTTCATTCTTTCCAAATTTTGCTCAAGGCAGATATTCATTGAATAATGATTACCAGAAATGACATTTCTATTAAAGCATTACTAAAATGTGGGTTTTAAGTGGAAATGAAAAAGGCAGGAGAGCTGAGAGCCATAGGTATGGAATTGGAGAAAACTGGATTTGTAAGCCACATTTTCCTCCCTATTTCCTGAGCAAGCTTACTAAACTATCCTTGAGAGTGTTTAGGTGAAATTAATGTGAGATTCTAATATGCACATACATGTAGATAGATAGATAGATAGATAGATAGATGTAATCCTCATTCCCACAGGGAAATTTCAAAGATAACAGAAAAATGTAGGTGTTCCTGATGTGTGGTACATGTTACAAAGGGCAACAATATTGGGAGATTTATTTTGATGATATAGAAACTCTACCATATCAATTATTTATTCTTTTCCTGAGCTTAGGTTCAATTGTATCCTACTTGTTCAGTAGCATGTACTGGGGCATAATTTAGCAATCAGATTTAATTTTTTTCTTAATATGTCCATCAAAAATGGTTTTAAACTCATTTTTAGTGTGAAATTGGAAATAAAAAATAGCTGCTTATCCACTCAGAAAGGGATCCAAGTTCACCTAGAATCACTAATTTCCAGATGTTAAGAAAATGAACATCATTTGTCCTGGGGTAATGGCACATGCCTGTAATCCCAGCAGCTCAGGAGGCTGAGACAAGAGGATTGAATATTCAAAGCCAGCCTCAGCAACAGAGAGGTACTAAGCAACTTAATGAGACGCTGTCTCTAAATAAAATACAAAATAGGACTAGGGATGTGGCTCAGTGGTTGAGTGCCCCCAAGTTCAATCTCTAGTAACACACACACACACACAAAAGACACCATTTGAGGAAGAAAGTAGTTACTTTATTATTGCAAAGATCTCTAGAATCAAGCATGAAGAAATTGTAACATACTTTTCTCCCTGTGGTAGAACGGGAATTCTCTAATTAAAGGCAACTTTTCTCTCTTACTTTTCTGCTTCCTCACAAGTATGTCATTTTCTGATTAGCAGTATGTTCTTGGAAGATGTATACAGCTCCTTAAGAAATCTTCCCGAGTCAAAGGTATACTGATGTCTCATATCAAACAAAAGAAATCTACCTGTAGAAACTTTGCCTGCACTTGGTCCTACAGATATCAAACAGCAGAATGCTCTATATATGTGGATTCAGACATGAGGCAAATATCGACTCTCAGGATTCTGTGTGTGGCTACAACACAGTGGGTTTGGAACTGTAGAGTATCCATGGATATCCCCCAAATTAATTCTATTTCTCATGAATTTGTAGGAATTTATCACAAGAGGGTTGCAGAGAATGGAAGGGTGGCAGATGTCTGAAACCTAAAACAAAGTAGGAAAAGATACAATTCTTCAGGAGATAACCTTGAGACAGTTTTTCATTTGCTAAGTGGGGTTAGTACCAGTGAAGTATTTTTAAAAATACTCCTTCTCTCTAGATACATATGCACACATTCCTTATGGGAAAAAAAAAGTTTGTATGTTTGCTCAGCCTTCATGTTGCCCTGACACTGTAAGCATGGCAAGCAGTACCACAGCAAATAGCAGCAAATAAGATAGCTGCCAACTGAGGAGAAATAGCACTCTACACCCTGCTGAGTAAGAAATTCAAATGATATTATATGATCTAAACCCGAAATTAAAAGTAAGTGACTTCCGAAAGAGGATGGAGTGACATCTCAGTACCATACTCAGGAGATAAGAAAGACACCATCAAATTTAGTTTAATTCAGTATATATATATATATATATATATATAATTGAGTAGAATCTAAGAATTGTGTCCATTAGACAGCTTCACTCAATAAATCCAAGATGAGTCTTTCAATCTTTCAAAATGTGATCCATTATGTTACAGAATGAGCAACAAGGGCAGTTTGAGAAATATTCAGAAATATTTTGACAATTTCTTAGCAATCCACATAGCCAGGCATTGGGCTAAGCACTTTAACTGCATTAACACATAAACTCTCTGATGTCATGGCAGAAAGATACAATATCATCAAATTTATTCAGGACCAATAACTTTTCTTGAAAAGACTGGAAACTGAGATGCAGAGAGATTAAACATGTTCTCAAATGTATGTAGAAATCCATATGGACGAGGGAATTAAATGAGGCGAAGGTATTTATTCATCCTCTGCTTTCTATTTTGCTTCTGAGATAGGTAAAACAAGACACTAATTAAATTTTAAAAATATGAATACTGAATATTAATACTACATTTTATTTAAATCATTGCTGTTAAACTTTTGACAAATCTATCTGGACATGGATAACTTTTCCATAATTCAAAGACAGGCTAAAATATATTCAAAAGCAAAAGAGAAAAAGCTATATTACATTTATTAACTAAATTATCTCTAATTTAACATCCTCTTCTAGTTAGTTTAGTAAATTGTAGAGAAGCTATAATCAAACCCATCAAGAAATATTAAAAACATTTTTGTCTATTGTATCAGAAATGATACTTGCCTCTGAGAAATTATTCTATAGACCTCAACAAATAATTTTGAGTCCATGCTAGACAAATGAGTAAATACCAGGATAGAAATTTAGTGGATTTAATCAAAACAATACTAAGCATTTCTATAGTGTCATCAGTTCTAGTATTGATTGAAAGAGAAATCATACCATCTTGGTTGAAATTGGTTTCTAGGATTCTGTGAGAACCTGTTATGAACATATAAAGTTCTCCTATTTTGTTGGAAAGTAAGCTAAATGCAAAGTGAATTTTGGATAAAAGTTACTTCCCAGTGTGAAACCTTCTTCTCTAGTAAAATGCACTGGTAGATGATGAATAGATAATGTTTGAGATGAATCATACCATTAGTTATCTTACAGTGACAGAATGAAATTATATCTTAAACCAGTCAGGCAGTTTACAAATTCAGCAATAGAAGTCCACCATATTCAATTTCCCCTTATTCTGTGTCATAAAACAACCAAGATAATAAGTTTTGGTGTTACTAAAACCGTTAAAGATTAAGAGACAATCACTACAATGCTTTAACTGTGCCATTTCACAATCTAAAGCAATTTAAGAGCTAGCCTCAAATAATATTTAAAATAATTCATATGTTCACTATCTAGTACTTCATTCTGTTTTTTCAAACTTGATCGTACAATCTGTATTTGACATTTTAGGTCATTTTAAAAATTCAAAGCATTACAAGAGACAGAAAGGTTGTTTTCCATAGTCATCTGAGATTAATTAAAATGTAATGCTCATGATTCCTCCAAAAATTAAAATAGAATTACGCTATGATTCTGTAATTCCAATTCTGGGGATACATCCAAAAACACTGAAAGCTGGTCTTGAAGAGCTGATAGTGCTGCATACCATGATCACAGCAGCAGTATTCAGTTCCCCAAATCTGAAGCATCTATGTCCACCAATAGACGGATAAAAAAGCAAAAGCAAAGTATGCCATATACATACAATCAAATAGCATTGAGCCTTAAAAAAGAAAGGAAGGCTGACATGCACTACAGTTTAAATTAACCTTCAGGATATTATGCTAAGTGAAATAATCCAGTCACAAATAGGCAACTCATATATCCTTTCCAGGAGACTCTCTGACTAGTCAAAAATTATAGGCAGAAAACAGAATGGTAGACACCAGGGGGTGAAGGCAAACGGAGTCAAGTTTTATTGCTCAAATAAAATAAAAGATGAAAAGGAGCCATGGAGATAGTTTCACAGTGTTATGAATATATTCAGTACCAAAGGGCTGCACACTTAGAAGAGTTATAATGATAAATTTTATTCTATGTGTATTTTACCACTATAAAAATGTAATTGATCTATATTTGAAAAGTTGCAAATAAACAATAGGCTTTAATAAACTTTCCAATATCACTTAAATGCTAGTGGTGTCTGGGTACAGAGTATACAACTTCCATCACTGAATATCCTCTCTGTCTGGTTAAAAATTGCCTTGTTAAGTGCATTTCAACTTTTTATTTCCAAGCGTGTGTTACTCTGAGATTCTTTGGATGTAATTATCAGGTTAAACCCTGAAGAGAGCTAGAGTCCCATTTAAGACCACATGAAATGTTCATAGAATTTCTACATTCAACCGACACTGTGGAGAAGCTTTTCCTATTGAACACAATATTAGCCAACATCCCAAAGCTTAGAATGTGAGTTGACTTAAATAAAACAAAACAAAAATTTAGCGTAGCTAACTTTCAGAAACTTTCTGAAAAGTTTTTGAATTATTAGTTACACGACCATGTTTATTTGAAGGAGTCAAATACATCAGATTTGAATGTCATTATTCTTAAGGAAAAGTACAATGGCTAAGTGGGGGTTCACCAAGAGATAAACTCTAAGAAATTGGGGAAATCTGCAGGATAAGGAGATTGGACATCTCATCTGTCTGTAGGGCTGACCAACAGCAGAAAATATAACTCTAACCCAATGCTATTGACAGAATAGAGCAAGGTAAAAATTTTTGAAAGACTTGAAAGGTGTACTGTGGGTTTGGAGGCACATATAAACCCACAGACTGATGCACAATGACACCTACAGTGCAGCTCTGAATATGGAGAGCCAGGTAGAACCATATTCAAGGACATTATTTTTCAGAATATTTTTAGACAATATAACTGAGAAGAGAGTAGAGTTTCCATGTACCTACTACCCAGTTTCCTCTATTAATAACAAATAACATCTTCACATTAGTATGAGAAAATTGTTTTGCTGAATCAAGATTGATATTTATTACTAAATAAAGCCTATGCTTCATACAGATTTCTTTAGTTCTATTACCAATATTGTTCTGAATTCCAGCCAATATACCACAATATTCCCAGTTGTCACATTTCTTTCTTTTTTAAAAAAATAGTCAAATAATTGATTTTTAAAACATGTAGGCAGAAAATCATCAAGGATATAGAGGACTTGGATAGATACACTATCAATTAACTTGACCTGAGTGACATCTATAGAACACTCAAGAACAGCAGAACACACACAGTTTTCAAGTAGGCACACCCTACTCTCATCCATAAATTAAGTCTCAACACATTTAAAGAGAATCAAGTCATACACAAGTATGTTTTCTGATCATGGTGAAAGTAAATTACAAATCAATAATTAAAAGTATATTTGAAAAAAATCTCTAAGTAATTGTAAGCAATAACACATTTCTAAGTTACCAATGAGGCAAAGAAATTATGATTATCACAGTAGACATAGAAAATGTGTTTGACAAAATATATTTGTTTCTGATTTTTTTAAAAAATTAGCCAACTAGGAATAAAAGTGAACTTTCTCAACCTTATAAGAGGCATCGACAGAAAAATCTACCACTAACATCATCATTAGAAGAAAGACTGAATCCTTTCCCTCTCCTAATATTATAAGTAAAACAACAATGTCTGTTCTTTTTCTATTTTTTAATGGTGTCCTTTTTTATTGATTTTTTAAAAACTAAAATATAGCAGAATGCATTACAATTCTTAATGCAAATCAAAACTACTCTAAGATGTCACGTTTCTTTAGGACTCTCTTGACTGTGACAGTTTCTCATTCTTTTCTTATTTTGGACTTTTTTTTTTTTTTTTTTTTTTGGTACTGGGAATTGAACACGTACCTGTATCCTCCTGCCTCAGCCTCCTGAGCAGCTGGGATCACAGGGGTGTGCCACCTCGCCCAAAAACCTTGACTGTTTTGAGGAGGACATAGCAGTTATTTTAAAGAAAACTCTCTATTGTAATTTATTTAAAGTTTTCCCAGAATGAAGGTCATCAGAGCTTATCGAAAGCACATATAATTCAGAGTGATTTATGCAAATTGATGTTAGTCTTGACTAACTGAATTAATGTTCAACAGGTTTTTCCACTATAAAGTTCCTGTTTTCCTCATTTCCACATTGTGTTCTCTGGAAGAAATTCACCATACACAGCCTTTGCTAAACAGCAGGGAATTATGCTGTCGTCCTGGTGAGTGGAATATCTATATAAATTATTTATTTTCCCCTTTGATTGGTTTATTCAATCATTTATTTACATCAAGTATAAACACTTGAATTTAATTCTGTATATTGGTAATAATTCAGTATGTAATCTAGTACCACTGTGTTTTGTTGCTCAAATTGTTCCAGATTTTGTTGTTGGGGACTCTCTTACTTGGCTCCGGTGACCTGTCATCCCATCAACCGAGCTTTAGTTTTGAACAGTTTTCCCTTTCTGGTACGACAGTTGCTCCAGACTGATCTTGCAAATATCCTATTCAGTCCTAGAATCAGTCATTTCATGAAAGAACACTGCTGTTTTGTATTGGAATATGGCATTAGAAACTCAAGATCTTGCCAGGTGTGTGCCAGGTGTGTAAACCCAGCAGCTCTGGAGGCTGAGACCAAAGGATCAAAAGGTCAAAGCCAGCCTCAGCAGTGAGATGCTAAGAAACTCAGTAAGACTCTGTCTCTAATAAAATACAAAATCGAGCTGTGGATGTGGCTCAGTGGTTGAGTGTCCCTGAGTTCAATCCCTGGTACCACCCTCCCACAACAAAAAAAGAAAGATACCCAGGATCTAGGCTTTAGAGTTGCTTATTTCTACCAGCCAATTGTCTTTAGAACTGTTACTACAATAAAGAATGAAAATACATGTGTTTATAAACTGTCTTAAATAACATTTTAATTTGAGTTTTTCTATGCAACCTTCTGTATTTGCATTGCTGTAAACATGTTTCATGATGTTTCAAACTCTGATTTTTTTAAATTGTTATGTTAGTTTTATTACTTTTTATTTTTATTATTATTTTTAGTTATACATGATGATATAATTTATTTTGACATCATTATGAAAGCATGTAATATAATTTGTTCTGATTCAGTCCCCTGTTCTTCCCCTTCCCCTCCCCATCTTTCCCCCCTCCCCCTGCTCCCTTCCCTCCACTGTACTGCTATTTACTTAAATTTTTTTCCTTCTTTTGTAATCAGTGTCTTGTGGATGTACGTGATGGTGAGATTCACTGTGGCCTATTCAGTTATGTACATAGAAAGTTAGGTCAGATTCATTCTGCTGTCTTTCCCTACCCCATCGTCCCTCCCTTCCCTGCATTCCCCTTAGCCTAGTCCGCTGATCTTTCCTCTACTCTTCTTTTTCATCCCTCTCCTCTTATTTTGTATTAGCTTCCATATGTCAGAGAAAACATCTTGTTAAGAAAGTCAGTTTCTGAGCTGACATGTTGGAATGTTGGACATACAATTTCTTCTAGCAGGTTCAGGCTTTCTGATTTAATTCCAGGGTTTTTGATCCATTTTGAGTTCAGATAAGATCTGGGTAAGAGATAATCCCACTGGTTATTCTAGCCTCCTTTCCTTGATTGTCTGTATTTTCACTCCACTGGTGAGAGATTTACCTATCATCATCTCTCATCCCCTTACTTAATTCTTCAATTCCAGTGCATGCATTGTGGTATTGGAATTAACTTGTTGGGCTGGGGTTGTAGCTTAGTGGTGGAGCAATTGCCTGGCACAGGAGGCACTGGGTTTAATACTCAAAATCACATAAAAATGAGTAAACAAAATTGTTTTGTGACCATCTACAAAAAACAAAACAAAACAAAACAAAAAACTAGTAAAATCAAACAAAGAAACAGAATAATTAACTTATACTCCTGTGGCAATCAACTCTAGAAACCAGCATTCAGTGCATGCATAGTTTCTTCCTTTTAGTCCAACATTCTTTCCACTTACTTTTAGGTCAGTATTTCTCCCATCCCTTTTAGGGACATTGTTTTGTACATTTCTTAATGCATAACAATTATTTATTCAAATTCTGGCCTGCTTTCTGGGGTTCTCATAAAACTGCTTATATAATATTTTAAAATATGTAGTTTATAGCTAACTTCACTTAGCATTATCTTCTCTAACTCCATCCATTTGCCTGCAAATGCCATGATTTTATTCTCTTTTATTGCTGAGTAATATTCCATTGTGTATATATGCCACTTATTTTTATCCATTTATCTATTGAAGGGCATCTAGGTTGGTTCCACAGTTTAGCTTTTGTGAATTGTCCTGCTATAAACATTGATGTGGGTGTGTCCCTGTAATATGCTGATTTTAAGTCCTTTGGATATAGACCAAGGAGAGGGTCAGCTGGGTCAAATGATGGTTCATTTCCCAATTTTACAAGAAATCTCCATACTGCTTTCATATTGGCTGCACATATAAGGAGGCTAATTCACAGTGGGATAGGGAGCGGAAACAAGGGTGGAATAGACGAACTCTAGATAGGGCAGAGGGGTGGGAGGGTAAGGGAGGTGGCATGGGTTAATTATTGATGGTAAAATGTTATGATCATTACCACCCAAAGTACATGTATGAAGACATGAATTGGTGTGAATATACTATGTATACAACCAGAGATATGAAAAATCATGCTATATATATGTATATATAATAAGAATTGTAATGCATTCTGATGTCATATATAAATTTTAAAAATACATTAAAAAACCTATATGCTAACAAATTGGAAAATCTAGAAGTGAAAAAAATTCTGGACACATATGAACTACCAAAATTGAACACAGAGAATATTTCAAACTTAAGTAAGCCAAAAATCAAAGAGGTAGAGGAAGAACTCAATAAAATTGTTTTGCCTTCAAATTAAAAATATATTTATATATATATATAGCATTCACTCATTTTGCAGTGAAGTTTTATGGATTTGACAAATGCCTGATGTTATGTGTCCTGCATTAGTATCATGCAAAACAATTTCATAGCTTGTAAGATTCTCAAGTGTTTACCTATTCAGCATTTAGTATCCCAGCATCCTAGCAATTGCTGATTTTTTTATCATCTGTATTTTTAAAAAATTCATAATATCATATATTCGGTATCATATCATATGTAGCTCCATTGGCTTCTTTTACTTGACAATCTGCATAGGAGATTTATCTGTGTCTTTTGCTTGCTTGATAGCTTATTTCCTTTTATTACCAAATAATCTTCAATCATATAAATGTGGTGCAACAATTTGCTTAGCATTTATTAAAGGGCATCTTGTTTGCTTACAGTTTTTTGACAGTTATAATGAGACTCCTATAAACATTGATTTGCAAGTTTCTGTGTGGGTCTAAAGTTTTTCCAATCACCTTGATGAATAACTTGAAACGTGACTGCTGGAAGGCATGGTTTCACTTCTGAAGAAACTTCAAACTGGCAATGGTCAGAGTTCCTGTTGTGCTGGAGACGTGTCTGTTTTTGTGTTTCTTTTGTTTTTTCGTGTGTAGTGGTATTTTTGGTGCCTTTAATTTGCAATGACCTAATAATATATTTGATCTATGCATTTTCTGTTATGGTATGTGTGTTCAGAATGTTCATATCTTTTACCCACTTTTATTTGCCTTCAATCTTTATCATTTTTATCTTTATGGATTCTTTCTGTATTTTGGATACACATTCACTGTGGGATATTTATTTTGCGAATGTTCTCTCCCATTATTTGGCTTCCTGGGGGGAGGTTCAGATCTCTTAATGCTCACTTTCATGAAGTATATGTTTTTGAAAGTTCAACTTACTAAATTTTTATGTCCTAGGTTTTTTTTTTTATTGTTGCTGAAGAACCTCATCACAAAACCTAAGGTGACATGGTTGTCACTAATTTGGGACAATCCTTGAATATTAGTATTTCAATATACCTTCTGTTGTGTTTTCTTCTTCTCCTGGGAATATAAGTATGCAGGCTACACTTTAACACTTCCCAAGATTCTAAATATTCTTTCATATTTTTTATCAAGGGTTTATATTTTGCTTATTGATTTCTATATATCTTTAAACTCATTAATTCATTCCTTGGCAATTTCCAGTCTACTAATGTGACCACAGAAGGTATTGTGTTTTTTTATTCTGTCTTAGAATGTCTACCTCTCTGTTCAAATACCCATCTGGTTTTGCCCACTATTTCTTTCTTTCATTACATTTCTTAACATACTGCTTATTATATAATGATTGATAATTTCAATATTTCTGTCTTATCTGACCATGTTTCTATTATGTCTGTTTCTCAAGACTGCACTTTTCAACCCTCAGTGAGAAAAGTGAAGCAGGAGGCATCAAAATACCATACCTTAAATAATACTACAGAGTTATGGCAACAAAAACAGCATGGTGCTGGCACCAAAACCCACAGGAAGACCAATGGTACAGAATAGAAGACACAGAGAAAAACCCACATAAATACACTTATCTCACACTAGACAAAGGTTCCTTAAACATACATTGGAGAAAAGATAGCCTCTTCAACAAAAGGTGCTAGGAAAACTGAAAATCCATGTGTAGAAAAATGAAACTAGACCATGTCTCTCACCTTACACAAAACTCAACTCAAAGTGGATCAAGGACCTTGGCATTAGAACAGAGATGTACACCTATTAGAAAAAAAAGTAGGTGCAAATGTCCATTTTGTTGACTTAGAAACGAAATTCCTCAACAAGTCTCCTAAAGCCCAAGAAGGAAAATAAAAAAATCAATAAATGGAATGGATTCAAACTAAAAAGCTTCTTCACAGCAAAAGAAATAATCAAGAATGTGAACAGAGAACCTACAGAATGGGAGAAAATCTTTGCCACTTCCACCTCACTTAAAGCATTAATCTCCAGTATATATAAAGATCTCAAAATACTTAACACCAAACAAAAAAACAAAACAAAACAAAACAAAAAAACCCAATCAATGAATGGGCAAAGGAACTGAACACTTTATGAAAGAAGAAATATGATAGGTCAACAAATATATGGAAAACTGTCCTACATCTCTAGCAATTAGAGAAATGAAAATTACACTGAGATTTCATCTCACTATAGTCAGAATGGCAATTATCAAGAGTACAAATAATGATAAATGTTGTTGACGATGTGAGGAAAAAGGTACACTCATACATTGCTGGTGGAACTGCAATTGATGCAACCACTCTGGAAATCAATATAGAGATCCCTTAGAAACTTGGAATGGAACCACCATTTGACCTAGTTGTCTCCCTTCTCAGCATATACCCAAAGGACTTAAAGTCAGCATATTATAGTAACTCAGCGACATCAATGTTTACAGTAGTTCAATTCACAATTACTAAGCTACAGAACCAACCTAGGTGCCCTTAAACAGATGAATGGAAAAAGAAAATGTGGGACATATATACAATGGAATATTACTCATCCATAAAGAAAAATTAAATTATGGTACTTCTCAATAAAATGGATGGAACTTGAGACCATCAATGTCAAGCAAAATAAGCCAATCCCCCAAAAAACAAAGGACAAATATCCTCTCTGATATAAGGATGCTAACTCACAATATGTTGGGGGTAAGGAGAATAGAATTTCACTGATCCAAATGTCCTTTATGTTGACTTAGAAACCAAATTCCTCAACAAGACAAAGAGGAGTGAAGGGAAGGGAGAGGGTAGGAAATAGGAAAGACAGTAGAATGGATCGGACATAACTTTCCCACATTCATACATGAATACACCACCATTATAATCCATATCACATACAACCACAAAAATGGTAAGTTATACTCCATGTATGTATGATGTGTCAAAATACATTCTACTGTCATGTGTAACTAAAGAGAACAAATAAAAAATAAAAAAGGGCTGTGCTTTTATTCTTTCTTCAATTTTTGATGGAAAACAAGACAAATAAATCAGGTAAGATAAACTAAGATTACCAGCCTATAATGTGAGATTTTTATGCTAAGCTGCCTAGAAATTGGACAGCCTTTGTTTTAATAGCTAGGTGTCAGGGACTTCAACTTCCTGCAGTATATGAGTTTTTTTGTCCCTCTTATTGTCCTTCATTTCTCTCTAAAAACTTCTCCAATAGAGTCTGTGCCCTTGAGCTATTTGAGTTGAAATCTACTGTTATTATACTGGAGTTCTGCTGATGCCGACTAAGGATGGGGAGGGGGGAGCTCTGAGCAGCCATTGGTGGGACTGTCCCCCTTGGCTGTGTCCTTCAGTATCGCACAGCCCCATCTCAGGTGAGACCAGAAAGCTGGGATTCCTGGCCCAGGGAACCTCCTCGCAGAGAATCCGGGTCTGTTCTCAGGACTCTTTACCTTTGCTGCAGAGAACACCACAGGCCTGTTTGCAGGGACTCCTATTCCCACTACCTGCCAAAGCCACACGGGATGTTTTTGACTCTTTGCCATGAGAAACTGCTTTCTGGAGACACAGCATATGAGTTTGGGGGGCCCTGGGACTGTTTCTTCCAGGAGGTTTCTTTTTTTTTAGCTATCCTGCTGTTGCACTTTCCAGCTCCAGCAATTACTCTAAATTACTCTTGAAGTGCTTCTACATTTTATGGCTCTGACTGGCTCTGATGGCTTCTGCTCCAGATAAGCAGGCCTCGCCTGTGATTTTCTGTTTTTGTCTGTCCCTCCAGATTTCAGGTGGTGATGGGGCCTGTGACCTCAAGGCTCTGATGGGTCCAGGAAACCTCTCAGTTTGCTCATACTGCTTCTTGTTGTAAAGATGGAAACGTCGAATACCACCAGACCCTTGCCCAGTTAAAACTAGAAGACCCCTTCGACTTTTGTACCTTAAGTGTGGCACATACCTGATACGTCAGCAAAATGAAATATCAGTGACCAGAAGAAAAAAGTAATCAGAGCCACCATTTAGATTGCTTATCAGGCACAATGAGAAAATATATTAGTAAATAAGCGGAGTGTACACATTTAATAGGTATGAAGTATAGCATAACTTTGGTAGATAAGGGCATTCGGTTAGAGTTATAAATAATAAGATGCCTTTTCAGGGATGCGGTGGTAGCTCAATGGTAGTAGAGCTGTTGCCTAGCACATGTGAGGTCTTGGGTTTGATCCTCAGTACCACATAAAAATAAATTAATAAGATAAAGATATTCTGTTCATCTACAACTAATATATATATATATATAAAAGATATATATATTATATATATATATATAAAAGATATATTTATATAAAATTACCCCTTAGCAATAGCACTTTTCAGAGCCTTCTTTTTTTTTAATTGAAGCCCTCACCCCATCACCTTCCCAACTTCTGTGATTGCCTGTGTACTACAGATCCTCAGAACAAATGGAGTATAGAGGAACAGAGCATTTTTGTTCACATTGTTTTATCAATATACTTTTGTAGCACGTGATGTATTTAGATACTTTGTTCTATTATAGGAATATCATTTGAGTACACATAATTTTTGTCAGAATTTCTTAAAAGGACTAAAAACATAAAAAGTCTGTACTCCACATCCATCTGTTGATCTGGCAGTCAGCTCATTTTTAAATCAAGGATTAAACCAAAGGAGATGTGTCACCCCTTACAATCATTTATCATTTAATAAATTTATCTGCAGAAGCAAATTAGTCACAAACCTAATTAAAAACAGCAACATTAAAACTCACCATAATAGGACATCAAAGAGTAAAGCACCTACTCTAGAAAATGACACAAAAATCTGAATGGCGCAGAAGAAACTTTGACACTGCTACAGTATTTGTAACCATTTCTAGTTGACAGGTATTCTTGGGTATTCAAGTATTTTTCTGGTTTTGGAGGTAGGAAGGGTGCAATTTCATACCATAATTCTGAGAAAGTAAAAACAAGAATTTAATTGATATGTAAATTAGGCATAAAGTAACAAGCATCACATTTTATTGTGGATAATGAATGTTTTCTTAAGACCATGAAGGTAAAGAACGTAACAACCAGTACATTGACAAAAGATTCCAGTGACTGAGGACCAAGTTCAGTAAGGAAATGGATAGGATTTTTGTATAACACTCATATTTGAGTCTTGTGTGGGGGTACTTGTTGTTTCTGTTTTGTTTTCTTTTAATTACATGATGAAATATACAAAAGAAAGGAAAAGAGACCTCTGAGGATAAAAAAAAAAGAAATTTTCACTGAAAATTTATTACATGTATTTTCTTGGGCTTCACATTAGAAATGTATTGATGAAGACAAAGCATTATATATAAAAATTACACTGAATGTGGTTCAAAATAACATTTTTCAAAGAAAATACCTTGAGGTTATTGACTCAATCTGTATTTAAGTAACATTTGATTTTAGCACTTCACAGAAATTCGAATCAAATCTTGGTGCTCAAATATGTGGATTCTCTAAAAGCTGATTTTATTTTCTTAAATTCTGTTCAAGTTTTAGTTTTAATAAGTCAATATACTAGGGAAAATTTTTAAAAATTTCAAAGTTTAAAGAAATATACCATTTTACAACATATTATTTAAATCATTTTGAATATATTTATATTTCATTATTGTTACTTATGAATTTTTTAAAATTGATTTATTTAGTTCTTAATAAAGTTTAACCAGGACGCAACAATTATTTTCTTTAACTATATTTGGGAATGATCAGTCAATTTAATGTGAATAAAAGCCACAGAAAAAGACCAAATTTATTTAAAGACTTTTTAAAGATTTCTCTTTAGCAGCCTGAGGTCCATCTCATGCAAAACTTGCAAAATATCTTTTAATAAAAATAAAAATAATTATAACATTCAGTGGAGATGCCAAAACATTTGATGATAAATTTAGCAGTAAAATATTGTTAGAAGTAGCCATGGCGGGTGGTCTCTACTCCCGAAGCCATATGTGGATAAACACATAAGCATTTTAATGTGTATTTCAGTGTAAAGTATATAGGAGGAACGGAATCTCCTCTCAAGCCTTTTCTTAGCACTGCCTATAGCAAGCCATTAAAAAAAAAAATTGTTAGCTGGGTGCAGTGGCATAAACCTAGCCTATAATCCAAGCAGCTTATGAGGCTGAGGCAGGAGGACTACAGGTCAAGGCCAGCCTCAGCAATATAGCAAGGTCCTAAAGCAACTCAGCAAGACCCTGTTTCTACACAAAACATTAAAAATAGTTGGAGATGTGGCACAGGGATTAAGCACCCCTGAGTTCAATCCCTGGTTTAAAAAAAAATCATTTGTAAATGAAAATGTCAGACTCTAAAAATTTAAAGTCCTGTCTATCTATCTATCTATTTATTATATATTTTTAGTTGCAGGTGGACATAATACCTTTATTTTATTTTTATGTGATGCTGAGGATCAAACTCAGTGCCTCAGGTGTGGTAGGCGAGCATCCTACCACTGAGCCCCAGCCCCAGCCCAAAACTCCTATTTAAATGAGACCAAAGGAGATATAATGAAGAAAATGAAGAACTGGTTTACAGTCTACCAGGTCTTCTGCGACTTTTGAGGTAATTCAGATGAGGAATCTGGCTCCTGGTCAAGAACATTTACATTATACTTCAGGCAGGACCTCAGCACTCCTGTAGGGTTTACCCAGCAGGACTCATGGGGGAATGCACCCTTTCCCATTAGACTTCTGGAGGGAGATGCATTCAAGGACGTGGGCTCTGGGGATGGTCATTCTCATTGATACGTGCACTCCCAGTCTCAGTGATTTCATTCTTAGATATCTTATATGAGGCCTTGAGCAGAGATCTCCAGGTGCCAGTGGTGTGAACTCTTCACTGTGGAATGAGGAGAAATTTTAAAGCATTTTGCTCTACTCTGTCTCAAGCGAAAGTACTTTTCTACATCTGGTCCTTTGTCTTGCCACTGCCCTGACCAAGAGTTCAAAACACAAGGAGCTTTTTATTTAATGACATGACCCATGCTGCTCCACCTACCTCAGTTGTGAACACCATTCCACTGGGGAAAATGGAAACTTGGCGCTTTCTCTGCTCTCAGCCTCTTGCTTATTATAATGATCTATGCCCTGAAAAGTCCATCATAAATTAAAAATAATGTCGGTTTAAAATGTATTTAATGCATTTAATTTACCCAACATCCTACTTCAGTAACACAGTGCATTCAAGAGCAGCTTACCATTGGGACTTCATGGCTGGCTGAAATCTGCAGCTCCCTGTCACTGCCCAAAATTGCAAAAGAGTATTTTACTCCCTGCCATTATCTAAGGAAACACTAAATTCAAATTCAAAAACTGATTTCTGCTGAATGCATATCACTTTTGATCCACCCTAATGTTCAAAAATTGTGCAAAAATTCCTTTGTTTGATAAAGAATATTTACTAGATACCTCCAGGTGGTATCATACTTAATGGTGTGAAAGTAAAAGACATTCTGTCAAGATAACAAAAAAAAAAAGATGCTCCCTCTCACAACTGCTTTTCAGAAAGTACTGAAGTCCTCACTAACATAAGACAAGAAAAGTAAATAATGGAAGGAATACAGATCGTGAAGAAAAAAATAAAACTGCCTTTTTTCACAAAAGGTATCATTAACTATTGAAAATCTATAAAAACTGATAAAAAAAATCTCCCAGAAATGATAACCAATTATATCAATGTTGCCAGATAAAAAGACTCAGTTGTTGTAAAAATTTTTATTTCCAACTTGCTCAACAGATTCAATGTGATCCCTATAAAAACCCCAGCAAGTTGTTTTGTGGATATTTCAAACTTAGATAATCTAAGTTTGTATGAACTACCAAATTATCAAAGAAGATAAACAGACAGCAAGTAATTATATTAATGGGCATTGGACTCCATGGCTCATTGGGGAATTTCAGTATATGATCCAGCAATTGTATTTGCTAGTATGAACACAAAGAGTTAAAAATCTATGTCCAAAAAAAAACCACGTTTATAGATGTTTATAGTAGCTTTGTTTATAATTGCCTAAACCTGCAAACAACCGAGATGCCTTTAGTAACAAGTGGACCAATGTGGAGTGGGATGTTTATGGTAGGGGAGGTTTTATGTGTGTCTAATAAATCTGCACACACACAACACACACCAAAACTTAGACCCAATGATTATACAAGGAAAATGTATTTTATTTAAAAACAGAGAATGAGAACAAACACTAATTCAAAAATATGTACAAAGCTTTGGGCTCAGTATGCAAAAAATGGAAGGAATATAATTTTCATCAAGAAAGACTGAATAAACATACTGTAACACGTCATAGGATGAAATACTCGTCAACAATTAACAAGCCTTAACTATGGACATAATACCAATGAATCTAAAAATATATTAAGTGAAAAAAGCCACAAGAAAAATAGAACATTATATAATTATAATTATATGGTATTGTAGAACTGATGAAACTAGCAAATGGTGGTAAATATCAGAGCTGGGTATGACTGGTGAGGTAAGGGACAAGGTCACAAAGGAACCATCTGGCTCAAGAAAAAGTATGATCTTCTTTTGAGTAATGGTGACATACCACTAGGCATTACCAAATAACATGTAACTACACACTTCATTTCAACTTCATTGTATGTTATTACATAAAAATATACCTCTATAAGTGAAAAAATATATATATATTCGACTTTCCATTCATGAAGCAACTTAATCATTATATTTTTCTTGACAATGTTATTTTCATTTACAGTATCTTTGAGTTTCTACTGATAACAAAGTTGACTGAAAAGTAGTTAATAGAATTGAATTCTGACATGAATTATTTTTATTGAATATTTTGGAGTGATGGTCTCTTGCTTTTTGGGTAGAAAATAAATAATGCCATTTTACATACAGAAATATGATGGTTTAAAGAACAGCAGAAAGAAGATCCATAATTCCTTGAACAAAATGTTAGCTTGTGATAGAGATTTTATTTGAGATCTATGAAATAAATATGTAAAAAGTATTTCTTAAAAGTACCAGGAACTTTATTTGAAAAATATATTAACAAAAATACTCTGCACCAACAGTCCTTAACACTTTCTTCTATGTGCTATTTCCCCAGAAACAATACCACATGATGCAATACATTTATATATTGATGGGTATGTGGACACGTAGATTATCATTTGAGGAAACAAGTGAAGAGTAGTGTTTACTTAGGTTTTCCAAATGACAAAAATCTTGCATGACAATAGTGCATGAATCAACATTTGTACCATTGCATTTATTTTATTTCATGTCTTCTGATGGTTGTATTTATGTTGCTTTCAGTACACTTATGCCAAAACATCTCCTGATTAAACTTTGGAAATATACATCCCCATCTCTTTTGCTTTTGCTGAAGTCACTTCCACATGGGATACACTTTCTAGAGTATGCTAACATAGGAGATAAGAGGGGAAAAGCTAGAGATATTGTGTCCGACATGGTTAGGTGATACTAGGCACATGATTCAAATGGTCCTCTCTCCACTGTAACTCAGGCTGATCTCAAACTGAACCTCACGAATGAGCAAGAGAGCACTGGGTAAAAATCCAGCCTAATCGGATCCTCAAACATTTTTTGTTTTATTTTTATTTTTTATTAATACACCATAATTGTACACACTTATGGTGTATAATGTGATATTTTGAAATATATGTACATTACATAATGATCAAAGCAGAGTAATTAGTTGCTCATCGCCTTGAACAGATTGTTGCTTTCTGGAGAGAACATTCAAAATCCTCACTTCTGTTTTCAAATATATGTAGAACACCAGAAATGCTTCTTCCCTTCCATCTGTAATGCTGTACTAATTGACCAATTTCTCCCCCAGCCTCTAGTACCCACGACCTACTCTCCACCTCTATGAACTTAGGATTTTTTCATTTTAATTCTAAAAACAAGGTGTTTAATGTAGAGGACACTATCAGAGACTTATTATATCAGATGACTGTCTAAAAACTAGGTTACACTTGATTTAAGTCTCTTCTAAGCAGCAATAAGGAAAATGAATGCTAAGATAAAAAGTTAGGAAAAATTAATAATTAATAAATACAGTTATCAATCTGAATCTTTCCAAAGTGATTGAGAGTCTAAATAAATACCCAGGCCCTGAGTAGTGGAGAAGTGAAGGCTTTCCTCTTCCACAACAGGAGAGGGAGGGTGAAAGTGGAGTCCTGTCTCCTCTGGCCCCTTTTGTGCCCCGCAGATGCCCTCAGCCTAGGAGGACCCAGAACTTTTAAAGTGACTCAGACATTTTGGTGCCTGCAGCCTCAATACCACTTCTACTACCAGGGACTTGAAAGACTGTAGGATTCTCTGGAGCAGTGATGTCAAGCGGAACTCAACATTAGATCAGATTGGAGCAAACAAACCTGAATCTCCTCCCCTATCTCCTAAGTGGTGAAGGCTGGAAGATTTAGATCTGCTCACTGCAGGTATTGGAATCTTTTATGATTTTTCCACAAAGAAATTTTGCGAATTATAAAAATAACACAAATAATAATAATCTATGTTTGAATAGTCAGTTGGCATTAACAGAATCCAAAACAGAGAGTTAATATGAATAAAAACTGCTAAAATATGTTGGGTTACCTATAAAATTATATATATAAAGAGAAAAAATTGTGTAATTCTGACAGAAGAATTACAATGAGAAATTATGAGGTAAATGGGGCGAAGTGTAGAGTTTTTACTTTATTTATCTTAGAGACATGAGAGATCAGTGGAAGTTACTGAACAGTTGTTATGGTAAACAAAGATGTAGGTGAAAAGTAAGTTCATTAAAGTTTAAGGTTTTAAAACCATAATTTCATTTCTAATAAAGTAATCAATGTAATTAATGTGAATAAATATAATACATAATGTCAATAATCTAAGTTGTTTGATAATAAAATATAATATTTAATGGTTCAACAAATGAAATTTTATGCTGTTTCAATCAAGTTATTGCCCACTGGGGCTTGGGATATAGCTCTGTTGGTAAAGTGCTTGCCTAGCATGCACAAGGTCCTGGGTTCAATCCCCAGTACCACCACCAAAAAAAAAAAAAAAAGTGATTGCTCACATAAAAAAAGATAGGTTTTCCTATCTTTTACTAAAATCATGCTGGGTACAGTGGTGCACACCTGTAATCAAAGCAGCTTGTGATCCAGACACAAGAGAATTGCAAGTTCAAACCCAGCTTCAGCAATTAAACAAGGCCCTAAGCAACTTAGGAGACCCTGTTTCAAAATAAAAGATTGTTTAAAAGCAGGTGCTTCTAGGAATGTGGTTCAGTGATTAAGCACCCAGGGGTGCATAATCAATCCCTGATACAACAAATAAATAAGTAAGGTTGCCACTATTCTTTTTCACATTAATGCATCTTTTTTTGGTTTTTGTTTTACAAATATGATATGGCATTTAGTCAAAGTCTGTTAATTCAAATTCCAGGCTATTTAGCTAGGCTTTGTATGTGAAGTTAAGTTTTTGCTGAAATTGTGAGAAAGACTGAGTTATAGGTTCTTTCTCC
Source organism: Ictidomys tridecemlineatus (assembly GCF_052094955.1). Taxonomy (NCBI): domain Eukaryota; kingdom Metazoa; phylum Chordata; class Mammalia; order Rodentia; family Sciuridae; genus Ictidomys; species Ictidomys tridecemlineatus. The sequence goes on along the minus strand of NC_135485.1, from coordinate 138,720,527 downwards.
AAAAAGTGGAACCCAAAATACATAATTTGAAATAGATAGCACAAGTTGCACTTTATATTAAGTAAGCAATTTCAGTATACTTACCATATAAATACTCCACTGAACTTATACTTGCAAGTCTGGTTAAGGTTAGGAAAAGATCTATATCAAATTAATGAACTCTACTTGTGCTGACATACTCAGAAAAGATAGCTTAAATTATAAGATTTTACTCTTATGTAGGATAAGAAATTTTAGCAGAAACTAGAATTCAAAGAATGTCATTTTAGATAGATCTTCATGATATTTTCTTTTGTAATACAGATCTCTTTGCATAGTGTTTTATGCTGAGAGTAGGTGCTAGAAAGCCTCAAATAAAATTGTTTGGCAAACAATATACTTAATAGTGCTTATGATTTCTCTTATTTATCAACAGTTTTACCAAAATGCATTATTTCATATTCCATAGACATTAAAAAGTTTGAGTATAGATAATAAAAATATCTATGTACATCAAAATATAACATTCTTACATATATTTATATTTTAGTTTTACTTGCTTTGACTTTATATATAATCTCAATAAATGCAAAGATAATTTATTATTTAAAGTTGGATATTTTAAAAGTGGAGCAACCCCACTGAATGTTACTAGAATTATTATTATTATTACTATTATAAAATGAGAGAAGATAGAAAATAATAGTTGTAAATCTTTCCTCATGTTTTTATGAAAGACTAAAATGCTTACTGAAATTAACTTAATCAATATCCAGGAAAGCCAGTCATGGTAGCACATGCTTGTAATCCCAGCAGTTTGGGAGGCTGAGGTGGGAGGATCTTGAATTGAAAACCAGCCTCAGCAACAGCAAGGTGCTAAGAGCCCCTGTCTCTAAATAAAATGCAAAATTGAGTTGGGGATGTGGGTCAGGGGTTGAATGACTCTTGAGTTCAATCCCCAACACCACCACCCCCACAAAAATAATAACAGTAATAATAATAAACATGGAAAAATCTAAAATACAATTGAAGAAGAAAAGGTACTTAACAAAAATGAAAGTAAAAAAGCATACAAATATTTAAAATTAGGAATTAAGGAAGAAAATCATGATTAAATAAAGAAAATCATGATTACAATACGGAAAAATGATGAAACAGAAGAAATGAAAGTTAATACTTTCCTAAGATCCATGCAACTACTTCTGAAAATCTGTACAGAAGAAACTATTTGTAGGACAACTTTGTTTAAAAGAGTACCTCAAAGAGATGGATATTATAATGAAAACGAAAACAAATAGGAAAATTTAAGTGGCCTAATGCTCTCAGCTTAAAGGAATATTCTGAAGACCTCTTTTAGAAGGCAATTCTTTGAAAATAAAAAATGAATATATTAATTATGTGCCATTCAAATCTTTCAAGAAAACAGAGCATGAAGAAAATTCCATATGCCATTTGTGTGTCCACAAAAATACTTATACTAAACCTGAAGTAGAAAGGCTACAGAAAGAAAAAAGAAAATATATTTTAAATTTACCAATGAATTACATATAATATATTAAATATAATTCTGAGGCTGATTGGATAATTATCACAACCAAATGATATCAATAAAATAAATGTAATATTTGTTATTATGAAACTTATTATATAAAATATTTTGTTGAAAATTTGAATACACCTTTGTAGAGGGTCAAAATCCTCGTGCTATAATCATGTGCTATGCTAGCATGCTATTTGGCATTCCAGCCTCTGAAACTTAACTAAATATTTTTTTTATAATTAGCCTGACTTAGGTACTTTATTATAGCAAGAAAACCAGACTAATAAATGCAATATGACAAATCTCTAGCACTTGCAATCCATCCTACCTGACATGTGAATTAACCCATTGTCTAGGAATCCCTGTTACTTACCTGTTAGTCACTTGGTAGCTATTTATTTTATCAAATCAACTATTGCAATACCTTAGTGCTTGTATTAAATTAACTCTTATATTACTTAATAATCTCCCCAAAGCACAAGAGTAGTGATGCTCACAATTCAGATATTCCAAATACAACCCAACAGTGCTTCTTTAAGTGAAAAGGTAAATGTTTTATACTTAAGGAAAGATGTGTAAATACAGTACAATAAGATGCTTTTTAACTTTCATTATAGTATATTGTTATTGTTATTGCACAATATTTATCTTTGCTAAACCCTTTCGGTGACTAACTTATAAATTATATCTTATTGCAAATATGTATGTACAGGAAACAGCACAGTAAATATAGGCTTAATACTACCCAGGTTTTCAGGTATCTATGGGGGTTCTTGATATATATATATATATCTTCCAAAGATGAGAGGGACTGCTACATAAGAAGAAGTCACAGACATTTACAAGATCTCCCAGACTTCAACAAAAACACAAAAATGAGTAGTTAAGGCCCTCAAAAAGGGCCTTAACTATTAAATATCTAAATAAAGTAGATATGATGTCCCATTGGGGATTAGTGATAATCCATGGCAGCTGTAGAAATAAAACAGAGTATACGTAGTTGAAGTAATTAAAGTGTGTAGGGAAGACCCAATTTGAGGGACAATGCAAAGAAACATTAAACTGGTGTTCCAAGGGACACTTGAAGTCTATCAATATCAGATCCAAAGCAATTTGTACACTTTCACACTGCGTGTGGGAATATAGAATGATGCAGCCACTTGGAAAAAGTTTGTGCATTTCTCAGAAAGTTGAATATTTGCTTAACCTCTATCATTAGCAGAATAAAGCCCCCTCGCCACCAAATGTTGTCCCTAATCCCTAGCATATTATGTTTGGTTATACAAAAAGAAAGGTTTGACATTGAAGATGGAAAAGTTTGCTAATAGAAAACCTGAAAATAAGGAGTTCATCTTGTAGCTTGTAGCATGTAGGTTGCTGGATGTCATCTTAAGGATATTTTTAAATGGGAGAAAAGTAGGACATAGAAAGATATATGAAAATGTATTGTTACAGTTTGGATATGAGGTGTCCCCTTAAAGTTCATATGTGAGACTGTGAATTAATGTTCAGAGGTGAAAAGATGAGATTATGAGAGAGCTAAACTAATCAGTGAATTAATCAACTTTAATGGATTGACTGGATGGTAACTATCAGCTGGTAGGAGGTGGCTGGAGAAAGTCAGTCCCTGGGGGAATGCTTTGGGGGTTTACATATTGTCCCTGGTACCTTACTTTCTTTTGTTCTCTGCTTCCTGGTTGCTAAGTTTTGAGCTGCTTCACACACACACAGAAACAAACAAATTTCACTAGAACATATTCACTATTGCTTCTTTCCTCTGCACATTCACTGGGCATGTTCTCAAAATAAGTGTATTTCTATGAAAATGATCTTTAATATGATTATATTAATTAATTATAATTGAAAACAATTAAAGGGGCATCACTGAAGAAAAAAAACAAATAAAATATGATATGCCCAAACAATAACATATCTATTGTTAAACATAACGTGTTTATTATAGTCAACAAAGAAACCACAGACACATGATTGGGAAAGGGCAGTGCCTTCAATAACTCAGGCTGAGAAAGTGGATATACATTGTCAGAGAAATGAAATCAGTCCCTAATCTTAAGCCATTTGCAAATATCAACCCAGAATGGATAAATAATAAAACACAAGACCTAGAATATAAAAATAGAAGAAAACATAAGAAGAAGGCTTCATGATACCAGTCTATGTGAAAGTTTCTGGATTGTGATTCCAAAAAGAAGTCACTGAAAGCAAACAATAAACAAATGTAATTACACGGAATTCAAAAGCTTCTCAAGCTGCAGAACATGAAAAAACATTTACAAAGCACACATCTGATATGGCATTAATATCAACAAAATAACCAAGTAACTCAAATTCAATAATATATAAACAAATAACCAGTTCAAAATGACCAAAGAACATGAACTTAATTTTCCAAAAGAAGACACATAAATGGCAAATAATTATTGAAAAAATGCTAAATTCACTAATCATAAGAAAAAATGTAAATCAAAAAACCACAATGAGATATCACCACATAGCTGTTAGAATGGCTACTATTAAAAGAACAATAGATTAAATACAAAAGGTGGTGAGGATGGAAGAACAGGTAACACTTGTCACCTGTTTGTAGAGATGGAAATTAACACAGACATTATGGAACACTGTATTCAGGTTCCAGAAAAAAATAAAAATAGATCTACTACATGATCCAGTCCTGCTACCATTAGGGATATATACAAGTGGAATAAATTCAGTTTTTCACAGATATTTGCACTGCCATGTTCACTGTATCCTTCACAATAACCAAGACAGACATCAACCAACTGTTCATTATTGGAAAATTGCCATGTATATATGCAAAATTAAATATGATTCCAACTTGAAAAGGATGATATTAGAGGACATTAGGTTACATGAAATAATCCAGATACAAAAAAATAATGAATTATTTCACTTACAAGTAGAATGTAAAAATATCAGACTTAGAATAAGATGGTGGTTACAATTCTTTTCAGGGATCAAGGAATTGGGAAAATATTGGTCACAGAGAAATTTTCAGTGACACAGAAAAAGTAAATTCCAGAGATCGATTGCATATCATGATGACTGCATTTAAGATCAATGTATTGTATGCTTGAAAAATCCTAAGAAAATAGATTTTAGGTATTCTCCCCAAACACAAAAAAATAAGTGAAGTAATGCTTTTGCTAAATAGCTTGACCTAGCTATTCCTCAATGTGTACATATACCTTCCATCAAACCCGCTGATGACTTCAAAGACATATTGAAAACCACAGAACTCAAGTTTGAGCAGAAGAGCAGTGTTCCCTCTCTCAGTGGTGAGTTCATGGTAATGAGAAGCCACCATGACACCAGACCTGGGAACAAGAAGATGCAATGGATTGCAGCAGAAACCTCAGGCAAATGTGCTTAGAAAATTTTAAGAATGCAATTTTTCTTCTTCAAGGACTACATATATGCAGATGCACAATTTGACTGGCTTTTGTCATCAGGAATTTACTTGTTGTATGTGAAAAATAGATTTAGTTTTTAAAGGGGAAGCCAAGAAGGCTGATACACTGGGGACACTGGATCAATATCTTCATTTCTTTCTTCTAACAGAGAAAGAAAATTGACAATTAGTTTTGAAAGGAAACCTATTTCAGCAATACAATTTTATACATTCCCAGATTCAACTAAATTTTTTCATTGCTCTTCTGTCACCCCAAAACATTTTAAATCTAGAAATGAATTCATGGCTATGGATGAATCATGAAGTATGGGATATACTATTGAGGTAAATATATTACTCTAGAGATTTGCATGTCTAGCAAAGGGATTTTATTTCATTACGTTCTGACTGTCCAAAAGTATTTTTTTTACTGAACCTGACATTTAATGGTGTACTTTTATATCTGATCAATGAAGCTTTTATTTATATCAAGGGCTTTCATTGTGAGAAAATAAAAGTTACAATTTACATCTCCTCCTTTCTTATCAGAACACATTTCCCAAGAATGACTTTCCATATCAATTCAACTTAACAGTAAAACAGATCAAATAAATAAAGAAAAAAATACCCCACCACCTCAAATTTCTTAAATTATCTGCAAAGTAGAAATGTCACAATCAACTCCTAACATTTCATGGAAACTGATCTTGCTAAATTCCCTCTGTTGCTAAATCTATTAAAGAAGGTTTTGTCTTTCACTACTTAATCATTCCAATAATGTCTTATAGAGCTGACCATTACCCAGTCCTTGAAATTCATTCATCCTGTTTCACATTACTCATTTATCTGTTTGTCTGCTCTTTCTCTGGCACTTTTTATCCCCTTCAGTGAAACTCAGCTGAATACTTGCCTAAGAGAGCTAAGTTCCATCCTGTCTTCCTGGTGTGCCTCTCTCCATTCTTCTCCAAACGGACATTGTCTACCCTCATAACCTTGAATGCCAGGATCATACTGACAGCTCACTCAGTGTACATCCACTCCTAAACGTTTTTGAAGTTCAACATCATGAAGCAATTAATCACTTTGCATCTGTACTAAGCTTTTTCACAACCAAAGAAAACTATACATCTTTAGAAATGAAAACTTGGATTTATCCTTCAGAAGTGTTCCTTCTTTATTAACACCCATCTCTTAAATTATACACTCATAAACTCATGTGTTGAAGACAGAAAACTTGGAATCATCCTGGAAATCTATTTGAGTCACAGACGCACAGAGTTCAGAACCTGCCACATCCCCAAAGTGCCCAGGTTTCATCATCCCATTACCCCAATCACTGCATCACCTTTTACCTAAATTTGAAAGTTATTTCCAATAACTTCTTTGCTGTATTCATCTTCTCTTTGTTATTTTCAATAAAAGCAAGACCAATTACTTTTCCAACCATTTTTGCTGAAGTGCCTATTGTGAAACTTAACAATAGGTGCTTGTTAGATATTTTTGAATCAAAGAATGCAGCCACTTAATTAAAAGACAGGTGAAAATTCCTTTTCTTCAAATTTTGTTAATGACCAAAAAAAAATCAGCTGTTCAATGAACATAATTCAGTTTATACACTCCCTTTTTATGATTTTTTTTCTGATTGATGGCTCTCACTATTTTAATTTGAGAAAATAGACCTGCACCAACTTTGTAAAGTTGAGCATTTGATGAATTGATTGATACGATTCCATTCTTTGGTTGCATGAAGCAGGGGAAGCAGTTGAAACACCATTGTATCATCAGCAGGAAGAGGAGGGAAGTGAGGCAGAATACCTCCATAGTGAATTTTCATGCACAAGTCCTTGCTTCTGCCTTCAGTGGTATTTTACATGCTTGCCCTCACCTAAGTGACTCTTTGGTGCTCCTCACTGGAGTCCTAGCAGCCTATGGATATCAAATTTGTTTGAATAACTGCCCTTGACCTTGTCATTGGGGTGTGGGTAGAAGTCACAGTGTTCCAGTTTCAAGACAGAGACTTTGGGGCTCCTGGATGTCTCCTCTCACCCTCTTGTGCCTTGAGAACAGGCTAGCTGAATTGATTATTCCAAGGTGAGAGGGGCTGATAAAGAAAGGTTTGAGGCAGGTGCAGTGGCTCATGCCTGTAATCCCAGAGGCTCCAGAGACTGAGGAGGAGGTTCAAACCCAGCCTCAGCAATTTAGCAAGGCCCTAAGCAACTCAGTGAGACCCTGCCTCTAAATAAAATATTTTAAAATATATAAAATATGTTGCTTAGTGATTAAGCGCCGCTGAGTTCAATCCCTGGTACTGGGAAAAAGAAAAAAAAAAAGAAAAGGTTTGAGAAGATCATCTTAGTGACACCAGAATGTGTGACAAGTGAAAATATTTAAGACCCATTGTGAGTTATAACAACATGATGGATAAAAATAACCTATTTTACTACAAGAAATAGTAGATACAATTATTTAAACTGGGAGACAATACTTAATAAGAGAGAATACTTTAGGAATGATAGATCTATACTTGAAATTTTGAATGAATTTTAAGATTGATTTAAATTTGCAAATAACATGGATCTTTTAAAATTATAAATGGAAATTTATAATAAATATGAAATATCCATTAATACAAGCAACTCTTACCTTTGCAATTCTTCTCTTCTCCTCTTTAAATGATGACCAAACTTATAATTTTTTTTTCTTTTTTTTTTTTGTATCTGGGGATTGAATAAAAGGGCCTCACATGTACTGGGCAAGCACTGTACCACTGAGCAATATCTCTTCCCAAAACACAGGACTCTGGCTACTATCTTTGTGAGAGTTTGTTGCGCTTTCTGTCCACTTCTTTAATACTATGTTTGTTGTGTGTTTGGTTTTGTTTCTGGATCAAATTATTTTAGACTATATGGATTTTTCTGAAACATTTTTTAAAAAGTAATTCTGTTTCTATGGTAGATCTAGGTTGATACAAACAGAACTAGATTAGTTTTAAAAGCTATACAGTAGTTTTTGTAGTGATATACTACATTATATCTAATTTGATAGATATTTTCTTCTATTCTCTGTTTTTTACTACTTCAAAAGTTACACAATTTGTACTTTGAATATGGCTCTTCATAGATGTGCAAGAGAGTCCACAGGGCATAAACAAAGTATGAAATCTTAAAGACCGTTCATTTCCATGCATTCTCATTGGCCTGAATTCAGTGTTGTTAACCAACAGCTGCAAGAGATTATATAAAACACAGTCTTTCTATTTACTCATGGAAAAATGTAAAAGAGTTGTCACTGACTTTGCTATACCCCTCCAATGACCACAATTGTAAAATAAACATTTATTTATATTGTAAATATTCAGTATAGTGTTGGTGGGAGTAATTGGGCAGCACGTTTCCAAAGGATTGTAATTCAATTGTAAATTTTAATTGATTGTAAAATTTAATAATAGAGGCATAATAATTGTTTTAATTTCGAATATAAAATAAACACCAAATTTTCAGTTTATGATGGTGATGTTTGCCTTCAACCTCAAATTTTATTTTTGCCTCAAATTCACATGGATTTTAAAACGACTTCAGTATTTAAATATCTATTTTTCTTCCTTTTGCAAATGTAAATATATAAATCATATGTATATGTATTTATATATGTATATGTTGCTTCTTATTTTATTATAATTGCTATAACCTAAAATATTCCTTACTTAATTTGAATTTTGAGTAATGTGTTAAAATCTTTATAATGGTAGCTCTATTCTCCTGTTTTCCTTTTATTTCTTGTGTAATATATTTAGTATTTATTTAAAGATCCATTTGCTGTGATTACTGCCTGTTCTCAGTTGAACTTTTATATCACAATTGAGCCCTCATGATGGGATTATATCCATTTTATAAGGAGACTACAGAAACCTCTCTGTGTCTGTCCCTCTTCTTGTTCCTTACATACACCCTTTGGAAAGGCCATGTGAACATACATCAAGATGGCAGCTATCTAAGTCTATTGATGTGATGATTTACATTTATTGATTTCCCTATGTTGAAGAACCCTTGCAATTTTATTTATTTTTTCAAAGAACCAACTTTTTGTTTTCTCAAATTTTTCAATTGTTTCTTTTGTTTTGATTTCATTGATTACAGCTCTGATTCTTACTACTTGCTCTCTTCTACTGCTTTTGGTGTTGATTTGTTCTTCTTTTTTCTAAAGTTTGAGATATAATGTTAGGTCATTTATTTGTTGACTTTCTTTTCTATTAAGAAATGAACCACATGTAATGAACTTTCCTCTTAATACTGCCTGAATAGTGTCCCAGAGATTTTGATATATCAGTATTCTCATTTACCTGTAAGAATTTTTTAATCTCTTCCTTGATATTTTTTTGCAATCCATTGCTCATTCAGTAGCATTTCTAATTAGATTTTTAATTTCATTCCATTATGATCTAATAAAATGCAGAGTAGTATCTCTATTTTTTTGTATTTGCTAAGAGTTGCTCTGTGACATAATATATGGTCTATTTTAGAGAAGGATCTATGTGCTTCTGAGAATAAAGTGTATTTGCTTGTTGAAGGGTGAAATATTCTATACATGTCATTTAAGTCTAAGTTGTTGATTGTATTATTGAGTTCTATAATTTTTTTATTCGGCTTTTATTTAGAATCTATTGAATGGTGAAAAAAATGTGTTGAAGTCACCCAAAATTATTGTGTTGTGGTCAATTTGACTCTTGAACTTGAGAAAAATTTGTTTGATGAACATAGATGCTTCATTGCTTGGTGAATATATATTTATAATTGTTATGTCTTGTTGGTGTGTGTGGTTCCCTTGAGCAGTATGTAATGTCCTTCTTTGTTCCATTTGATTAACTTTAGCTTGAAGTCTACTTCATTTGATATGAGGATGGAAACTCCTGCTTATTTCTGCAGTCCATGTGAGTGGTATAACTTTTCACCTTTCACCTTGAGTCTGTGAATATCTTTTCCTATGAGATGAGTCTCCTTGAAGTAGCATATTGTTGGTTTTGGGGATTTTTGTTTGTTTGTTTTATCTAATCTTCTAATCTAAGTCTTTTGATTGGTGAATTTAGACCTTTAACATTCAGGGTTATTATTGAGACATGATTGAGATTCACAGCCATTTTTGTTTATTTGTATTATTTAACATGACTGTGTTTTTCCTTTGATTAGTTTTTCCTTTAGTGTAATATTTTCCTCTGCTGATTTCAATTTTTGTTTTTCATTTCCTCCTCATGGAATATTTTGCTGAGGATGGTCTGTAGTGCAGGCTTTCTAGTTGTACTTTTTGTTTATCATGGAAGGTTTTTGTTTCATCATCAAAACTAAAGCTTATTTTTTCTGGATGTAAGATTCTTTCCTGGCATCCATTTTCCTTCGGAACTTGGGTATATTATTCCAGGAACTTCTGCAGAGATACTAATTGGTTTCCCCCTATCTATAATCTGATTCCTTTTTCTTGTGGCTTCTAAAATTCTCTACTTTTCTGTATGCTAGGCATTTTCATTATAATGTGCCTTGCTGTATATCTGTGGTGATTTTGTACATTTAGGGTACTGTAAACCTCGTGTATTTGATTTTCCAATTTATTCTTCATGTTTGAAAGTTTTTTGATTTTGTTTCATTGAATAGATTGTTCATTCCTTCCTTTGGTTTGGAACTCTATTCCTTCCTCTATCCCAATAACTCTTAAATTTTTGTCTTTTTATACTTATCCCATATTTCTTGAATCTTTTGGTCATGGTTTCTTACCTTTTTCAATGTGTGGTCAATATTCTTCTTAAGATTATATATTTTGTCTTAATTCTGAAGTTCTGTCTTCCAAGTGGTCTAATCTGTTGGTGATGCTTTCAATTGAACTTTTAATTTGATTTATTGTTTTTTCATTTCAAGAATTTCTGTTTCTTTTTTTTTAGAACCTCTATCTCTCTATTGAAGTAATCTTTGGCTTCGTGTATTTGTTTATGTAGCTCTTTGTCAAAATTATATTTTGCTGCCTGTATTTGCTCTCTTATATCATCCTTTAATTCACAGAACATTTTAATTATGTACTTCCTGAAGTCTTTCTCTTTCCTTTCTTCTGCTGTGCTGCCCATGGATTCTAATGATGGTGTATCTTAATTGGTTTAGGGCACTTTCCTCCTTTGTCTTTTCATGTTGCTTGTGTGTCTTCCCTTCTAGCACTGTTTTTACCCTATAGGATTATTGTGTCCCTGTAGGGATCCAGTACCTCTTTTTTTTTTTTTGAGGGGAAGGACAATGTTAAGAGATCCCAAAATAAACAATGTACAACCTTAATAACAATTAGTTGCTGTTAAGACGTTCACAGTTTGGTCACAAAGTACAGAAATGATGAAATCAATTCTTATCTACAATATAATCCGTAGATTTGTAAAATGGTTTATTGTTTCTAACAGTAGAAACAGAACCAGTGGTGAGGTATAGGATGACATGCTGAGGAGGTAGGAGGTGAGGATATAGGGTATTATAACTTAGGAAGTATGGAAGAGAAATCTAAAGAAGAAGGTTTGTAGCAGGAGAATAAGAGGAAGTAATTTTGGGAAGACAAGTAAGTGGGAAGACAGTAGAGTACATGAAACAAACACACAAATATATTAAGAAAAATTTTAAAAAATGTTAAAATAGGAAAATTTGGAAGAAAAAAAAAGTATATTCAACCCAAGTATAATAAACTCTTCAGACATCCCAGTCCTCAAAATCCTAATTCATGCAAAGTAGTTGGTTTCATATATATTGGGGATGTGAGTGCAGGAGAATAGGGAAGGAGAGGAAAAGATAAAATCTCAGAAGAAGAAACAGGATTATTTTAGTTGAAGATCAGTATCTTTCATGCTTCTCTTCTCATCCAATAGATGGAGTTGTCTTTTGTTAGCTCGTATCGCCACCATCAGGATGGCGAAGGCAACCAGGGTGTCACTGTGTTGGGTTAGCAGCTGCTGGGGAGAGGGGCAAGTTAGAAACTAGGTAACTGGGAGTTGCCCCCACTAAAGATGGTGATGAAGGTGACCCAGGATGGAGGTGGCTGCTTTCACTAATCAGGTGTTGGGTCAGGTGTAGGGAGCTACATGATGGTGTTGGACGTGGATGATGTGTTCAGAGAGACCTCTGTGGCTTGCAGTATGTGGTTTAAGCTGTCTTCAGAGCCTGTGTGAAGTTCCCAGGCTAGTGCACGTAGGGGACTGTCTCCATTGCTGCAGAGTCCAAAGATGGAGGTGACCAGGGAAGCCCTGCATTTGTAGACAGAGGTCCACATGGGAGTGGCGGCTGGAGTTCCTGCATGTAGGTAGCTGCTGAGTGTCCTGTGTGGGAGCGGCATCTGGAATTTCTGCTCGGGTGGGTGGCCAAAAGTTCTATGAGATGCTGATGCCGATGGTCCATTCAGGCCCCCACCAGGTAGTCCTGTGTGGGTAAGTAGTTAGGAGACCTACTCTGATGCTGAGGCCTTGAGCCCTGCATGGGCACCGTGGCTGCGATTCCTGAGTGGGAGCAGGAATATTGCTCACAGAGAAGCACTATTCTCACTATTTGAGTCCCAGGTCACACAGCGACACAGAATGCTACCTCCCTCTGGCCTGCCATCTTCAAAAATATTACATAATTCTTATGTCACCATGTAATCTCTTATGTCTTACCTTCAAAAACACACAGAAATCCTTTACTCCTTTTACCCTTGTACTAACTCTTAATAAAGAATGAGTATGATCCTTCATTATAGATTTAAATGATTTTAAATGTTGGTTGAAAAATTGTTCACTCCTTCTATAAAGGTAAAATGATGCATTCTTTTATTTTAGATAGATTATCTACACTTCAAAGAAAAATGTTTGCCATGCATACTAAGTAATATTGCCTGTCTCTTCCAATCCCCAGTATGAACTTCCCTACTTTCAATCAGGAGTTTTCTAGGAGCTTCTGCACACAGAAAAGCAGTGACAGAAGGTGAGGAAAGTTAGAGAGTTGAGTACTTTTAGAATTCTAAGGGTATGTATTTTTGAAGAGAATTTTTTTATCTTTTTCTTATACTTTAAGAACAAAAGTAGAAATTATTTTAGAGAACATAAGAAATGTATTATTTGAAAACAAGTAACATTATGACATTGTTTTTTTAATTAAAGTAGAATTTAACATACTTTAAAAGCAGAGGTAAAATATATTGCAATTAATAGGCTTATTCTTCTCATGCCTTGAAAATTGCTGAAAAAGTTAACAGACTTAATCATAAATGTAAATATTTGATTTTCTACATGTAAGAATGCTGGATTTATAAGTAACCATCATGTATATTTTCAATCATATATATTCACTCTTGTGCCCCACCCAAAGTTAATATGTTGAAGCCATAACCCTTGATGCCTGAGAATGTGACTTATTTGGAGACAGAGTCTTGCAAGATGTGATGAACTTAGAAATATCTCATTATTGTGGGCCCTCATCAAATTTGATTGGAGTCCTTATAAGAGATTGGGCCACACAGCCAGACTCCTGGGAGGCACACACAGAAAAAAAGCCATGTGAGGACACAGCAAGAAGGTGTCCATCTTCACACTGAGCAGAGAGGCCTCGGGAGAAACCCAGCCTGCCAATGCTTTGATCTCAGACTTGCAGCTCTGAACTGTGAAAAAAATAAATTGTTTAAGCCACCCAGCCTGTGGAATGTTGTATGGTAGCTCTAGCTAACTAATACAAGTACCGTTCTGTACAGAACATTTCAGAGATCTGCGTGCATCATCACTTTTCCATTTACTGCTGGAATTGCTGACTCCGGAGCACAGCGAAACGAGAGCTCTTTGACACTTTAATGACATAACATCACATGAAATGAAAATAAGAGAATGAAATGTTTTTTTCCAAGAATAACCACATTATACAGCAGTTACACCAAGAATATATATGTCATTAAAAGGAAATACATGACTTAGGGAAGGTTATGTTATAGTTAACAGTTTGATTACGCAGATGATCCACTAGAGTTTCCCTGCATAAAAGAGAATGTATCCTTTGTCCACAGTGATTTTCTCCAGCTGCCTCTTATTACTATGGTCATTTTGCAACATGAGGTAAAATTTAACATATTACTGACAAAATTAGCTGGTGTGGTTCTAAAAGAACAACGGCAGGTTTCTCTATTGAGATTTCTGATCATAACCATCTTATTTCTCCATAGGATTAATTCATGTTTCGTTTATTCTTGATTGAAGACATTCACAGACAGCGAGATCAACATTGAAGCTATAACCACAGAAAAACATGGTGCAGTATTTCAAGCCACTTCACAGTTACGTCGATTATGAAGAATGTCTGAGGGTGTAATAGTGAATGTGTTTTTGTGGGTGACAAGATCAATATAAAGGTACTAAGTTGTAAGAGGTCAATTCTAGAAGCATTGGGCAGTAGGCTATGATAAGTTTGACTTGAAAATTAGCTAGGACATCTAAAAATTCACTTCTGTATTTGGAACAAGACAACTTGAATCAAGAATGAATACTTAAATATAGTCCCAGAAATGGAACTAGCTATTAGTTGAATAGTGACAATGGCCTGAACAGTGCAATTCAGATCTGGAATTCTTTCTATAGACAAATCTGTTTCAGCAGATGTTGTTTTGGGGAGGATGGGATTTGTTTCCTGATCAATGGTAGAAAACATGTAAAGTTGTTATAGAAAGGATCCCAAGGAAATAAAATAGAAGATGAAAAATAATGTCTTCTAACTTGATGTAAAATTTGCTTGCCTTTCAAAATATTATGCATTGAAAACTCATAGCAGCAGTGTTCGGTTTTATGTGAAAAAAAAAAAACAGAAAGCAGAGAATAGAATAAAACCAATGTAATTTTAAAGGTACTTTACTTTGTCTTCTTAGAGAAAAGTAAAATATATATCAATAAATCTTTTCTTAAATATTAATATTGAAAGTGTTAAGATACTTTTAATATGTATGTGGTGATTAAATTAAATAACATACTCATTCAGTAAAAGTATCATACTTGGGTATTATTTGTCCCATGTGTGATAACTTACTCTATTAGAAGAGATAATATTGATTTCTATAAAATGCCACATGTCAATTTTACTTTTGATATTTTATTTTTAACTTATATTTTACCTAATCATACACACTGTAAAAATTTCTCAGAGATTGCACAAGTTTTTAGGTCCATAGATAAAATTTAAAGTAAGATGACATTACAACACTAGCCTCACATACAAATGAACTCCAGTATATAGCCTAATCAATCCTGTCAAATAGAGACAAAAATAAAAAAGGAATAATTTGTACTGAATGTTGTTGCTACCCAAATGATGGTTTTTATAGTCTTTGAAAGCAAAAGTTGAAATTGATATCTCTCTTGAATCCTGAGACAATTTGATGTAAATCACACTCCTAAGACAAATATATATGTGCATAAAAATGTACACACACACATATGTATATACACCACGTATGTGTACATATATATAAATATATACACACACATATATATGCAAATACATAAATATGTTTATTTAAGGAAGAAATTTATTAAATGATAACAGGAAAAAAACTTTTAAAAATACTTTCCATAATAAACTAATTTTGACTCTCAGAAAATTCAACAAGTAGGTCAAAAATACAAAGTATAAAGTCAAAGAGAATATAGATCACATTTATAATCAATAAGTATTACCAAGCAATAAAATATCTATAAGAAAAAACCAGAAAACTCATTGGGAAAGATAAATGGGCATTACAGTTGATAGGCATTTTGTAATCCAGGTTAAAAACTAATATTTGAAATGATGGTTGACATTATTGATAATAAGCAAAAAAATATTTCAAAGCATAATTATGATCACAGACTCAAAAAGAAAGGGAAAAAACAGAAAAACCCTTCCCAACATTGGTGAAGATAAAGAGCAGTGTACACTCTTCATATTGATAGAGGCACATATAAATTGGTATGATCACACAAGGAAAAATTTTCTAGTTGTTAAAAATTTTAGGGAAATATTTTAACAGGCAATTCTACACTTAAGTGCATTTCTCTGGAAAAATAATTGTACTTATGTCCTCCAAAATATGTTTTAAGCATGACCCTAGCATAATATAATGGACATAATTAATACAAATAAATAAAACAAACTTAGACACACATTCTTGCACGCGCGCACACACACGCACACACACACACACACATTCAATGATGACTCTTAACAACAAATGTAATTCGTAGAAAAAATAAGCAGTTCACAAAAGATCGGAAAAAACATGATGTAGAAGATATCATTTAGGATTGCATATATTTGAAGGAGAACTATTAAAGTCATTCTCCTGATTGTTATCTTCCTCTTCCCTCATTCGCAAATTTGTACCTTAGTTTATTACTCAATGTATTTCTGAAAAACATGACCTATAAAACTAAAGTATTATTTAATTAATCTTTTTTAACTGTTATATATAAAATTACTAATTGCTTTCTATGTAAAAATGTCCATTTCATTTGTATTGTTGTGCAGGCTGAAACAATCCCCCTGCCTCAGCTTCCTCAACACCTGAGATTTAGAGGAGTGTACCACACTACATCTAGCTGTATTCATAATTTCAAATATCAAAATGTTTTATTGGTCTTTGTTATTGCAGTGGGTATCTTCTTGTTCTCAACTTTAAACACAAAGTTTGAATGTCTCCATTTTCTATTTGTTTAGTTTTTTGTACATAACCAGTATCAGCATATCATGTCTATACCAATTCTTTAAAAGTTTTTTGTTCTGATTTGATATTGAATTGCATCAAACACTTTGTGCATAATCAAGTTTGTAAATGATATTTCTTCTGATTTGTTTTCTACTGTCCATCCCTCACCAGTCATGGTGTAAATTATAATTCATCACGATATATTGTTTTTATATATTATTGGATCTAACTTTGCTTCAATTTACTGGTTTGGAAGTTTTGTGTATAGACATATATAAAATGTACATATGTGTGTATATGAAACATCTAAATTTATATAACAAATACACTACATATCACACATATAACACACATGACCTCATACACATGAAGATAAGCTATGTATATATATAAAATATTTGTTTGTGTTCATTTCAACATGCATAGCTAGTCATTCAAGTCTAAAATCAATAAATACCATCACCATCCTCCTAGAAATCCATGAAATTGAGAAAGATTTTACTCTTACCCATTCATAAGTGTATGTTTTGTCTACATGTTCTGAAGGACATTCTCTCTACTCTTCTTACTTATAAGACACACCTTTATGGACAATTTGTCAAATAACAAATTTCATGATGTGTGGGTGATGTGGGTGTTTTTAATACTGGTTCATACATACTTTGATTATATAAGAGTGTACGTGCTCATTTTCCAAAGAGGGATTCTACCTTTAGACGCCACACTATGGATACATGGTGACTATGGTTTCTGTTTTCTGGCCCCATGAGCAAATATTGGGCTCTACATGTTTAACAAATCCTCTCTGGATGAAAAGACCTTCAGAATCACCTTTACCTGCCTGGATCCTTGCTGCTGCACCATTCAAAGAGTAAAAGTAACACGGGGGAGTCAGCACGTCTTCAGTTTTGCCTTTTGCTGTGCATGTTTATTCCCACCCTTGGTAGCTTTTCTAATTGACTTCAGCAACATCTAGAAGCTCCCCAAACTCTCCAGCTCAGCTGGGTTCTTGGAAAACTGGTGCAATGAACAGGTTGTTGAAATACCTCTGAAAAAACAAAAGCCTGGGGAGGTGGCGGTGCAGTCTCTTGGGAATTCTAGAGGCAGTGCTAGAATTATTTCTGAGTCTAAAGGTCTCAGGGGTCACTTCTTAAACAAGTTTTGGGAAATGACAGCAGAGCCTATGGGGCCCTGCCTGTGGTTTGCAAGAATTATAGAAGTGATAGGGCATTCTTGAAGGACACTACACGTTTTTTTTTTTAAATAAGCATTTCATTTCTGAGGAATGCATTCATTTCTTAGTATCTGGCTCTCCAGCTGAGTGCCTGGTGAATCTGATTAGAGATCTGACATAGAGTTTCAGTAAAAGCTAGGGAAACAATTCCTTGCTTAGAGCTTTCCATCAATGCTGTGCTGAGGAATACCTTGTGATGCTCACACTTCACAAGAAGAAATAAAGGACATAGAGTCCTTTGGTGTTCTCTGGACAGACCTTGGAGATTAGTTAGATCCCCTGCAGTAATCCAGCTGTGCTGTCCCTAGCCTGACCTGCACTGTGAACCCCAGCAGATCCTCCAACCGAGTCCCTACTGGCTCCCATTGTCCTGAGAAAAATGTACACAAACCCCATCAGGAGGCCCCTTAACACTGACAAAGGGCTCTCTTCCCTTGGTGATGAGAGACCACAGTCTTTGTCAAAGTTAAAGTTCTATGGGAAAAATTGTACTTGTTGAGTGATTACGATGCTAGCACACAGGTGACTGTATTTCTTGCAATCCCTGGCACCAAGTTGAGGGGAAAACAGATACTTTTCTGTGGTTTGGGGTCTGTGCCCAGTACTACTATGACCCCTGCCCAAGACTGACCATGAGTATCTCCTTTTGGTCACCTGCAACTTCTTATTATATGGATTCTACTGCTGAATTGATATCATTAATTGAAATTGATACTGATACATGGTTTATGCACACAACTGCAGGCTGGGCCCAGATGGGAATTACCATAGTGTAGACCATTGTGGAAGGCAAGTGGAAAATTCTGTATCTAATCTAACTCATGGACTACAGTTAATAGCCTGACTGTTTACTGAAACTCCTGGAAAGCTTCCAACTGACATAAAAGCAGCATCCTGGGAGAATAGGCATTTGGGTGAAAATAAAGTCTACTCCGATCCTTCCATGTCCTTTGCTACCTATAGGGGTGCTCATTAGAGACACCCCCATCCTGATCAAAGGAAACCTAACAGTCAGTTTCCATGGTAATCAATAGAAACCAGAGCATCTCCTATCACAGAGCAAAGCAACATGCACCTGTCAGACTTCTGCATACAAAAGAGGACAGCCTGTGGAAATTCACACACCATTCGAGACTGGGACTTCGTGTATGCACTGCCATCTGACAGTACTTGAAGAATGTTGAAACTTGTCCTCATTGCCAGACCTGGACAAGGCTAAACATGCTGCCCAGGGACAGATTCCATGAGTCAGGGGCCAGGACATTTGTGACAGGTAGATGATGTTGGATCTTAAATTCAGTTGATACTTTTTCTGGGCTTGCCTTAGCCATCCCCATATATTCCACCGAGTCACTCATAATATCTGGACCTCTAATGCCATATTTGATTCCTCTCAGGGTTTCCTAGGCATACTGCACATGATAATGGGCAGATTTGTGTCCCAAGCTACTCATCAGTGGGCTCAGAAGTGAGAATACTATGGAGTCTCCATGTTCCATATAACCTGCAAATCATAAGGATTATCGCTTGTTTTAATGACAATTAAAGGACAGGCTTAAGTGGCTTATGAGAGCAGACAAGATAACATAAACCTGGTCTACACATCATAGGTAAACCCTAAGGGCTCAATACAGCAATTGTCCAAAGGGTACATCTCCCTGGTACACTTGTTTGACCAGGATCTCTGCCAATTTCTTTTGCAATTATCAATACAACAGATTCATGGGGGATCCATAGGGGCCTGGCATCCCCAGTAATTCCTTTAAATGACTCAATTCAACCAGAGATAAAAATGGCTTTAAAAAAATATAGGAGATTACCACTCTTGTAAAAGTTTGGAATTTTTCACTTATCAATTCTTAAATATAATGCATCCTTGCAATTAAGTTATATGAAAATATTTTCCTGAAAAAAAATGATTTTGTCCCTTTTGCAAACAGCTTTTCTAGGCTGAAGGCCTGGATGCAAACTGGGATGATTTTTAAATAATAATGTTTTAATTACTAAATAAGACACATTGACAACAGAAGAAAACAAGGAGGGAAGACATCCAATTCCTAGCCCCTGAGGAGACATGGGAGGACATAAGTCATCTTCATGTTCCTTCTTCTGAAAGCTTCCCTGTCCTTCAAAGATAAAATTGGAAAGACAAATCATGAGGGTTTGTGCCCATGCTGGCTTTTCAAGCTGCTGTGAGCATCGTGTTTTCAGACTGACCATGAGACAACCAGCATGATTGGAGATGGCAGAGACAGCAGATAATTACCACAGCTCCTCAGTGAGGAGGAGGCAGGCGGCTGAGGATGTTCTCAGATGCTGTATGTTCCTTTCAATGACCTTGGAGGGACATTGAAGATTCAGCCATGAGATCCCTCCCCGGACCTCAGAAATCTCCTATCTCCAAGGCTTCATGGACAGCCTGGGGTGCTCTTAGGACCGGTAGGACGTGTAGGAACTGGTTCTAGTTGGTGGAAGTTAGCTTTTGTGGTTTAGATATGAGGCGTCCTGCAAAGGCTCATGTGTTCAGAGGTAAGATGGTTGGGTTATGAAAACCTTGGCCATATCAGTGCACTAATCCACGTGAATGCATTAACCTGATGCTAACTAAAGGCAGGTAGGGTGTGGCTGGAGGAGGTGAGTCACTGGAAGCCAGCCTTTGGGCTATACATTTTATCCCTAGTGAGCAGGTTCTCTCTCTCTCTGCTTCCTGGTGGCAAGTCCTGAGCTGTGTCATCTGCCACACACTTCCACCATGATGCTTTGCCTCATTTCAGACCCAAAGCAGTGGAGTTGTTCATTTGTGCACTTTGACCTCTGAAACCATAAGCCAAATAAACATTTCCTCCTCTAAAAAGAGGAAATTCTTGTGATGTCTTTTGGTCACAGCTGTGAAAAAAAAAAATAACTAAAACAGTAGTTGATTGGGGCATGTCCTCAAAGTGGATGTGGGAACCGTAGCAACTCCCTCTTGCTCTCCCTCCTTCCCAGCAACCATGAGTTGAGCAGCTCCTTTGCCACATTCTCTCATCATGATGTGTTTCCTCACCGCACATCAAAAAGCTTCAGAGCCAAAGTGACAACAGACTGAAATCTCTGATACCGTGAGGCAAAATACATCTTTCCTCATTGTGAGCTGTTTATCTCACATACTTTCTTAGCAATGGAAAACTGGCTAACATAGAAAGTTGAGGCCAAAAGTGATCTGGCTTCATTCTTCTGCATGTGGATATTAAGTTTCCTTTTTTACTATTCTATTTTATTGCTGATAGGTTCAGTTCCCTGTATTCTTGGTTGCTAGGAATGGAGAAAAAAAATTAAACAAATGCCGAATTTTGACAAAGGTGTATCAAACTAAGGTTCTCCAGGGTAACAAAACCGATAGATTCTGTATGTAGTTATAAGAGGAAATAATTTATTAGATTGGTTTCCATGATCAGAAGCTGCACAATCCCACAAGGGTCATCTGCAGACTTGAGAGGCAGAAGAAACAGAAGCTGCTCATTAAGAAGAAGCTGGAGCCTCAGAAAAAGAGGCACCAAGGATGGAGCCCCAGCCTGAGGATGAAGGCCTGAGAGCAGGCTGACGAATCACTGAGTGTGAGTCTGAATTCTAAGGCTGAGGGATTTGGAGTCTGGTGTCTGCAGAACATGACAGCAGTAAAATCTGTGCCCTCTCATGAAGAATGGAGTTTGTACTCTTCTATTGTTTCATGCCACTCAGGCCCCAGACTCTTGGCCATTGCCACCCACAGTCAGGGTAGGTCTTCCCCACTCCTTTTGATGTCTTCATGCCAATTGTCTCTGGAAACACCTCACAGTCACAACTGCAAGTGTGCTTCACTAATGTTGTAGGCATCCACAGTCCAGTCAAGCTGACCACCAAGATTGATTATCACAACAGCCAATTTAGAAATGAAAGTAATAGGGCATCACAACTCAGTTCAAAGTGTATGATAAAATTTAACTTTTTCTAGATAAAGACTATATACTGTCAATTAAAAATGCTAAGTAAATAGAGGTATTTAAAAAATTACAGCAAGTGTTTTATCCAATGGTAAAACCTTGAAATATTTCATTGAAGATAAAAAATAAGATAAGAATGTCCATTTTAGAGCCAGCATTTTATGTGAAGATTTAGTTTCTGAAACAAATGAAATGACAGGTAACAAAATTAGTAAAAGATTGAAAGGAAAAAATAGATTATTTTCTAATTACAAAAGAATACGTTATTCAATTACATTAAAATTAAAAATAGCATCTGCTTAAAAATTTTCCTTTAAGTTCAAGTGCTAGAGTCATAAAGAATACATAAAATACATAATTAGTAAAATGTATGGATAATATATAGCTAAAATCCATCTAAAAGTAGGACAAAATCGCAGATGGAAAATTAGTAAAATATGTTTACATTGATACTTTGCAAAGGAGAACATGCAAATCACATATAAATATCCACATTACCACTTACCTCACAGGCAATCAAGGAAATGTAAATTAAACCCACAATAGTATGTAATTGCGAACCCATCAGATTTACAAAAATAAAAGCCAGACAAGATCTTGTCTGCTTGTGGAAAGATGTGACATAATGAGAACTCTAAACTGTGATAGTACAAAGGACAATCTTAGTAAATAAATTAGTATTACTACTAAAGTTGACCAAGACTTACCAATTCTGTCCCATAGCATCAGGAGACAAATATATGAGCATCCCTTATGGCATCCATTCTTGACACCAAAGTATGGGAAACGATCTTTATGGTACCTAACAAGAGCCTGGATAAAATCTTTATGTGCCCACAATGGAATATTTCACTATAATCAAAAGTAGTACTGCTGGATACAACCACTTGTATAAATGTCCCACTTATTAATTGATAAAGTCTGAAATCTTAGATGTATTCCTTTTATAAAGTCCATGTGTATAAAGTTCAAAAAAAGAGAAAAACTGAATAATGTATACATGGTACATAGTTGATAATAATTTCCAGTAAGAGCAAGAAAGTTATGTAAATGCCAGGAAAATGGATATCTCAGGGGTTAAGGAAAAGATGTACTGTTGAAGGCAACACTGTTCCTAAAACACCCATAGTGTTTTGTCTCTTAGCCCAATAATTTGTGCTTATTGTTACTCTTTGAAGTCTATGCATACATTTTAGTATGTACATAATACAAACTTTTCAAAACTTTTATATGAGTTTTTAAGCCTATGAATTTTGGCAAATATTTACTCATATTTTTATTCAAAATTTACTATCAGACTCCAAAAAAATATTTTCTAACAAAGCATCAACCTCCTACTCACTGTTTTGAAAGGAATAACATCTCCACCCTCACTTACGAAGGAATTCCATACCTAGGATTTTATTGAAAGCATCCTTCACCCTACAAAACATGTCACATAGAATCTTCGAAATTATTTTCCAACATTTTTTGGGGAAACTCATTACATCAAAGATGATGATTCTCTATTCTTCACAGAATTGAGAGGGATCTAGATTTATGCGTTCTATATGGTTATTCGCATTATGTTAATGTCAGAGACACAAGAAATACAAAGTGTGGTGGGGGGAGACATAATTTCTTTGGTTTTTCATTTCATCCCTCTGAAAGTCATGCTAGAGTGCTCTCTTATCAACTCAACTCTGTGTGTGTGCATCTGTGTATAAATAGAAACTTTCCCAGTTTTAAGCTGAAGTCTAGTTATTGCTGGAATGCAATTTAAATGGCAAACTCAGGAATTGTGAAAACAAAATTTTAATTTAGAAATATGTTAAAAGCAGACCCTGTCTCTAAGTAAAATACAAAATAGGACTGGGGATGTGGCTCAATGGTTGAGTGCCCCTGAGTTAATCACAGGTACCAAAAATAAATAAACAAACATGCAAACAAACAAATAAATACATAAAACAGAATGCTGTCTAAATAATATCTAAAATTTTTCTCCCATTTTTTCACCTGTAAAACAATACTCTGAGCTATACCTTCAAATATATAAATCAATTATTTTCCTTAAATTTTTTCTTCATTAGGATGATATTTAATTAAATGTGTGTTTAAGCGCCATGTAAATTCATAGGTAAGTTTTTTAAAAAACAAATTTTACTTTTGATGATATATTTATTTTCAAGGGGGCAGGAATGCACTGACAAATCTTTGTCCTCTGTGACTGCCAAGAGATTTCCTTCTCTTTAAGTCAAATTTATAGTCATGGCTCCACATGAGGTAGTAGCTTATATTTTTTTTATTATTAATGCATGAGGAGTTTCTTTCTTAGACTGACTTTTTCAATGATTCTCAAATCCATGGAAATATGACATATTTGACATAAAGATGAACCATAAATATAATAATCCTAACCTTTCCCAACCTCTGGGTTCTTGTTCTTTACTAGCCTGGTTTCATGTATTAATTAATTTGATACATGATACCAAGAATCTGCAAGAGACCATGGTTGTTTTGTTTTGGTACCAGAGATTAAAACCAGGGGCACCTTACCAGCAAGCCAAATCCCCAGCCCTTTTTTGATATTTTATTAGAGACAGGGTTTCACTGAGTTACTTAGGGCCTCCCTAAGTTGCTGAGGCTGAGTTTGAACTCATGATCCTCCTGCCTCAGCCTCCCAAGTTGCTATGATTACAGGCATGTGCCACCAGCCCAGCTAACACCAAGCATACTGTTAAGTGCTATTTTACTTATTATCTATTAGTCTACATTCTGACCTTGGATGTATCCAAAGTGAAAAGACATTTTGTGCAAATGGAAATATTCACAATAATCAAAGAGAAATGGAGAATGATATTGGATTTAGACACATCATGTCAAGTATTTTCATTTAGAAGAAACAAAAGGGTAAAATAAATCACACTTCAGTAAGAACTGAATAAATATCAATAGAGCCTCAGAGAGAGGTGAGGTATCTCTGAAGCAATGTGTACGGTGTATGTTAGGTAAAAGTGTTTTAGTTGAAAAATATTATGACCTGTCAAGTTGTCATTCAAATAAAGTTAGATAAACTTTTTTATAAATTCAAGGTTTCAGGGAAATCACAATTTAAGTGACTTTGATATATATGTGTGTGTATGTGTGTGTGTGTGTGTGTGTGTGTGTGTGTGTGTGTGTGTATATATATTCAGAATTTTTTCAATGTTTGACATTAAAATAAAAATTAGAAAGTAAGTTGTAGTATATGTATGTCAAAATACATTCTATTTTTATGTATATCTAAAAAGAACAAAATTTTAAAAATTAAAAAAAGTATTTGAAAATAAATCATGGTCTGATAAAAAGAAAGTAAAGAATATGAAAGAAATACAAGAAATTAATTAAAATAAAAATAATTCTATTAAAATACTATTCATCTTATGAAGCAAAAGCACATAACATTTCAGTTTCCTAAAATAATTTCAGCATAATATAATATTCTGAAAAAGAAAGAAGATTATCAGGTATTTCCCAACATGACAGGAGGAAAAATAACAAAGATCCTAATTATAAGTTTTGGAAGACATAGCTTTGTAATCATGATAGATTAATATGATAGATTAATATGAACAAATCTAAATTATAATAATAAAGATGGAAATATGACAGAAATGGACATGATATTATGAATTATAAAATATTTCTGACTTACACAGGTAATATTAGCATTTTTTCATCCTAATTTATTGATTGCAAAGCACAAATGAATTATTTTTGAATATTAAATTAAAATTACTAATCAAATTTCAAATAGATCATAAGTTTCCAAAATTCAGATTAGATAAGAACAAAGCATATTCAAATATTGAAATCAATGGAGTAAAACAAGGAAATGTTAAAAAAGGAAAATGTTAGGTGTTTTAGTAATATGACTATAAATGAGTTATATCAATAAGTATAATGTCTTCTACTTAAAAATTCACTTAAATTAAAAAATCAGAAAAATCAATATAAACATGTAATAAAAAAGAAGTAGGTAATACTAGTAATGTATAGAAATATACCAAACTCATTATTAGCTAAAAATACACCAATTACAAAAACAAAGACACTGTTTTCAATTATATCTTTTAAAATTGTGCTTTTAAAAGATATAATTATTTCATATTGTGACAGTTAATTTTAGAGCATTAACTTGATTGGTTTAGGTGATACCCAAAGAGATGGTAAAATATTTCTGAGTTTGTCAGTGAGAGTGTGTATGGAAGAGATGAAGACTTTTTCAGAGAATGAATGATGAAGATACTCCTCACTGAAGTGGGTGGACATCAACCATCCATTTGTGGCCCTAACAGAACAGAAAGATGGAAGAATGGTGAATTTGCTTTCTTGTTCCCTCTTCTTGAGCCAGAATCTATTTCTTCCTACCCTTTAGTTAATGGATGCCCTGATTTTCAGAAATTAGGAAATGGAATAAATTATGCCACTGACTTTCCTAATACTCCAGTATTTACAAAGAAGATTGTAGAAATTTCTAGCCTCCCTAATCACGTGAACTACTTTTGGAAAGGCATATTTTTATGTTTATACATATGTACATATACAATGCATAATATTATATATTTATAATCTCCTATTGGTTCTGATACCTGTATCATAGATATATATTATAAATAGGTAACACTTTATATACAGAAAGTAATTTTCACAGAGAACAGAAATACATTTATATATCCGAAGAATAAATTTGGTGGGCATACAGAAGTTTGCAGTTTCTAGGTAATAAGATATACGTATGTTTTTCATTGTCTCATTTGTGTTTTATGGTAATTCGCACATAAACATGTGTCTCTTTTGTACTCAAAGCAAACTATGAATTGTTGTAAAGAATAAGAAGAAAATAACACCTTGAATGATTAAAGTGTAGTTTTCTAAGAAGCAGATGGCAAAGCTAAAATAATTTACTTCTAGAACTTCATGACTAGCATCTTTTAGTCAATTATTCAGAAGTAACTTTAATCTTTAATCCTTGATTCTTAGATATGTGGAAGAAAGTATGCCCTTTACTTTTAAGGACATGATTACAAAGGTATATTAATTCAATTTTGCTATGGCTCCAAATCCAAAACTTCTAATTAGGATCTTTGTTATTTTCCCCCCATCATGTTGGGAAACACCTGACAATCTCCTTTCTTTTTCATATTATTATATTATGCTGAAATTATTTTAGGAAACTGAAATGTTATAAATGAGTTCCCCCCCAAAATGCCAGGAATTTATCTATTAGTGATTAGAAGCTTTCAACTGTGGGTGACTCAAACACAAATAAAATTATCCTAAACTAAAAACAAGTTGCAGAATGGGGTTATATTGATGAAATCTACAAATCCAAGCCGATTTTAGACACAGTAGAATACAGCTTAGTTGATATAAACCATTAACCACTTATCACTCTCATTATGTGCCATCCATTAGCTCTGTGCTCTGTTATGTAGGATAGGTTCTTGTATTAGACAAGTTTCCTTGGTCAAACAAAATATATGAGCTTGAGTAACTTTTTTAAACATCAATTTATTCAGTTCCTAGTTTTGGAGGCTAATGAGCAACTTGGGGTGGATTCATGTATTCTATATTTATCAACAGTCATATGGTGGCTAGCATTATAGCAGGAATCCAGAGACTGCACAAGAGTCGGTCTTTCTCCATTATGACAATCCTTTTGCAGGAATTAACTATTGTCCCACAAAAGTACACTCATCCTTGGGAGAGTAGTACCCTCAATGACCCAAACATCTCCCACCAGTTTCTATGTCTTTTAAGTTCCAACACATTTCCAATATCATCATGCTGAGGACCAACGGGAGAGCTATAACCACTTACTTACCAGTTGTACCAGAGTTATGAGAAGGAATAATATGCGACACTGCCCCCCCCACACACACACAAAAGGAAATTATGTGGGAAAAAAATAACCACTCAGAAACTTAAACTTTCATTTTTAACTGGTGGCCAGAATTTTTAAAGGTCTTCAAAACTTTGCCACTTCAATATTTAGGCTACCTTTGTCAAGAAATTTAGACTATACTGTCCCAGAATAGGTAGGAGAAACCATTACACACTTTTGGTTCTAGCTTTTCTTCTTCCTTTTCTCATTAACCACATGTTGAAATTGGTTTTAGATAAACTTCAAAATCTTGCTGAAGGTTACCACTTGATGATTATTGGGGATATTCTACGTGTTCTTTTCTTCATCAGTATATTAGTAAGGTTTCTTTAGAAGAACATAATCAATAGGATATGTATACGTATGATCATTGAAGGCTTATTAGGTTGACTTACATGATTAGAAACTGGGTCGTTACACAATGGCAACCTACTGCTTACAAAGCTGGAGGAACCAGCGACTGCACTTTCCAAGGAGCTGGAGCCTCAGAACAAGATGGATCAACCATATAGCTCCAGTCCAAGAATAAGGCCTAGAAGCTCCCTGGGGAATCACAAAATCCCCCTGAATAGTAGACAAAGTTTTTGAGCGATGCTTACCCTTTCCCAATATTCTTCAACTTAAATACTATAATTATGCAGATTTAATAACTCCTAACTACTGATATTGTCAATTAATATTATGTTACATAATAAAAGAATGAGAGAAAAAACAAAGATACCTGATTTATACATGCATGCATATGCACATAATATTTTAAAATTGGGAAAGAGAAATGTTTGAGAATTATAATCCTCATTTCTACAACTCTTCACACGATCATAACTTGTCTATGACTACCTTCATCTCTAACCCATTCTGCATGTCCTCTGTCTTCAGTAAGCATCTCAGCAGATTTTCGTTCTCCACTTGCATGAGGAACCCACAGTATTTATTCTTGAAGGATTCGAGCAATGTGTCATCTTCCCTGAATGGGGTTGTTTTAGTTTCCCATTGACCTCAATAACAGGACATGATGATACTAAGAGATGACCTAAGGGATTCACTGCACTCCAGGTGAACTTTTCTTTATTTCCATTGAGGAGTAATGTTCAATTTCCCCTTGATAGTCAGAATCAATCACCCCTTACCTAACTGTAACTTCATGAAGATACCAAAGTGGCCAGTGGCACATCCTAACTTCAAGTTCACTGGGATCATTGTTGTGAATCTTGGTAGGAGCATTCCCTCCCATCTTCTACCTATGACTTACAGACCAAAAGAGCATAATGTAATGGGGAAAGTAAGCAAAACTTCTGCTTGTCAGTCATAGGGAATAATGACAAATGGTACCAAGCCTTTATCCACTTGTTAGTTCCTGAACCCATTATGAATCTTAGCTATAGGAAAAATAGAACCACGTAGTGGGTGCTGATTCACAGCATATAGAGCCTTCTGAAAAACCTTGCCTGAATACTGCGATGTATCTCCACCTAGCTGGCAGTATAACTGCATCTTCAGAAGGTCACTCCATCATTCCATCAAACCAGTTGCTTCAGGATAGTGGGGAACATGATAATATCAGTGAATCCCATGGACATGAACCAATTGCCATACTTCTTTGGCTGAGAAATGAGTTCCTTGGCAACACTGTGTGGAATACCAAGATGGTGTATAAAGTGTTCTATAAATACACGAATAGCAGTTTTGACAAAAGCATTATGTTCAGGGAAGATAAATCCACATGCAGAATGATTGTCTATTTCAGCAAGGATAAACTTTTGCCCTTTGTGTGATGAAGTGGTTCAATGTACTTAACCTGTCACCAAGTCACTGGCTGATCATTGCTATAATGGTGCCATATCAAGGGCTTAGTATCTGTCTCTGCTGCTGGCATATTGGGTACTCAGTAATGGTCACAGATAGCTAGGACAGCACTGGTGAAAAGACTATGTTGCTGAATCCATGCAAACATCCATTCCTGCCACCATGGATGTACTTTCCATGATCCTACTCACCAATGACAAAAGTGACTAGGGAAAGAAGGTGATGACAATCCACAGACAGGGTCATCCTACACACTTGACTTTTTTTTCTTTGTTTTCAATTTGTTCTAATTAGTTACACATGGCAACAGAATGCACTTTGTCACTTTATATATAAATGGAATATAACTTCTCATTCTTCTGGTTGTATAAGATGTAGAATCATGCCAGTCGTGTAGTCATGTATACACACAGGGTAATAATATCGAGTTCATTCTACTATTCTTCCTCCCCCCATACCCCCTTCCCCACCTTCACTCCCTTCTGCCCAATCCAATGTAATTCTATTCTTCTGTAGCCCCCACCGCTTACTGTGAATTAGCATCTGCATGTCAGAGAAAACATTCAGATTTTATTTTTTGCGGATTGGCTTATTTCGCTTAGTATGATATTCTCCAGCTCCATCCATTTACCAGCAAATGCCATCATTTTTTTCTTTTTATAAGGCTGAGTAATATTCACTTGATTTTTAAATTCCTCCTCTGCTGAGACCATCTTTTGGTGAGCATTTACATGGACACAAGTATCTTCAACTATGCCCATTTGAAGATGGCTATCCACAGTATGTCTTCCCCAAATTGATCTTTGTCACCAATTTTCTAAGCATGTGTTTTCCAAGTCCCTGTCCATCCCATCAAAACATTGGCTATAATCCTTGAGTCAGAATACATCTGGCCCTTTTCCCCTTCTAAGAAACCAAGTGTACCTCCAAGCTCTGCCTCTTGTGTGAAGATTTTCTTTCATCACTCTTCTTCATCCATGTCTCAGAAAGGGGCTGTAGTGCTATAGATATCCCCTTCTGGGTGGTACCCACATATCATACAGAACCATTTGGAAACCAGGACCTGGTCTTCATTTGTTTTCTGACAGCTGATCATAGGGCACACCCCATGATACCACAGATTTACTCTGGGTGGGGAGTGGGGGCAGAAGGCATTGTAGCCAAAGCAGGAACCATGGGCATTTGGGCCACTACTTCATGTAATTTACTTATGCTTCAGGACCCACCCAGGCCTGATTATGTGTAGACAACTTCCATTTGATGATGAACTATTGCTGTGAACATCCAACATTATGACTTGGTGGGTAAGATGACACCCATTCCATGATGTGCAGCTCAGATCACATGGTAAATTCATGGCCCATTCTCAAGTCTTCAGTTTCCACTAAGGCCCAGGAGCAGGTCAACAGCTGTTTCTCAAAGGGAGAGTAGTTGGCTATGAATGTTGGCAGGACATTGCTCCAAATTCCCAGGGGCTTCCTCTGTGTTTCCCTATGGTCACCTGCCAAAGTTTCCAGAGAGCATCCCTCTCTACTACTGCACCTCAATGGCCCTGCTGGATCATATGGTACAAGTTTCAGAGCCACCTGCAAAGCAATCAGGACCTTTTCAGAGCCTTCCTCTGGGCCCCACTCAAAATTAGTAGCTTTTCAAGTCACTAGATAGATGGGCCAGAGTAACATACCCAAGTGAAGAATATATTGCCTCCAAAATTCAAATAGGCATATAGGTATTATGCTTCTTTCCTATTTTTAGGAGGTGCCAGATGCAACAACTTATCCTTTACCTTAGAAGCAATATCTCAGTATGCCCCATATTAAAGTACTCCTAGAAATTTTGCTAAAGTAGAAGTCCCTTGAATTTTAGTTGGACTTCTCATTCCCTGACATGCAAATGCTTCACAAGTCTAGCATGATTGCTACCTATTGCTCCCTTAGTTTAATCAACATAATGTCCTCAAAATAATAGGCCAGTGTGATATCTTATAGAACAGAAAGGTGATCAAGATCTCTGTGAATTAAGTTGAGACCCAGGGCTGGAGAGCTGATGTACTCTGAGGTAGAACGGTAAAGATGTATTGTTGGTCTTTAACCCTGAAAGAACATTGTTTTGGGTGAGCCTTAAAAATAGATATGGGGGGAAAAAGGCATTCCCTAGATCAATATCTGCATACAGGCTACCAGAAGATGTAACCAGTCCATGCAAAGAAACCACATCCAATAAAACAGCTGCAGAGGGATTAACAACTTGACTAAGAATATGATAAACAGCCATCATTCTCCAAGATTTACTTGTGCCCTGCACAGGTCAAATAAGAAAGTCTTAAGGTTTGGGTGTAGTGTCCCCCCAAAGAAATATTCAAAGATGAAATGATTATGTTATAAAAGCTCTAGCCTAATCTGTCCCTCTAGTTTGAATGGACTGACTGCATGGTAACTGCAGGCAGATGGAGTATTGCTGGAGGAGGTTGGGTGGTCACTGGAGATGTGCATCTTCTGTCTGATATCCCTTCTTTCTCCCAATATGTTCTGCTAATTGTACATTCTGAGTCTATGGAAATAACCACAGTTTGAGTTTGGCAACTCCCTGTGAGTCGGATATTAACTAAAACTTCACTGACCACCTGACCTACTTAAGCCCCATTTTTGAGTGAAGGGCCACAATGTCATTTTGGATTCCCCAGGGTCAACGTTCATTCACAACCAGTGTTCAGTAGTCCCTGGAAGGTCTCACGATTGCTCTTTCAGCAATATGCAGTTATCGTGGTGAAAGGTTTTAGGTCCCTTTGTGGGAGGCTGAGAGAGAGAAAACCGGTCAAATGTTTTAGTACATTATCCAGGTCCTTCCTCAAGGAAACCTGAACTTCCCTTCATTCCAGGGATTCGGGATCCATAGATTAGCTCAACTTTGGGAATACATTGAGAGACTTCTGTACATTTGTACCAGAATTTGGTGGGTTTCCTATCTATTTAACTTCTGGGGAGCATCAGGATTGATTAGTCAATGCCACACAGGTACTGGAGTCAGAACATTGTGTTTATTACCTCTCTTTGGTGCCTACTATGGGATATATGACACCTTGCCTTTGGTGGTGTTTACTTCCACTTGGACTTGTCACTCTCAGATGCCATTGAACTGTTACGGTTTGCATATGAGGTATTCCCCAAAAGGTCACAGGTGAGAGAATGCAAGAAGGTTCAGAGGAGAAATGATTGGGTTGTCACGGTCTTAACCCAATTGGTGAATTAATCCCCTGATAGAGATTAACTGAGTGGTAACTGAAACAGTAAGGTGTGGCTGAAGAAGGTGAGAATTAGGGGCGTGGCTTTAGGGGTGTGTATTTGTATGTGGATAGTGGAGACTCACTCTCTGCTTCGTAATCATCATGTGAGCTGCTTTCCTCTGCTACATTGTTCACCATGATGTTCTGCTTGACCTCAAGCCCTGAGGAATGGAGCTAACCTTCGATGTACTAAGACATCTGAAAGCCATCGCCCTCAAACGAGCTTCCCCTCCTCTACAATTGAACCTTTGTTCACAGCAGCAAAAATGCTGACTAAAACATATATCCATCACATTTAAGTTTCCCAATTGAGTGACACAGGCTTCTACCACATCCAACATGCAGAGAAAAGCAATGACAGAGTTCTTCAAGGATGCCAATGCTCCTCTCACAAATCTGATTCTTCTTCTTTTGGGTACCAGGGATTACAGTCAGGGGCACCCAACCACCAAGCCATATCCCCAGCCCTACTTTGTATTTTATTTAGAGACAGGATCTCACTGAGTTGCTTAGCACTTCACTTTTGCTAAGGTTGGCTTTGAACCCGCAATCCTCCTGTCTCAGCCTCCTGAGACACTGGGATTACAGGTGTGTGCCACTGCATCTGGCACAAATCTGATTCTTAAACTATCGGTGAGAGGCATATCTTCTTCATTCTCTAAATGTGAAGGAGAAAGTCTCATGTGGTAAATTCACCCAAGCATCTTCACCTCTCTGAGCCTCTGAATCTTATTATTTACAGAAAGCAAAGGGATGTCCGGCCTTTCCAGCTCATTCATAGTAGGCCAATTTTTGAACCATATTTCAGCCAACCAACCAAATAAACTATAAGTTAGTTTCTTCAAACACGGCAAGCTGCTATATTAAATCCAGAATCATTGCTTAATGGGCCTAGATCAATAAATTTGTCCTGTTGAAATATTATGTACCTTCTACCATTGTCCCTCACCCTTAACATTCATTCTCAAGAGCATTCCCCAGAATTCTGATTGTATGATTTACAATACTCAAAAAGTTCCCTTGTGGTGTAGTATACCTACTCATAGATCACACTGTGCATCTCACCTCTAGGGGAATACTTAGAAAACTTAGACTTGTATCAAGTTATAGACACAAAAATGTGTCATGAGGATGGATCCCAAAGAGTATCAATATTGTTTTGTTCAGCAACTGCATCTTGGAAGCACATTCCCGTTTCCACAGGCAATTCAGGAATAGTTCTCTTAGCAGAAGTTGTAGAGGAAAATAGCCCAGAGGGTAGGAATGGGGATGCTGCGCCCTGTAGCAAAATGATAAAAATGTAGGAGTTCAATGTTCCCTGTTTTTTCAGTGTCCTCCCATACACCTCCACCCTGATTTACAGGATGGCGTTTGTTTCCAGGCAGTGACCTCACTTTCACTGCAGATACACTTTGAGGCTGGGAGCTAAAGTCACGTTGCAATTGAGTCAATTGCAGAATGATTCTGTTTGATTTTTGTCAGCCTCAGCCCTATGGCTACAAGAGAAAACATTCTCCTTCAGAGCAACTGAGAAGACTTAATATTGGTTATGTGCATCAGAAGCTGAGAAATTGAATC
Organism: Ictidomys tridecemlineatus; assembly: GCF_052094955.1. NCBI lineage: Eukaryota > Metazoa > Chordata > Mammalia > Rodentia > Sciuridae > Ictidomys > Ictidomys tridecemlineatus. The sequence goes on along the minus strand of NC_135485.1, from coordinate 138,686,107 downwards.
TCTGGGCTCATTCTTCTCCTTTGTGTCTCTGTCCAGTGAAGACAATAAAACTAACCTATATCATTATACACTGTAGTTTTCCAGAAATGTCCAGAAGTATCACCTATAGCATTGTTAATCTCCCTGTCCCTCCCAAGTGGTGAATTAGGAGCATTGAATGCATTTACTTTGTACAGCTCTTTTAACAGTTCACAACACGAATTACCAGTGCTTCCATACTTCCAGAAGAAGAGAATTAAGCAACTCTAAAACCTAAAAAAAAAAAAAAGTCAACTCCAAAAAACCTCAAAACCCAATGGAGAAAATTCATCTATCTATATATATGTTGTTCATTAGATTAATTTCCATGATCAGAAGCTGGATAATCCATAATGGTTATCAGTAAGCAGGAGATCTGGAGGTTCTATCCAAGGTGTTGGAGCCCCAGAAAAAGAGGAACCAACCATGAAGCCCCATTTTAGAACTGGAGACCTTGGAATTCCCTAGATAGTTGCTGGTCAGAGTCTGGTTTGGAAGGGTGTTGGAGGTGGAGTCCATCATCCTCACCTACTCAGAAAAATGGAGCTTGATTGCTTTGACTTCCTCCTCCTGCTTTCTTTCCCCACCCAGAACCCTGACCAGCTGGATTGTACTGCTGAAATTTAAGGCTGATTTCACCCCTCATTTTGGTGTCCCCTACACCCATGAGTAAGTATATCCACAAGTCTCTTAATTATAGATATCTCTCAATCTAGTCAAGTAAACAACCAAATTAATCATCACAGTTAGCAAATACACGTATTTCCCCTTCCTCTTCTCAGTGAAGGATATATACCCAAAAAAAGTGACTAATCATTTCTTCTATGAATTATTTCAGTTTAGCAAAAGAAGATAATATAGGTCAATTATGAATAATTTGTCTCTAGAGGTCTCCCTTTTAGGAAGTATGATGACCCCCACAGTACCCCCAATGTATTAGGTTTCAAGTAATGAAGTGTAGTCTCCTTAATGCATTTTGCTTAATGAATTAAAAAATGTATTCTAGACAGTTTACTTTTGGGAAAGTAGAAACCAACCTAAGTTTCAACTAGTTTAGTGGATTTTTCTGTTTAGTGTGTAAAAAAAAAAATCTCAAGAAGTCATGAGTGTTCACATGGACATAATTTTTTTATGAAATAAGCAATCTCTCTCTCTCTCTCTCTCTCTCTCTCTCTCTCTCTCTCTCTCTCTCTCTCTCTGTCTCACACAGTTGTAGGGAATTAATACAGGGGTGTTCTACCACTAACCTACATCCCCACCCCATTTTTCTACTTTTTTAGAGTTTGTTTGTTTAGTGCATCATAGATATACATAAAGGTGAAATTCACTGAGGTATAATTTTATATGTACATAGGATGTTTCACAAGTTCCTTCCATTATCCCCTCCTTATCCAATCCCTCCTACCTCCCTCATAATCCCCTTATACTACTGATTTCTAGTTTCCTTTCATGATGTTCTCCACACACACTCTCTTTTATTTTTCCTTATTTTTCTCTAGCTTCCTCATATGAGAGAAAACATTTGACCCTTGAATTTCTGGGTCTGGCTTAATTCATGTACCCTGTTATTCTGTATTTCCATCTGTTTAGCAGCAAATGCCATAATTTTATTCTTATTTAGGTAAAGTAACACACCATTGTGTATATAGACCATATTTTCCTTATGCATAAATCTGTTGATGGGCACCTGGGCTGGTTCCATGACTATTGTGAATTACACTGCTATAAATATTGATATTCTTGATAATGGTTTACTTCCCAATAATTTTGTTTGTCCTATCTTAAGAGTTTGAGATAATGAAATCATTAGTTCACTTATTCCATTTATATATGAAATATTCTATCTTCAAAGTAGCTAATTCACAGATGACATATCCTTTCTTTCTTATAGATAGCTTAACACAGCCTCCTCCAAGAGACCTACCCTTATTTAACTGTTCATTTTGATTCCTTAGAAACTTATAGACTAGAATAAAATGTTCCTTGCATAATTCCTTCAGGGCTGGATAATTTACCTTACCAGTGTTTTAATATTCAACACTTAAGAAAACATAGAATCTCTGGCATTCTTATTTGAATTAAACCTTTATTTCCACTGTTTGAGTAAACTAAGTAATTAGACAAACATGATATGACACAGCTCAGGAAAAAGCTATGCAAGAAAAATGTATACAGTAAGATAAGTTGACCTGAAACAAATAAATGTAAGCAAAAGAAGTGGAGAAAGCCAATATCCTCATCATGTAGAATTCTTTCATTCTGGGCAGTCAGTATGTATAAAATACATGCAGAAATCTTCATAATGCTATCACAGTAAGAAATTTCTTTTTCTTTTTTTTTTGTTAAGGGCATTAGATGAAGTGTATTTCTCTAAGATGAAGCTCCAAAATACTCTAGTTTATTTTGGTACTGTTGCTTTAAAACCACTAATTGTTTTCATTAAGCTACTGACATTCTGGAATCATTGATTAAACACATGCATGGTGCATTAAACAATGACAAGATATACTACTCTAATCTGGATATATTTCATTGCTTTTGGTCAAGCTTAAATTTAAAATAAATGTACATTTTAAAAGATAACATTGAATAAGTAACACACAGATTCTAGAACTTGAATTAAATATGAAATAACGTATACTGGAAATTGAGGAAAACAGGAAAAGGAAGAGTCCCTCATCTTGCCAGAATCTTTGTCACTGTCCACTAAAAACAAAAGGGGGAAAGCTTAGATGAGTCCAGTTAGTGCAACACGGAGATCAAAGTGTCAGACTGACAGCATCAAAGGGAAGAGAATGAAGCGGTGATGTCATCCACCAGATTGGAACTGAGGCCACGATGAGAGGTTCCCGCAGGGCGGGAGAGGGAGGCTGTGATTAGAGCACCTTGTTTGTACTGTGAAGCCACCAAAGTGGCAAATGTGCCTGGATCAAATGGGGCAGAAGGCAATGGGTAATGGAGCACTCCCGCTCACTGGAATGTAAGCCGAGATGCTGATGCTGTGTTGGAGGCCAATGCACACATCCCCATCTGGCAGCTGCAAAGAAGAAAAAAAAGTTGGGGAAAGAAATAATTTTAATCACTTGAAAGCTAGCTGATTATGATACCACCAAAGTATGATAGAGCATTCGCAATTGTTGCCTGGGCTGTAAAAATCACATGTCTTTTAGAACCAGCAGACAGCCCCAGTCGCTCCTTCCCATGCCGGACAGGGTCCTATTCATACTACACAGTCCTATCAGGTCCTTTCGTTCATAAGGCGATTTCCTTTGAATTTGGATAAATGTAAATCTTTATATGTTAGATTATTTTCATGTGCGTCTTATCTCTTTGGCATCCACTACCTAAGAAGGATTCGTGTAATAGCTGTTTTTTTTTTCCTGCGATTGTGTTTCCAAGGATTTTGTATTCCAGAAGAATCAATTTCATTTGCAAGTAAAGTCTTAAAGCTTCTGTCTAACTCGTTTGATTCAGTTCTTTTCCACTTCATTCAGGAGTTTCAGTGCTTGTGGATGACAAGTGAGCATATTCTTGAATACTGAAACACCTATATAAAATATTCCCTAATATAGCACAGTGATACCATTTCAATCAAAGTATGGGAAGTATTTGATCACTGTATTTCAATTAAAACATAGAAGGTGTTTTTCATTACAGGACCTGGGAATGGTGGCACACAGCTGTAGTCCTACCTACTCAAGAAGCTGAAGTGGGAGGATTACCCAAGCCCAGGAGTTTCAGGCCAACCTGGGAAACATGAAAACCTGTCTCAAAAAACACAAACAGAAGAAAACAGAAAGCACACCAAAATAAAATTAAATATACACATCACTGTTATTATCATTATTTTGGAGGTGGGTTCCAGGGATTGAAGACAGGGACACTCATCCACTGAGCCACATCCACAACCCTTTGTATATTTTATTTGGAAACAGTGTCTCATTAAGCTGCGTAAGAACTCACTCAATTGCTTAGGACCTCGCTAAATTGCTGAAGCTGGCTTTGATCTCACGATCCTCCTGCCTCAGCCTCTGGAGCCTCTGAGATTACAGGCATGCACCACCGCTTCTGGTTAGTATTATTAATATTAATAGCTACGAATTCAACTCCTATGTCCAAGGAAGTGTGCTAGTCACTTTCTATTTACTCTTTTTCATTCCAACAACAGCCATATAATTGGAAATTGCCACAGTGGGATAAGATTTGCTGGTGACTCGGAGAGGAAATAAATGTAGTTTTCAAATGAAAGCAAGATTAATGGTTATGAGAAGAGGGCAGAGTTGTATTGTTTGCTTAAAATTCTTCCTCATTTTTCTTTTGTGCTATGGCTGCCTCTCCATAGAAGGAATAAATCCTGAGGCTTGTTGAGTTGGAATGTGGTCCTAGGGCTTGCTTTAGCCCAAAGAATATTAGCAGACGTGAACAAAGGAGACACATAAAATGTACTCATACTTTCTGGTTTTCACTGTTGACTTTTTGCCATTCACTTAGAGAAATATGCTCCAGGTGGCCACTGATCCCAGCCATGAGCAGATCAGTGGAGCGGATGGAAATCTATATAGGGCCATCGGCCAAGTGCAGCTGATCTGTAACCGAGCTCAGCAGAGCCACAGCTTACTCAATGAAGAACAAGTAAGGAAACTTTGGTATTAATTATTATGCAGCATTATTTTGTCAATAGCACTCCTAAGTAACATTATGCCCACCTGAATGTACACAAAGAAAGGTCTTGATAAAATATGTACAATACGTAATTGAAAGAACTTATACCTTTAAGCAGAGATTATAGTGACCTGTACTATTAACTTCCTCCATTGTTATTCTGCTCACCTATTCTCCATGAAAGAGTTTTGCATGGGCTACTAACTTGCCAAATTTCTGTAGAATGTTTTTAGTAATTTGTTCTCACAAGAGCAACAGCGGGTGGAGAAAACTAGGCTTATACCTCGTGAGGACTGATACAGATTGATGTGGATTATACATCTTTTTTTTTTTTCCAGGTCTTTGAGAAGACCTTTTTTTATCTTATATTTATTGTGTACTTTTTTATTTTTGCTATTATTTCATTTCATCGTTTTCTAACAACCATCAAATATTTGAGTCTTAAAAATTGCTTTTCTTTCATTAAATCTTAAATCTTAAGTATGCATATGTTGAAGCATAAACACAAATATCTGAGAAAGAAAAGAACAAATTTTGTTCATTTGGTCAGGATATTTTTCAACTTAGTGGGACCACAAAAAGAAACTGCATTACTATTTTATAAATTATAAAATTCAAATGGTTCTGATAAAATTCAAAACTGTATAATACCTTACTCTCAGGGAAACACAGTTTTAATAAACACAAGGAAATGTCCTTTAAGAAGAACTAACAATACAAACATAAATAATAAATTAAATGATAAATTTGTTTGTACAAATTATAAATCTCTTCCAAATACATGACTGAGACTCACACACGAAACTACACCAGATTACTTTCTTGAGTATTACCCACAAACTATAGATCAACCATATACCTTTAGACTCCTTTAGGTAGGGAAATGTCTAGTTCATAACAGTCTATCCTAAAGCTTATTTTAGTTATTCAATTGTGTTTTACTTTTCTGGTAAATCATTAACCACTTGCTAGTAAAAGAATAGCTTATTTCTTATGTTCATATTCTTATATCCTTGCATGACTAAAACTATATTTTTCAAATCTAAATAAGTACTATAAGACTTAAAATGACATCCTGATATTATATTAATTTATAATACACATTTCACAAGTTAGGCTTAAAGTCAATATTTCAATTTTTAACTTTTTGTTTTACTGATTGAAAATCAGTGTGCAGCCCATTAACATTAGATATTTAGTTCACTCCTGGTTCAAGTAAGAGTTTTTTCTCTCAAGGATTAAATGTCAAATGTATTCATCAAATTCAAATGTACTAGATTTATTAATATTATAAAAGGAAATGTTAGAGTATATTTGTAAAAAGAATACTTTCCTTCTGACTTGTTTTTCTTGTTAATGTCAGTGTATTCAGAAATGTGTCAATAAGAACTTCTTCTACATATTATAACTGGTGTTTTAACTGACTCACATGCAAATATTTCCATTAAAATATAATTTTAAACTCATGTATAACCCATACAATGAAACTTAAATTATTTGGTCTTAATAATAATATTTCATATTGAAAAATATAAATTTGGATTAAAAAATGATTCACCATGATTCATGGTAAGTTAAATCATGAATCTGGAAAAATCTTATTTTAAAAATTTACAATACTGTTATTTTTAAGCATGTACAGAAATATTTAAACAACTATAATTTATTGAGGAAGGCCAATATTCTATATTCTAAAATCAATCAAATAATCTTATTTTCTGAATATGTTATCTTACTTGATTTAGTTAGAACTACTGAAATAAATGTCACAACAAGGTTCCTATATTAGATAAAAATCATTTTAATAGTAGTTTTCATCATGAATTTTAACTGTGAAAACTGCAAAAAATGTAACAGTATAGATGTTAGTGAGTTTCTGCACTCACTCTGCATTCATTCATCTCTCATCAGTTTTTTAGTGAACACCTACAATGAGGCTTGCACTTGTGTCATGAATAAAACATTTAAACAAAGTTAGACAAATACTTTCAGTTTCAATCTCTGATGAATCATTTGGAAACATGGGAAATGTGAGAGTTTGGATTTAGAGATGAGATGAGTTATATTAAAGGATCTGGCAAAGTGCCAGACCTGTGGGAGCATCTGTGGGAATTTCTTTATCCTTCTAATTTCTCTGTAAAAATCTTCATATTGCCTCTTGGCTTACTTCTACACAAGTATGATGTAGAGAAAATGGCTTACTGTTGGAAGCCTAGATTCCTATGGAACTAAAATAAAGTCATAGGCATTGGACTTGATCTAACCAGTTCCATGAACCATATTAAAGTGGCTATTAATCAATTAAAAAAAAAACATTTTCCACTGAAGCAATTAACATGCTTAGATTTAATACAGCAATTTGTCCCAGGCTATTCAGAAAAGTGTTGGGATTTACAAGTTTCACTTTTGGAGACTGTGGTCTTTCACACACTCCCTCAAAATGAGACTCATCTAACTTCATATGGGACAAGTAATAATAAAACTTGTGTTATGTGTTCAATTGACTGCTTGATAGTGCTTTAATTCAACAAAAATTCTATATAGGAGTGTGCTATCCCTCTTACTTAAAGTATAGCACTTAGAGGTCTGAAATTAGGGTTTTCTTCACTTACGTGTGATTACAAATATAAAACCAGGAAGTCACAAAGCTTGAAGGAAGAAATCAATCTAGTCTTTCTCTGCTTTAACTATTTTGGAGAGCAAGGAACTTCCTTTCTTCCTAGGCTTTCAAAACTGAGCAGTATCTGTATTTATTAAATGATTTTCACCATATCTCTTTAAAGTATCAATCCTGAGTTTTATGCCTATGAAGGATCAATCACCTGGTCAAGAAGATCATTTTATTTTATGTCTGCTATAGCTTTTAAGTGTGGAAAGTTATGGTATTATTTGGAGAAAGTCAGTTTGTTGGAATGAATATCAAACTTGCTTTTAGAGGATCAATTTTCTTGGGAATTGCTACTGGCATTAACAGTCATCTTCGAGTCTGCTCCTAGAAACTGGCTGATGAATTGGTTGGTATGCAGAATAATCAAAAGAGCTACTGGAGATAATGACATTTCTTTACAGGGAATTGCTTGAGGAAGATTTCTCTTTCAGCAAGTTGACAGCCACATAGGGTTAGAAAGTTTAAAAGGGGTTTTCCTTCCCTTTTGGCCTAAGGCAACACTATGAGCTCAAATGAGCTTTGTCCCTTGTAAGATGTTTGCTTTCTTCAGCAATTCTTAGTTTAATGGGCATAACAAGAACTGGCTTCTATTGTGTGTAACAGCAGCTCAGCATTTGCTCATGTTCTTACTGTTCTTGAGAAAAATCAGATTTTCTTGCACACAACAGTTGAAACAATTTCCCATGTTAGCTAGTGTTTTAGGAGGCTCCTGACAAGTAACAGGATTAGGATTTTCTCTTTCTCATGCACTGTCCTCAATTTCCTTTCACACATTCATATAAGCATAATTAGTATAAATAAATGATGTTCTTTTAACTGAACTGTGTGAACTTAAATGACTCTTGTCTTTATCTATCTTCCTTGGCATATGTTTTTTTTCCTGGCTTCTTCAATGAATAAATATGCCAAGAAACTATAAGAATTATACAAACAGCAAGCCTCAAAATATTCCCAAGTAACATATTAGTTAGCATTCCTTCCTATCACTTGCAAATGGAAATGTGTTCTTTTCATCTCTTCTTTCCTGTGCCCGTTGGTGTCTATTGCCTGGGATATCTCCATACCCAGAGGATTTATCCCTCTTCTTATTTTCCAGAAACTGAATCAGGGATTTTAGTGGTAAAATGGGTGTTGAGGGGGGCATATATTGAAAAGGGCAGAGTTTATTGAAATGACTTTGCCAGAGATTGTCTGGTGACCAAACACACTTTGCCCAGCATATGTGATAAATATATTTTATTTTATTTCCCTATTGTATCTATAAATTTTACAAACTATTCCTTCCTATCCAATACACTGTGTATCATCTTAAGTTGGGTTTTAGTTTGATTTACAGGTATTTTGCCACCAGGAACCTTGATTGACATGAATCTGTATCTCTTTCATGGGGTCTTTATTTTCCTCTGTATACATTTAAACCATCCTTAATAAGCAAACTATTATTAGTTTGTTCTCAATGAATTGCAGCCAACCATGCTTACCAAATTAACAGCCTAATTAACTGGATATCCTGATGAATGTTTGCTACAAAGATTGAGCTAAAATGGAATGTGTAAGGCCCTGTCCTTAACCTTAGTAATTCTTGCTCTCCATATCCTTTCTAAATCTAAATAAATTTATTTTTATGTTATACATAAGTATTTCACTTTCTAATCTTTTTTCTTTATTTTTTACTTATTAGAGTTATTTTATGTGTGAAGGCAGCACACTTAATCTCCATTTTTCCAAGATATGCTTTATATAGTATTATAGACACGTATAGCCATCAAAGGTTTTCCAAGGAATGAATGTTCTTTGCCAAATAAGGTAGGAGGTGGGATGTCCAGTTCCCAACAGTTATGCCCAACTCTGGAGCTTTGAGATTGGTCTCCCTAACTGATTGAAGACAGAGATCACATACATTGCAACCCATTAAGTGGGAGGAGCACTTAATAGTTTGCAATGGCAAACCTAAATCTTCCTGGCTCAAGGCCAACTGAAGATGCTCAAATAAGCTCAAATAATTCATGGGTGGTGTCCCACAAGGACCCATTAGGTTCTCGTCTTTCATGATTTTGTGCAATTATAATCTACATTCATGTTCTCTGAGAACATTTCTTCAGCATTCAACTACATGAAATATCACATTGATATAATATTGATTTTCATATATTCTTTTTTTTTGATAGACACAAGGACAACATGTAAGAATCTGTATCTTACTGCTAGATTTAATGTTGAAAGTCAATCTGAATATGTTTTCTGGAGTTTATTGGGAGATCCCAGACCTACAAAAAGTAGATAAGGTTACCAGGCGTTAAATTGAACAATTACTTCAGAGTTGAAATAAGATAATTTTTACAGCTTTTAATGGACAATGTGTTAAACTTTCAAATTTTTCTTAGCAAAATACATGCATGGAATTTGGTTTTCTTATACCACTGCATTGTCTGCTGCTCTCTCAGTACAGAGGTTAATTCCATTCAGTTGGATTGTCTCTACCCATTTTACCTTCTTCCAGTGAAACCCTGACAATAACTACCAGTGAGAAGATAATGAACTGGTAATTTCTGATTAATTATAACTTCTTAAATGTCATAATGAAAAAATCTCTTTCTTGCCCTCTAAAAAATTGTACAAATAGAACCTATTTGCGCATGTATTTTCTCTAACTACATTTTAATTTTTTTAGAAAGTTCATAAAGTTAATATGAACATCAATAGAAGTGATTGTTAAAGATAAGCAAATCCATAAGAAAGGGGGAAAAACTAATTGTGTTAACACTTAAAAGAATAATACTAATAAACGTGTTAAAAACCAACTAAATATTTTGATACAGAACATTTATTGAATTGGGAAGAAGACAGAGTGAATGTCAAAACACATACCGAAAATACAGTGCTATGGGATGAAATCATTTCACTGTTTTATAGGAGAGTGAACAATCTATTGTTTTTTTTTTTTTTAGAACAAAAAGACAATAAAAAATCCCCACTCATTGGAGTAGGATAATGAGTTCTTGTGTTGTTCAACACTGGGACTCATTCTTTCCTTCAGAACCACCTAGCAGAGGCAAGCTATGTCTTAGATTTGGGCTATGAAAGGAGCTCTAATGGACAAAGTCCCTGTTTTTATGTCAGAGAATATTAATCAAACAAAGAGAAATAAAATTGCATTAGTAAGTTCCATAACAAATTAGTTACATAATAAATAAAAATGAGACTTTTTTGTGAGGCAGCTGGAGAAAGTAGTGTAGATAAAGTATAGATTGAGCTTAGACAGGAAAGATGTTCCAGCACAAGCATCCTTAGGTAGGAGGAGGATGGGAAGACACGTACCAAGAGAAGGCCAGTGTACCCGGACCTGAATGAAGTGTGTGTCAGAGGTGACTGGGTCAAGAGGAGCTTATGGAAGGGGAAGAAATTTCATCTAAAGATCATGAAAATTTATTATCTCAATCCCTTTTAAGTGAGTAATCACACTCTGATATGAGGATAAAACAAAACGCTTGAGTGAGGATATAAACAACAAGAAGGGAGTAGTGCTAAGGTCCAAAAGGGAAAAGGAAGCTGTTTTAGTCAGATTTTGAGTTGATGTGGCCAAAAGATCTACCATAAACAGTTTTAGAGGAGGAAAAGTTTATTTGGCGCTCACTGCTTCAGAGGTCTCCGTCCATAGATGGCCGACTCCATTACTCTGCATCCAAGGTGAGACCCAACATCAGGGCAGAAGGGCGTGATGGAAGAAAGCAGGCCAGAACACGGCAGTCAGAAAGCAGGGAGGACTTCCCTTGCTATGGACAAAATATAAAGCAAAAGTCAAGTCCTGGGTGACCCCCCCCCCCAGCCACACTCTACTTGTCTATAGTCACCACCAAGTTAATACCTATCTGTGGATTAATGCCCTCAATGGGTTAAAGTCTCTCGTAACTCAGTCCTTCACCTGCAGACTTTCCTGCTTGGTCTCACACATGAACTTTGGAAGGACCCCTCATATCTAAACCATAACAGAACAGATGAGAAGGGGCCTATGACTGAGATGGAGTTGCTGGGCCCCATATTTAGGAGTCCTTGCCTTTGATTGTAGCAGCCAGAAGATTGCAAAGAAGCCTCCCTGGGGGGAAGGGACAATGACACAGCCCCAGCACAGTGACTTGGGATGGAGATGGCAGTGCCTCTGGGAGGGGAAGGGGAAGCCAAAATGCAGTAACACAACCCTCCCCTTCATTTTCTAGCATTCCACGTCCCTGGATTGTCTTAGGAGAAAATGTTCACTTCCACCTCCAACTTACTCAAAATCCATGGCATGTGATGGTAGAAGCTCTTATATCTGGAATTCAAAGACAATTGAAGCATTAAAAAATACAAAGTAAGGAAAATAGGAAATAATGATTTTGTTAAAACAATATGAGCTACTTCGTATTTAGTGTGTATTCTGAGCCATGCACGTGATAACCCATTATATATTCCCAATGGGGTCTTATTCTCCCAGTGGCCATATTTGAATGGTACTAGGGAATTCAGACACTTAGAGGTTATAGAAATTTATCAAGATGATTTAAGCTATTTGTGTGGGACTTCAAAGCCCACACTTTCCCCTTTATATGTCAACACTGTTGAGTGATAAAGGTAAATAGAGTTTCAGGAAGTCTGAATAGATGTCATAAAATCTGACAATTGGAGACCTGTGAAGGTTAACATTGAAAGAGTGATGGGCAATGGTGTCAGGTTCAAAGGAGAGAGTGGTGGAAGTTGAGAAAGCAGGAGGCAAAATATGAGTTCATTCTTAAGAAAATTTGTAGCAGGGAAATTATATAATTGAAGACAAAATAAGGATATTATATTTTTCAGAAAAGATCAAGTACTAAATTTTTAGAAGAAAATGTGTGAAAGAGCATGATGAACACAGGGAAAAATATGCATTTAAATAATGTCAGAATTTCGAAGAGGTGGCAGGCAGGGATGTGATGTACAGTGTCGGGTCAAGAGATTTGTCTAATACGGCATTATGTAAAAACATGGATGTGTAACCGATGTGATTCTGCAATCTGTATTTGGGGTAAAAATGGGAGTTCATAACCTACTTGAATCAAATGTATGAAATACAATATGTCAAGAGCTTTGTAATGTTTTGAACAACCAACAAAAAAAAAAAAAAGAGAGAGAGAGAGAGAGAGATTTGTCTTAGAAAGGCAGCCTTTTTTTGGATACAGAGGGGAATACAATAAGGTCCACTGATCTCAAAACCCCCCAAAATGAAAAGGTTCAAATTTTATAAAACGGAAAGTGTTTTCATTTGCCTTCTGAACAGCATAAACACTCCTTGATCTGGATTTCAAGTTCATCTTTAGTTGGTACCAAATTGCACTTGGCTCTCATCACTTCACAAACCAACCCTTTGTACAGGGCTATATTCATTGTCATTGTCATCTGAATACAGCTTCTGTTTTCCCATGTCTCTCTAAGCACAGCTGTCTCTCCCTCCCATCCCGGCCACTCTCACCTCATGAACAACATCTGCCTTCTCTGTGAAGTCTTCCTGAGACCCGTGCTTAAAGATCATGGCACTCTTCCTTAGAAGGGGCTGTGGGTACAAAGTCTTAATCACACACCACTCCATGTTCTGATATGTTTTATTGAGTTCTGAAGACACACCTGCATCCACATACATAATTTTACATTGAAGTGTGTCCCTTCCAAATTCAGATGTCCAATACTTATTTCCTAGTACCTCAGAATGGGACTATATATGGATAGTGTTATAACTCTTTGAAGAGGTAATTCAGTAAAAGTAAGATGGTATTGGTGGGCATGATTGAATGACTGCTGTCTTTATAAGAAAAGGAGACATACTCATGCATACACATGCACACACAGAAAGAGGGGAGAGCATGCGAAGATGAGGAAGAGGCCACCTTCAAGGCAAGAGAAGCCTCAGAAGAAACCAACCATGCCAATACCTCAGCTTCCTACTTCACACTTCCATACTGTGAGAAAATAAATTTGCTTTTTAAGTCACCCAGTGCATGGTATTTGTTATAACAGTTCTATAAAATTTAAAAATATATAATCAAACACATTCACACATAAAAGTGTATGTTAATACATTAAATTATTTTATTATACATAATATATATTAATATAATTGATATACATGCAATTGGAAAATACATGATAGGCTCCTAAACATTTCTATGTATCAACCTTAAAGTCTTTTATACATAGAGCCTTTTATACTAAGTTGCCGCATAACACAGTATTTAATCGTTAAGACTGTGGAGTAAAACAAACATGTGTTATATTAGTTTTCCATATAGTAACTCTATAATTTTCACACAACATTCAACTTCTCTTACCTTTGTTACCTTTATCTGTGTTACAGGGAAATTCAGGGTCTTTTCCTGATAGTTACATCATTCTAATTAAATGAGAATATTAATGTGAAATACTTAATAAAAGGTATATAATACTTGTTTGTATTATTCTACAAAGTCATTGATCAATAAACATTTGTTAACTTCAATAATTTTAGAAATAAACTATTTAAATATTATCCAAACTTAATCCTTTAATAAAGTTATGGCTAGGTACTTTTCTAAAATTTTATATTGAAAATAAATATATCATTGCAGATTGTGGTTTTTAACTTTGGATATTATTTATGTTTTAGGCATACATTTTTGTAGGAAGGCTCACAATATGAATTTTGATCATCAAAATTCATAATAAATTAATTTAAACTATTATATTTAAGATGACTTAAAATGAACTCTTAGTCACTTATCATGTAGAATAGATGTACATGTTAACTAAAAGATTTTCATAATTCAAAGAGGAAAATCATTATAAGGGATTGAAACAGTGTAAAACTCCTTTTCAAAAAGTTTTTGAGTTGACAGCAGAGAGGAACCCAGTCTTCTATCCAAAGAGGCAGCAGTGTCTTGGAGGTGGAAGAGCACTGGGGCTGCGTTTTGTCCCATCAGTACCCACCAAACCCACAACACGCCCAAGTTCTTTGTACATCTTATGAGCAGGACAAAATGTAAAGGCCCAGTCCTACCTAACATGGAGAATACAATTAAACCTCAATGAACTTGGAAGACAAAGTCTCTATCTCATCGTAGGGTGCAGAGTCTAAAGAAACAAGAAGACAGGTGCTTCCTTCCAAGGTCACAGAACTGGGGCAGAGAACTGGCCTTTCAATTCATGCTGCAGCCCACCGTGGCCTGGCCAGAGTCTCTCAATTCTCAATTAGGCAGTTGAAATATTTCAAATGAGTAAGTAAATTCAAAATGACTACAGATTGCTTTTACCATTAATTACTCAGCAAAACTAAACGAACTTATACAATAGAAATGAAATTTAGCCCTAGCTAAATTCAGCCCACGCTGGGCCACAAAAAGACACAGGACATAGTGAATTAAAACCAGCAAGAAACAGGAGTAGCTCAAATTACATGAAGAGAAGATTTCAGGTAACAGATTGTTCAGAAAAATATTACTTTTAAAAGCATGACTATGTCTAAATAGATCAAAATATAAGTAGGGAACTAAAGATGATAGAGAAGAATTGGTGAAATTATAATAGAACAATAGAACAATAGAATACTTAAAACTAAACTTATTGAATTTAATTAATTAATGAAAAAGTTAACAGTCAAGTAGACTTACTTTAAGAGAAAATTATAGATTTCTAAAGAAATTATTCAAAGTACAGTACAAAAAGTCAGAGACTACAGGCATGAAGATAGAAAAGATTAAACTATCTGAGAAGTATAAATTCTACTGAATGTTTGAAATGAGAAAGAATAGGAATGAGATAATTTTTCAGAATTAATGAATTATGAAAGACACATACAGATACATTCAAAAAGTCGTATAATAGAATATTTTAAAAATAATTTACACCTGTATGCACAATGTCAAAAAAGTGTTAAAACACTAGAAAAGATAACAAACACAAAGTATTATTACACACTTCTTAATAGCAATAAACATTTGGAAGTAGATTATCTTTCTTAATTAGCTGAGCTAAAACACTCTCAAGCTAGACTTCAATTTTATCCAAACTATTTTTCAAATGGAAGAATAAAATGAAAGTATTTTCAGGGAAATAAAATCAAATTTATTAAAACAACAACAAAAAAGAAATTTTAAGAAATCAATTACAATAAGAAAGAATTTTTATGGAAAGTATGAGGAAAGATATTGTCCCAAAGATGGGATTGAAGACTTCATTAAAATTTTACTAATAGAAGGACACTCTTAATTAAAGAAAAGGAAATACAAACATTGTAAGACAACATATACTGGGGATGGGGGAAATAGCTCAGCTGGTAGAGTGCTTGCCTAGCATGCACAAGGATCTGGCTTCAATACCCAGCACCACAAAAAAAAATTAAAAATAAATAAAAATATAAGTCAACATATACAAAAATATATCTAAAAAATATTTATAGTATAAAGAACTCTTACAGCTTAGTAATAATGATAAAACCAATAAAATAATGAAATAATTGAATAGATACTTTGCCAATCAAAATTTCTTTAAAACATGCTCAGCACTTTATTTATAAGGAAAGTTGTGGTTGAAAACATAAGATTGTATCTCACATTAACCAAAATGACTAATATGTCATAATAATAACCAAAAGACTGCACATGTCAATTGCTAATGAACACATAGAACAACTCGTTCCCAAATATATTTTTCAGGGATATGTAAAATAATTCAAACACTCTGAGAAAAGTTCACTTTCATTATGTAAAATATATAATTGCCATATGAAGTTCCACATCTGCATATTTGCTCAGCTACACACACACACACACACACACATACACACACGCGTGTGCATGTGTGTGTGTGTGTGTGTGTATGTGTGTACAGTGGAAATACATATATATATGTATTGCATATATAAACATTGCATGCATGTAAGTATATGCTATATATATATATATATATATATCCTTATTATCTAAAGTTAGATAAATCTCAAATATTTATAAACAAGAGAATGGATAAAGACATGTGATATACTAATGTAGTGGAATACTAGTCAGTAATTGTCGGGGGTTTTAGCCCCCATCTCCTCCTGACCGGCGGGAGAAGCGGGAAAGCACGCCCCGACCAGAATGAGCCAAGAGAGGTAAAGGTCACAGGAGGACAATCAGACTTGCCAGGAAGGACAGTCAAAGCAGGATCTCCTTTAATGAGGAAGTACACACAGCTTATATACTGCACAGGAGCCAATCAGAATAAAGGTCAGAGGGGTTAAGCAAGTTCAAGTGTACTCCCATCCCATAGTCTGTAAGGGAAGGCACAAGCTGTCCACCTAGGGAAGAGTCCCTGACCTATCCTGGAGGTGGTCCACCTCTTCCATCACTTCCCACAGCACCGCCTCCTGGCTGATCACCTGGAGCTATCCCAGCCACATGTGTGGCCCCAAGACCGGGAAGCTGGCAGCCATGCCCTGCAAGTAATAAAAGTAAGGAATCCTTGGTGGACAAAATTGCATGGATGGATTGAAAATCCTTATTATGAACAAAAGAATCAGTACAATGAAGAAGATAATTTTATGAGTTTATACGAATCTCCAGAACAGGCAAAATTAATTTATGCTGATATAAATTAAATCACTTACTTCTTACTGTGAAAGTATGGGAAAGATTTATGGGGAAAAAAAAACAACAAAGGAAATCTTTGAATGGTTATGGTAAATTTCCTACATCTGGATTGGTGTTATATTTAATAGGCATTTATATTTGCAAAATTATGCAAAGTATTTACTTAAATGAATGTGTGTTCTTTAAAAATAAATCTCAACAAAGTATATTAAAATAATAATATATCATGATGGCATTTTTCTTATGCAGAGGGAATATGTCAAATATTAGAAAATATGGTGCTATTATTCATCACAAACAAAATTTTCAATAGATGCTGAACAATGATTGATAAAACTCAACATCTAGTCAAAGGTTTAAAATACTCATGGCAAGTTAGTAGTGATTGATAGTTTCATTACACTCACAGTGTGTATCTATAAAAGCTTTTTGACAAATATTATTTTTAATGATGAAATGATGAAATATTATCTTTACATGAGGATCATTTTATCACCACTACTATTAAATATTCACTGCAGTCTTTAAATGCTGATGCAAGAGTATATGAAATAAAAAGCATAAAAGTTGGAATGGAAAATAAAACCCTTTTTATTTATAGATATGTTTTCTATACTAAAGACTCAAATGAATAAACACAGTTTGTACTGGTATTTTAAGAGGACAATCTTCTGAATAGAAGATTTATTACATAAAATATATTTTTAAATACCAGCAATAGATTCCTAAATTTTAAAAATATATTAATTACAATCACATCAAAGTACCCAGAAATAAAATATGCAAAAGGCTTTATAGGAATATTATCAAATTTTATTGAAACATGATAAAACCCATTTACAAGTGTGTGTGTTGTTCTTTGATAGATAATGTCACTATTTTGAATTTTTTTAAACTAATATTTATTCCTCAATGATGCTCCATAGCTTCACTAAAATCCCAATTAGAACCAAAAGAGTTTTTTAATGCAAATTAAAAATGTAAAATAAATTTTTTTTAGGGCAAGAAAAGCTACTATAATTGTGTTGGTAAAAAAAAAATAAGTTGGGGGCTGGAGTTGTGGCTCTGTATTAGAACACTTGTCTCACATGCAGAGGGCACTGGGTTTGATCCTCAGCACCACAATAAAAAAATAAAATAAAGATACTGTGTTCATCTACAACTAAAAAAACATAAAAATAAATAATTTGGAAGAAACTATTAGGAATCAGTTCTTAATAAAAACCCATACCTAAACCAATGTGTTTTATTGCAGACATAAACTGAGTAGAGATCAGAAAATTCAACCAATGTTAATATATAATCTTTATTTATATCAGTATGAATATTGCAGTTAAAGAATGAACTATTCAGTAATCTTTGCAGGAATAATTAGCCACTGTTAGAAACTGAATGTTTATGCCCCCTACTTCAAGTTCATATGTTGAAGTCCAAATGCCAGTGTGATGGTATTGGAAGATGGAGCCTTCAGATAAGAGTGATCAGAGAACCAAATCAGCTAGTACCTTGATCTCAGACCTCTCAGCCTCCAGACCGTGAGAAAAAAATCTCTGTTGTGCTAAACCATCCCATTAATGTTATAGCAGCTCAAGACACCCGAGAGTTATACATTTAGAAAAAATATAATTTTCCCTCCATATACTTTAAATATTTGAACGACCGGTTCAAAGTGAATTGTAAATGTAAAGTTCAAAGGCAATTCTTTAAAAAAATTAGAAGGCAAAAAAAAATTATTATTTTTTTGAAGTGAGAGTATGAAATGAACTTTTTAGAACACAAAATACTCAAGCATAGAGTAAAATATGTATAAAATGTTTCATATTAAAATTGAAATCCTCTGTTCATCAAAAGACACTCTAAGGAGTTTGTGGTATTTTATATACACAAATGCATATAAGTAAATATGTACTTAAACACATTCAATTTGTATATAATGTTGGTATTCATCCCTGGTATTCTGATTCATAATTCCCTCCTTATTTTAGCTCATAGAAACCAGCATTTCTCTTCCCCAAGATGGGCATAGAAATCCTCTTCTCCCCCACCTTTCTACCTAATGTTGGCTATTGGCCATAAAGAAATTCTCTCAACTTCCCTGACAGATCATGACTCCCCAGATCCAGAAAGGATCCTGTGACCTATACCAGGGAGTAAATATGCTACACAGAGAGGTCCAGAAGAATCTGAAGGACCTTGATGGGTTTTTCCACTCTAGCATTATATCATACCCTCTGTGTACAGTCACATTCCCATACAGTGGGCATGCTTCGATCATGGCTATGCAATGAAGTCTTCATAAGGAACCGAAGGATCCTGGGTTTGATCTGCTGCACCCACCCCCAACACACAACAACAAAACAGCAACTTTGGACTCCTCATCAGAAGGCTCCTGGAAGGTGGTGTGCCAAGGAGGGCATGACAGCTCTGCATCTTTCCCTCCTGCCTTGTTGGATGCAACTGCTCATCTGTATCCTTTGTAATAAAACAGTAACAAAGTAAGCTATAATGTGTATGTGTGTATATGCAGCACATAACTTGAATTCCACCAGAGAAGTAATGTAAATGAACCATAAGCATTTTTATATCTTCAAAATTGTTCAGGAAAAAGGAAATGATGTATTCTTACAAACTTGCCATATGTTACGGGTGTCTTTCAGATCCTTCAGTTTTTAATCAACTTTTCCCGAACACTGTAATTTCCTCAATTCCACTATGATTTTCTTTCAACTTTAATCCTCTTATGCTCTAGTTGTCACAACGTAATGTCTTATGATCAAAGCAAATATAAATGTCACCTCATCAACTTCGTCTACGTAAGGGGAAATTTTATCTTCTAATAGATAGTGATAAATATAAAAAATGAATCAATTGTAATGTGTACAAAAGTATGGTAAAATTGTTACACTCATTCATTGTTAATCTTGATTGTAAATTCATGTAATTATTTTGGAATACATTGACCTTACTAGAAAAATTAAACATATTCATACAAAACGACCCTGTGAATGTACTCCAAGATATTTATTCAAAGCTTTTCACGTAGTGCCAAGATATATGTCTTGTAATACTTGTAGGTAGCATTGTTCATGCTAACATATACCCAAAGAAAGACATGCACATATTCACTGAAAGTAAATGTAGTGCATTTATTCTTTAGTTAACTAGGTAGCAATAAAAATCAAATAACCATCATAGGTACTTTCATGGATAAATTTTTAAAAAATGGAATAATAATGAGTGAACAAGTCAGCATTTTTGCATATAATGCTGCAGAATACTTTTGAAAAGTAGGATTAAAAAATATGTATGTTAACATTGTATCTATAAGTGGTAAGAATGTAATGGAATATAGTGGAGCTAGCAAATTCAAACTTGATGTAGTAGTTTCCTCTAGGGTTTTTGGAGGGACAATAAAATGGAGCAAAAGGGAGCTAACTTTCAAGGCATAAATAATACTTTGCATGAATTTAGTGATACACACACACACACACAAACACATTCTCACACACACACACACACACACACACACATACACAAAAATATAGGTATCTACACATATTTGGATCACCAAAGTGTGATATGTTTACATTTATCTGAATACTCTTTTATAGCATAAGGTATTTGCTAATAAAAAACAAAAAGCAAATTATTATTTTGGAAAAGTAAATGGATAAAAGGAATGATAATAATGCACAGCAAGTCTTTGCCAATAATAGTATAAACACTAAAATTATTTATTTCGTAATGAAAGTGATAAATTCAAGAAATGTGTGTGGGGGTGTGGCTTATACTCATTTCTCTCTCTCTCTCTTTTTTTTTTCCTACTTGAGGACACATTTAGAAAACTGATTCCCAAACATTTATACTCATCCCTGTCCACTCCCTGATTTAGAACTCTGAATGCAATGATAGGTATATCGTAATTCGTTTCCTGGATCGACCATAAGAAAGTACTAGAAACAAGACAGCATTGAAAAGAGAAATCTGTTGTTCTGCTTCTAGTTTTGGAGGCTAGAAATCCAAGGCCAATGGCTGCTCCCTCTGAGGCAGTTAGAGGAGGATTTGCCCTGTGCCACTCTTCCAGGATTCTAGCAGGTTATTGGCAACATATGGGGTCCCTTGGATTGTAGAGCCATCACCCTGAAATCTGCCTTCATGTTCTTGGGGCATTGTCCCTGTTTAGCTGGGACTACACTGGTTTCTCTAAGTAAGGACAATGGCCATATCAGAGCTGGGTCACTCCCTGACCTCATTTAACTTAATTATCCTGTAAAAACCATATCTCTAAATAAGGTCCCATTCTGAGATTCTGAGGTTAGAGTTCCAAAATATCTTGGGGAAAGCGGCATTCACATTTTACCCCAGAACATATGGTTTTATACTGAGTCTTTATTGGTAATTTGAAATGCTTACTAATTGTTAGTAATTTGAAATGAATTTGAAGTTTGATGGGAATTTTAATGTAAACCTTGTTTAATCCTGAAACACAATCTTTCGAAATCTATTGATCACAGACCACTTGTGTAAGATTTTTGCTCTTACATCATCCACATAAATATGAAAAACAAATGTACAACATTCAAAACATCAAAGAAAAATTCTCTTCACATAAAAATTGAGGGTCAGCTGTGTTAAATCTACAACTATGCTTTCTAAAATTTGTAAGGTCGTATAAGATCAATTGAACTTAGATTCAGAGGAAATGAATATCTAAACTAACAGAAGAAGATGGATTTACAAAAATGGTCTTTGAGGGAAAAAAGCCTAAAGATTTAGATATGCTGTTATTTTAGTATTCAGGAAAAATGAAGCTTTATTCAATTATTTCCAGTTGAGAAAACATTTATCTAGAGCAAGAAATTGTGTTAAGGTCTGAGTATATAAAGGCAAATAAAACTCAAACAAGTTTCCTTTAAGAACTATCTTAGACTAGTATTTACTACTTTAGCTAGAAGAAAATTTTTATTCTCTTATTTGGACTAAAAACATAAACTTATTTTACCCATGAGTGAGTAGTACAAGAATATAAAATGATGATAGTACTCACCACACAAGAGAATTGAGGATGTGGTGGAACACTCCCTAGTGACTATCTCATTTAACCCTCACAACCACACTAGGATGTGTGGGTGCTTTGGATACTCACCCTTTAAATATTAGCAAAGTGAAAATTGGGAAATGCTAGGCATTAGTGCAGTCTCATACAACTAAAGTGAGAATTGCAATCCAGACAGTCCCAATTAATTCCTCATGTGTCTCAAAATCTTCACATAAAAATCCCATATGCATAAACATTTCTATATATTCTGAATTGGAGTTTGGTTTGGATTATTAGAAAATTTGTTATTAATAAAAGGAATAGTTGATATCAATAGTAAAGACCTTTATTTCATTTTTTTCTTTCAATTTTCCAGTTTATTCAGGGACAAACAATAACATTAAAATGTTAAAATTCCATATTTTACTGTATGAAAATGTAAGAAAGAATATATTTAATAGTATGCAGTATCACATGCAGAATTTTAATGGAGAATTCAAGTTCTTCCTTTTTAAGAAACTGATAAGACAGAAATTAGTATTCTAAAGGAAACTGTCTCTGGAGTGCTGAATAACCCCATCATCCCACATTGCAAGCTATCCAAAGTTTGTTTTTCACTCTATTCACTTATAACATATGAACTGATTTTTAACTACACCCTCTTCTTGTGCCATTTTATTTTTCACAAAAAGCCTCTTTAGTCTTTGCATGTGGCTGAAATGCTGAAATTTCACTGTTAATCATTCTTCCTCTGGAAGGTTGTTATCATCAAATACTAAAAATACTGTTTGACTGTTTTACTTATTATCCCATAGTAATTTCCTTCTGATTGCTTTGCCCTGAGTCTTCATTTTCTTTGTATGTCTATTAACATCTGCCATGATTAGCACTGTGTTAGTTAACCCAATAAGCAGACTAAGCTCAGGATACTAGCAAAGCCATAAAACATGCCTGTGTACACACACACACACACACACACACACACACACACACACACACACTTTTGAAATTATATATTAAATGACAATAAAGAGTGAAAACATAAATAATGTTTTTATTTTTGTAGTCTGACTACCATATCTGATGCTATTATACGTAACTATCTATATTTTCAGATCTCAAGATGGACTCTTCCTCCCTACACACACATTCACTCACACGCATATAAAAACTGTTGCCATTGAATAAATCAGGATATTATCAAACCTTCCTAAACTTAATGATTTATTCCATTTTAATTGTATATGGAAAGAATATTTTATTTGTTGCAGTGCAAGACAATCCTTGCTGAGCTTGCAAATAAATCGAGCTTTATCAATCAAGGTGAGTCATGTGACTTTCCACGTGGTTTCGTTAGACAAAGAGCCCTCAAGTAACTGAACCACTTTAAACACATGACAGCCAAAAGCAGGTTATGAAGACACAGGGAGCCTTTCAGAAAAAGGGCTGTGGAAAGTTTCAGATAAGAGATGACATTTAGGTTGGATTTTGAAAGATGGATAAGATGTGAACAAACCTAAAAGAGGAACACTTTAGGTAGAATTAATAGCATCAGAAAAGATCAGTGATGTCAAAGTCTATGGCAATAACCTATTTTTCAACCTATCCTTTTCTTGAACAGTATCTATAATCCAGTTTCCCCAAACTGACTCCTCAATGCCATTTAGTTCTCACCTTTAATATCAGCTCACTCCACAACCAAAATCTTTATCTCAGATTTATCCATTTTTGTCTTACATATATCATTGTCTGCTCTTTTAGATAACATGGCTAAAGGATCACTCTAAGAGAAAATAACATATGAGCAGAAACCTAAATGAGGTGGAGCGATAAACCATGTAAAGCTGTGACAGAGGAATGCTCCAATCCTAGGGAGCACGGAAGGCAAGTGCACAAATTAGCTCTGTATTCTCAGGAACAGCAAAACAACAACTTGGCTCAGGTGGCAGAGTCAGTGAGGGAGAAAGTGGTTGGACATGTGGTGGGGTTGAATAATGAGGGGTTTCATTAATCATGTAAAGTAGTTTGCACTGCAGCTGATATGTGATCATAAAGCCATAGAAGGAATTTTAACTTGAAGAGGATATCATTTAGGTGCATATTATAAAATTCTAATTTTCTGAAAAATGACTCAAAGGTAAACATGCATAAAGGGAATTGTTTCCTATTATATAAATAACTGGAAAAGTCTTGGGGAAAAAATAAGGCTGTAGGATGTGATTGAATTTTTCTTGAATAAGAGATCATTGGTAACAGAAGTGTCCCTGCCTTTCATGTTCATCATGTTCATCCTTCCAACAGACTCACCTATTGGATGCAGCAGGAAGTAGGAAGACCACACAGTGGATGTGACAGTGATCTAGAGAGAGGGGGTCCTCAGAGCCAATGAAGGAATCTGAAGTGGCACTAAGCAGAGGAGACCAGAAGCTTTTCCAGAGGAATAAATATACTGTCTTTTATTAGTCTTAAACCTACTTAGTGTCTCACTTTGGTGACAAGGGTTGACTGAATCTTGAGAACTGTATTAGACAAAGTGATGGCTTCTCCTGTTCTGCTGGACCTAAAACTTGTTCTACTTCAGAAATCTATGGGAAGTGCCATCTCATTAGGTCAATGAGAGACCATCAGGGACATGGCTTGTACCTTCACACACAAGCTTGGCCTATCATGAAAATTCTGTTTGCTTTGCATTTGAAGGCATTGGAATTAAGAGAGAGTGATTCATGTGTGTTTCCCCTAAAAACTCAGACCAATATCTTCATAACTTTTCTAAAAATGAGTCTAGATGTAACACTAAGATAGCATGTTATTCTGCTATTTTTTATAACTGAATGTAATTGAGAGTCCACTGTTTCTTTAATAGAAACATATTAAATAGAATTTATTCTATTGAGACAGATATTCAATTATCCCCCTTTAGCTTTACTATAAACTAAAGAGAAACTCCTTGGTTTGTAGATGCTCAATCACCACCATTAAGTGAGCCACATCAATTTCAAATCATTGAAAAATGTGACTTTTATCAGAGGTTGTGGAGCAGTGTGGAAATTTCTATGTACTATTTACATTGAATTGAGTAAGAAGTGAAACGATAGTATAGAATCTTGGTCTTTGTCCATCACTGTTTTAAAATCTCAAAGCAAATTCTGAAAAACAGGACTTTTGAAATGGTGGAAAATGAGGCTCTGAAAATCCAGTCTTTCCAAAAAGCAACAGAAAGACTGAAAAAGTTGTCCAAATTAATTATTCTTTTATGTGATCTGGGCACACAACTGTCCCTGGAGAAACTAAATGAAGAAATATACAACACCATAAAAAAAAAGTGATTTTAAGGCACTTCACTTATTTACCTATAAAACAAGTGGAAAAGTAATCAACAGAGATAAAAACTTGAAAAGTACCTGTAAGAAAATTGATCTAACTTACTCAAAATGTACCCCAAACTGCATAACTCATGCTTTCCAAGTACACATAAAACCTTTAGCAAAGTGTCCCTATGAAAACCAATAAAACCAGTCTCAACTGTTTTCAAATGATGATATAATATGGAGTATAATCTGTGCTCATGGAGAATGAACCAAAAAAAATCAACCACAAAAAAAGATAGCCAGAAAACTCCTGAAGTGTTTGTAAATTCAGCAACACATTCTAAGAAACAGATGAGCTACAGAAGAAACCACAAATGAAACCAGATAGTATTTTGAGTTAAATGACAATAAAAACAGGACCTACCAAGCCTAAAAACTCAGCTAAAACGCTTTTTAGGGAAAAAGTTATCACAAATTCAGAACATGTAAATATTAAAAATAGAATAGTGTGCTGGGTTGGATTTCCTCAAAATGAATGTTGAAGTTCTCACTCCCAGTCTGTGAATGTGACCTTATTTGAGAATAGGGTCATAATCAACCAAATTTAGATGAGTTTATTCTGGGTTGAGGTGAGCCCTGATCCTGGACAGATACAGACAAGAATGCAATGGGATGGTGGAGAAATATTGGAGTAGCATCAACAAGCCAAGGCACTCCGAGAACTTCCATTAACCACTAGAAGGTAGGTAGAGGCAAAGAAGAATGTTCTAAGGGAGACCCTCAAGGGAACATGGTCCCACCAACCAACTACAATTCCCCACCACTAGGTGACAAAAAATTGCTGTTGTTTCCTAGAACTCTGTAAATAAAACAAAGTTTTTGTTTGTTTTTTTAACTAAATGGAAAAACTTTTTTTCAAGAAAAATGGTTGAATCATTGTATGAAAAATGAAATATCATTTGTCAGTTCTGCTAAAACATGCCATTTGCAGAACTTATGATTTGACCTGCCTCGGCTCTCCTTCAGTCAGAAACATTTGACCCTAGAACATTTGTCAAAAACAATGAGCAGCCGCTCTTCAGATCACAGGTGTTGGAAGTAGAGAAACTAGTGGTAATAAAAAAAAATTAGAGGGCTAAGCAAAGCACATAGATCTTTACTTATGGTTTCAGGTGGAATCAAGTGTCCCTAAGGGACTTCAAAAAGCTGCAAGACATCTCTGGGATGTAGGAGGCCATGTACTAGTGTAGTGATATAAGAATGTCTAGGGAAGAAATAAGGAGGTCCTAGTCGCTCAGTTCTGTCATGCTAAGGTCATTACAAGGACTGGAGGCTAAGACAGAGTTGTTCAATGCCAGAAGAGAGAAGACAAGAATGACCACACACGCTGAGCCCATGAGTAAAAGGTAGAGGGAAAGACATTGATTATAGATTGAACCATGATTTAAACGGCCGTACCCAAAGGGGAATACACTTGAAAGAATTAGCCCAGGAAAGTGAAGAACCAAATACCAACAGGTTGAGTTTTGTATGACAGTATTTGAGTCTGGATGAGTTTTCCCAAGGTGCAAATTTTAATAATAATAATAATAATAATAATAATAATAATAATAATAATCAATGTAGATGAAAAATGAGAGAAAAGCCCCTGGAAAGGAGAAATCAGAAAACAAAGGACAGGTGGAGGTAGCCAGAGAGGTGAAAGCAAAGCTACAAGTAGACTTTACCAGGAGCCAATGGAAGATAGGGCCACAAGGAGAACAGTCCTCACACATGGCAAATAGAGCTGATGGTACACAATGAAGGGAATAAAAGAAAAAAAGAGGAAAGGCATGTTGTAGAAATCTTCCACTCCTAAACATGACTAAAGAGGCGTTAAGAAGCTCGATAGAGACGGCAAGACTTCATTAGGAGGAATAATAATTAAATCAATAATAAGATTTATTTATCAACAGCATTTTGTAATCATATCCATTTTAATCCTACAAGAAAGTTTTGTTTTGTTTTGTTTTTTAAACAGTTTCAAAAGTCAAGTGATGATTTGGAAAGCTAATACTGATGTAGAACAAATTAAATTTTGAAGAAGAATTTCATTCCGCCTCTCTCCATCAATTCATTGTATACAGTGTATCTGGCAAGGACAAACAGGATTAAACGTATTTCAACAGGGAATTTAATAGATGGGGTCAACTACATAATGTGGAAGAGTTTCATGCACAATAGTCATCACGAACATACCAGCTGGAAGAAAGGACAACTACCTGCAGATCTGTCAGAGCAAAGTGATGGGCAGGGTTCTCTGACTCTGAGAAAGTCGCTATAGAACTGATGTCCGGAACACTGAGTAACATGGCTGGCAATCGGGGCCTGGCATCATTAGGCTGGTTTGGGGAAGCCTGAAATAAGCTAAATCCTGGAACCGGTGACTGCTGTGCAAACGAAGAGCAGTTTTAGACTGAACTGACAGAAACCACAGTAAAATTGAATGAAGAAGACCCCTTCTCCCACCTTCTAGAAAGACAACAGTTTAAAAACTACACAATATGAAAGTATAAATCTTACTACAGTATATATTTAAAATCACTAAACATTACTGATTAATAAATACAGTGTGACCTACAAGTATTAAAAATCTTATGTCTATTTGAACTCTGTATGTCAACTCTCAAACTACATTCATCAAGGAAACTACCTCAATACCCCAAAGACAGAAAAATCCAGGTCAGAGATCTTCAATGTTCATTAGGCATAGAAATATAAATAATAAAAGTTATATTTATGGGAGTTATTCTTAACAGGAATTTTAGTAAGCACCCATTTATCCAAAAATAATCAGAAAATTGGGTCTTTTGGTTAATTGAACATTCTTGTTAATTGACATTTGTCAAATACATCATACATGGATTCACAGTGTTCAAAGAACTAGAAAAAAATTGCATGCACTTGACATCAGAATTATAACTCTAAGGCTCTTCTTCCTACCTATAAAATTGAGACTCTCTTCAAGTGTCTACAAGTGTTCAGACGTTAAACTGTGTCATTGATTCAAATTAATCAACACATAATTATACTTGTATAACATTTAGGAGTAAAAGGTGAAATTAGTAAAACAGAATTGTTATTGACTCTTGGACACAGCTTGGAATTTGATTATATAAGTACATTTCTGAAGCGAAATAAAGCTGCAAAATGTTATATGACAAAAAAAAACAGTTCTGTTTCCTAGGTTAATGCCTACACACTCTACCCACTTTTAATAGAATGATAGAGCCCCACTTGAGCAGGAGCAGGATATATTTTCTAGATAATTATCACTTTTTTTCTTTGTTGAAGGTTATTAACATTACATTTGCATTTCTTTTAAAGTTTATTTGATAATAATTTTTTAGGAAACAATGCATGTAAGAAAACAAGAGTTTTATGTTTGTGCTACAGAAACTATTTTTACAGCAATCTGTTGACACCTGAGAATGGGTACTGGTTTGTCTTGTTTTCTAGTAATCATCACCATTAACTAGTTAACAGAGATCCAAAAATCCTTGAAATATAGTGACAGTTTTAAAATTACATTGAAAATTTATATATTCTCTAAAAAAATAGTCCTTTTCATACTAAAACTATAAAAAAACTATTACAGAGTTTTCTCCTTATCTGAGATTGGTTTTCCATGATTTAATATAATGTGGACAGCTGAAATCCAAAAATATTAAATGGAAAACTTTAGAAGTAAGAAGCTCATAAGTTTTAATTTGCACACCATGCTAAATAGTGTGATTAAATTTCACTCCACCCCACTGAAGGATGTCAATCATTCTTCTGTTCAGAGTTTCCATGCTGTATACACCATCCACACCATGGCATTTGAGAGAAAGAGAATATATTTACATAATTTTATTAAATGTGTTGTTAAAGTTATTCTATTTTGTTACTAATAATTGTTGTTTATCTCTTGCTGCTCTAATTTAAACATAAAACTTATCAGAGGTAATAGTGTATTGTCAAAAGCATAGAGTTATAGAATTCAGTATTATGTGCATTGTCAAATATCTACTGGAGGTCTTGGAACATTCCACTCCCACAGGTAACACTCGAGTGGTAGAGGGAGAAACAAAGAGTGATATAAATGAGAAGGCCTCTTGCTATGTCTTTGCCCCTTAGTTACTTTAATGTATAAGATGCATTGCATACCATTAATATGTTTCAAGAAAAAAATCCCAAAATATATTGTCATTAGCAAGCATACAGCATAGAAAACAAGACCTCTAAACCAAAACCAACATAATATTCTTTATTAAAAAGAATATTATTTAATAATATTAATCAATAATATTCATGTTTATTTAATAACATTATTATCATTATTTAATATAATAATATAATACTGTGATATATTTAATATATTATTTAATGATTTTCTTATTAAATATTTTTATTAAAATAAGAATATGACTTTATATAATTGACTAAAATGTGTTTATACTTAAATATCACTGAATTAAATGTGAGAACAATAAAGATAGAATTAATTTCAATCATGATTGTCTTCATTTTCCTAGAAAATTCTAAAATTTTATGTGAATGCTGCCATATAGTATTTACATTCACATAATGAGTCAGACTTTTTTAACTCAGAAAATCTGTTTTAAGATTCATCCATACATATTGTAACATGTATCAAAGGTACATTATTTTTATTAGTGGGTAATATTTCATTTCATGAACATAGGACAATATATTTACACAATTATTTATTTGTGGACACATTGTTTTTTTTCCAGTTTGCAGCTATTACACATAAAACTACTATGAATATTCATATACAAGTTTTGATAAAAATTTGCTAGCATACATCTTGGAAGAGGAATGGCTAAGTGATATAAGTATATGATTAACACTTTAAGAAATGGCCAACTTGTTTTCGAAGAGGTTACATTTGTTCCCAGTAGCACAGTACATGAGAAATTCATTCCCAATAGCACAGAACTTGAGGCTCCCAGAAGTGGCAAATCTTCACCAACATGGGTTTTATCAGGTTTAATGTTAAAGGTTCCAATAGTCATGCCATAATCTTTTAATATGGCTTTAACTTTCATTACTACAATGACTAAAAATATGTATTTTATGTGTTATTTTTTTTCTAAAGTGTTTATTTAATTTTTTCAATTATATTGTTTGTTTTCTAATTGTTGAGTTTTAACAATTCTTTATACTGGGTTTAAATGCTTTGTTATATGTCTGATATGCAAATATTTTCCATAGCTTGTGACTTTGTCTATTCATTCTAGTGTCTTTTAAAATTATTAACTATGGTATAAGTCCATTTAGAATTTATTCTTTTATTTTATTTATTTATGTATTTATTTACTTAATGTGTTGCAATATTGGGACTGAACCCAGGCCTCACACATGTTAGGTGAACACTCTACAACACAGCTATATCCCCAGCCCTTCTTTTATTAACTATATTTTGCCATAGGTTTTATCTAAGTTGCCCAGGCTATCCTAGAACTTGTGTTCTTCTGGCTTCAGCCTCTGGAGAAGCTGGGATTACAGGTGTGCACCACCACACCTGCTGGATTTGTCTTATCAGTGATAATATTGGTTTCATGTCTGGGAGTGTTTTGCCTAACTCAAGGTCACCAATTTTTTTCTTAACTTTTCTTCTAGAAGTTTAAGAATTTTTTCTTTTATATTAAATTATGATCTATTAGAGCTAATTCTTATTGGTTTCTGAGGTATTGCATTAAATTTTCTTTTTCTAGCACATGGGTTTTCAGTTATTCCAACAATATTTGTTTAAGATTATTTTTCTTCACAAAGTTGTGCTGGTATATTCATCTAAAATCAACAGTTTATTTATGCTCTGGTCTATTTCTGGACTGTCAGTTCTGTTCCCTTAACTGATCTATGTAATGTGGTATCTTAATGCCAATTTTTATTATTAGTTATCATATACTCGATATAATCACAACAGAAAAATCATGAAGATTAAAATTATTTATTATGCATGTTTTTATAAATATTTTAAGTTTCAATATCAATATTAAAATAAGAATTTTTTGAAATTATAGGTGTATATATATAGCATATATATATGTATTAAATATATATATATATCTCTTTAATTGTGCCAATAAACTAATATAGTCATAAAACCTCAAATTAAGGACTAATATATATGACAATTCTTTAAGATTTATTTTATAATTTAAATTTATCTTTTCATAAAAATAAGATAATCTTAGTTGTTACTTTTTTTTCCCTCATATTATCACCATATTGATACATTAATTTATTCAACAGTTATTATCTAAACACATTTTATTTATAGTTCTAAACACTGAATAATATCAATAAACAAAAGAAAACCCTTATTTTTATTGAATTTACATTTTAGTTTGAAGAAATAAACAAAAGGCAAAATAAATGAGTTATGTAGTTTGTTAGAAAGTGATAAAATATCCTGTGGGACCATATTAGGGAAGGATTGGGTACCTTGGTTGAAAGAATTTTTCACAGTGTAGTATCAAAAGGCCCAACTGACTTATATGTAATATCGGAGCAAGAATTGTAGATACTGGAGAACTAATCAAGGGAAGGGCATGCACAGCACACCAGAGGACTCCAAGCAGGGAATATACTTGGCATCATAAGAGGCCAGCACAAAAGCGGCTGCAGTGTGAGGAAGAGGCAAGAGTAGGGGACAATGGGCCAGGGAGGCAACAGTGCGTTCCTAAGACAGAAACTCAAAGCCAGGGGTAAAATATTTGGCTTCTATAGGAAGTGAACTGAGCAGTCCATAAGGTTCTGTAATTGGACCCATGTCCCTTCAATCTGGGCCTTAGAATCGACCCAGGAACTAGACTGGACCCTGATTTGAAGCTTGAAGCCTGTCCACTTGCTCACACTGCACCCTAAGACAGGAATGTTCCTGATGACTCACAATGGACATCAACAAAGTATGTGCGTACTATTTTAAGGGTTCATGCAGCATTATCGCAGCAATGGTTCATTAACTGTTACACTTGCGTATTGAGTGGATGACAAAGAGGCCTTAGCATTCCCATAACTCTTCCTTTTTTATGAAGAACAGCTTCTTCATAGCACATTGGTATTTCTCAAAGCAGGTTCCCCAGACCAACAACATCAGCATCATTCAGGAGCTGTTAGAAATGCAAAGTCTTTTGTTCCATCCAGGCTTACTGAACCAAAGACTTGAGAAGCAAGGCCCAAGAATCTGTATCTGAACAGTCTTGTAAGTTATTCTGATGTTCCTTCAAATCTGAGAATCACTGCAGATGAAGGAAGAGGATGAAAGATACACAGGTTTAGAAACTTAAAGACGTAAAGCAGCTAATAAACATTAATTTTAGGATTTTACCCAAGGCATTCTTATTCTAGAGCTTTCATTTTTGTGCCAGGAATATGCACATATAATTTTCTTTAACAATAAGCAAATCCACAAATTACGTATGGTTATCCTAATTTTTACAGATGAGGAACTGAACTCCTGGGTTAGAAGTTAACAGGTTATGAGCTGGTATCAATAACAAGATCTGCTCAACTTTACTACTATGCAAAAATTCATTCAAAAGAAAGTCAAAACAAGTAGGGAACCAAGTCATGGTTTTCTTTTGTTTCATTTTGTTTTGATTTTTGTTTTGTTTGTTTTTCATATTTAGTGTATAATCTTTCAGGAATCCCCCAAGACTACTGTACAGAAAACACAAGATTGTGCTACCTGTGTGCCAGGTCTCTCTAAAGACATGCCAAATCTTCAACTTAGGACGTACATCACAAAGAGTATTTCAAAGTTTTGCTGTGATTGATTTCTTGATAAATTTAGTAATAAAAAACATAAATATTTAATGTTATATATTAACTGGATTGTCAACTTAGCTTTTATGAAAGGTTAAAAAGTAAAGGCCAAAAGAAGAAATTCTTGCCAATAGAAAATTTTATTTGACCCATAAGTGTTTTTTTTTAATTTATTTTTTGGTTTTGTGGATTTTTTGGTAGTCATATTATAACTATAAATAATTATAAATCACTTTTTTTTGCTTGTAAGAGTTCAGGTCCAAACTTAGAAATGACTAGGGGTCACACACACACAATCACACACAATTAAAAAAAAAAAAAAACTATATATAGATATATATATGCTTTCTTTTCAAAAATCATTCCTGGTAACAACTGAAGCCATGTTATGCATAGCCCAGGTAGAGCCACTCCTCATTGAGGGACTCACTCTTGATTATCCATTTTGTAATACCATTTGCCATGTGAGTCACTGCCGTGGAGTCAGTCTCTCTGGGTGTAGCCCTGGCTTTCCCACGTACTCAGTGCGTGGACTTCGGCAAACTTCAGATTCCTCATCCTAAAAATGGAGATAAAGATAGATACTGAAGAAATTTGTTTTGACATATTAATTAGTGCTCAATTTATTTTCTGGTATCAAGGAAATATTCAAAAATCTAAGCTATCTTTAATTTCATATTTTTTCAATAGAAAGAAATATTTCACCATATGCATGTTTGTATTTTTTTAGGGACAGATGTATCTGTCAACTTCCAAGTACACAGTAGATGACATGCTCAAATTAGTATAACTGATGGAAGATATAATCAAATCACACTTTTAAAAATGGGTGGCATAAAGGGAACCACCAAAGAATAGGGGACCATGTTAGCAACCCCAGGCCTGAAGGAAAGGGGAGACATAGTTAACAGAATCCTGTGGAGTTGGGAGAGGTTGGTGTGGAGAGGGGTGACTTTCAAACACCTGTGCGTTTTAACTGAGGGCAGCAGCCCAGCTGGGAAGATGCAGTGGGGAACAGGGGTACCGAGAGCCCCTCTTGCCCTTCCTCTGCTTTCAGGACTGAGCTCAACTGCAAACTCAGAAGGCTGCCCGACAGCCTCCAGGTGGGGAGAGAACTGAAGGCACAGCCAAGCATGCCTGCATAGGAGGAAGCAAGAGTTCCAGGAAGGTCTGCCCATGGCTTGCTTTCCTCACCATACTCGCCTTGTCCTTTGATCACATGCAACCTGAGCTTCCAGTAAGCTTTTCAGTGTTTCTCACTAAATATGAACAGAAAGAACTTAAGCATCACTAAATACAGTTACATAAGTAGGGAATATACGGGGGCCAGGAGATACTAACAATTTGAAATTTATGGAGAGAAATGTGCCCACTTACATCTATCAGAAGTAACTTTACCAAATATTGTTTTAAAAGAACTACTTAATTAAACTGGGTGTGGTGGCTCATACCTGTAATCCCAGATGCTCAGGAGGCTGAGACCAGTGTATTTCGCGGCCTCAGGAAATTAGCAAAGCCTTAAGCAACTAACTCAGTGGGACCCTCTCTCAAAACAAAAATAAATAAATAAAAAAGGACTGGGGATGTGGCTCAGCCTTTAAGCGCCTCTGGGTTCAGCCCCTGGTACCAATAATATCAATAATAATTATTATTATAATTTAAAAGTCACCAATTGTCATTT
Organism: Ictidomys tridecemlineatus; assembly: GCF_052094955.1. Classification (NCBI taxonomy): domain Eukaryota; kingdom Metazoa; phylum Chordata; class Mammalia; order Rodentia; family Sciuridae; genus Ictidomys; species Ictidomys tridecemlineatus. The sequence continues at coordinate 138,651,306 of NC_135485.1, read as the reverse complement.
ATGTATTATTAATACAATGTTTTAAGTATTTCAGAAAGTATGTAAAAGCAAATTAAAAAAAACTTTTATGCAATAATTTTCCATTTACTAAAGAAAATATAATACCTGTTTAATGCTTTCAAATATTCATTTTAAGCATAAAAAAAAGAATTCTTAAAATTTCTGCCAAGCAAGAAAAAGTACCAAGTTAGAATTATTGATACATGTAAGAACTCATAGCTAAAAACTGGAAAGATGGTTTACCTCATCCAAAATAGATAAATATAAAGTTTACAAGTTCTTCATACATTGTTGAATATTTCCTCAGGTGCATAGAGCATATTATGCTGTTGTTATTTATTTAGAAAGCAGATCCCCTGATTTTTCCATTTCAGAAAAATTTTAAGGCAACATTTTAAAAGTTTCCCTGGCTATAAGTAGGCGCTAAAGGAAAATAATATATTCCAGGCTATTTTTACTCAGTGCAGTTTTAGCAGTGAGACAATTTTGTTGGCAGTGGAGGGTTTGGCACCTCTGCCTGTCACAGTGGCTGTTGTGAATCACCTGTGGTCAGTATTGCATAAATGTTGAGTGTTTCCGCAGGATTGAAAGCAACTTTTTGTAACTTTCTCATGACTTTCTCCTCTACAGAAGTTCTTTATGCATGAAGTCTCCATGCACACTATATTTATATAGGTAAATTCACAATTATGAACAACTCCCGGCACTTTTGATTATTTTACCCTTCTCCATTCCACTTATATGCAGTAAGTATATAGAACTATGTATACAAATATATTTACCATATAAAAATATATATGTAATTTATATAATTATAGATGCATAGCAGTTAGTTTACAAATGCTATTTTCAGGATAACTTTGAAAGTGCCAAAGTAATCAGAAGGCAATTCAATCATTAGCTGTTAATTGAAATGTATTAAAAATTCCCCTAGACACATTATTAACATTAAAAGATACAGATTTTCACAAATCTTTTAGAAGGTTGTCTTCAGACCAAACACTTAATCCAGAAAAGCAGACACAGGGTACATGGATAGATTCAAATCCTTCTAACCAGCAGAGGCCTAACTATTGGATTAAGCATGCTCTCTCTGACAGCATTGTCTCTTACCAAATAAGTACAAGGAGCCATCTCTGATTTAAGCTCAATAGTTTGGAGGTTGAGTTCCTCTAACTAGATTCCTTCACTAGCATCTTAATCTCCACCCTAAGAAAAATGTTCTGAGAAGAAAATGACCTTTAAAATCTTAGAAAGATCTTACTCTAGGATTTTATTTCCTGCGTTAAAACATGCCCTAACTTACCCAAAAGCAGAATTGCAAAGTTGGATTCAAAGTCATAAATCATGTAGTGCAACCTACATTTCTCATTCTCATTTTTGTTGCAAAATTCTGAAAACATAAACAACTAGATTCTAGCAAAGGGAAATGCATTACCTTCAGATGCAGAAGGTGCAGGTTATTTCTAAGACATCATGTTAAGGAACTGAATCTGAGATGTCCAGTTCATTTTATTGAAGCACACACCAATGTCCACCTATCTCCAGCCCAATGCACAGCCCTGGTCGCCACCTCCCTCAGCAATCCCACACCCTGTCGGATAACCTTTGACAGACCCCTCCCTCCTCTGTCCCAGCTCCTGTCCTTTCTGTCCACAATAGAGAGAGCAATCCTATTAAAAAGCTAATTACATTTTTTATCTTTTCTGCTTAATATTCTTCAAAGGGATCCTATGGTACATGAATAAAATTCAAATTCAACTTGGAATAAAATGTAAACTCTTAGCCTTGTTCTGGAAAGTCTGTGCATAATCTTCAAATTCAGCACTAGCCCCAGATTCTGTATGCCACTGCTCCTTGCCCCATTTCCTCAAATACGCCACTCCTTTATTTCGTACATGCCATCCTACCCCTGAAACATGCTTTTCCTCCAGGTATCAGTTTAGTCTTGCTCCTGAAAATCTATGAGTACCCTTATTAAAACAATCTCCCTCCACCCTGTTATTTCTACTCCAGGAGTCTATGATTTCCTTCCCGTGTAGCACAGATTCTGTGTGGACTCATTCTTAAAATCACCTGTCTCACCTCTTAGATTTAGAGGTGATGAAACCAGGATTGCAGAGAAATATCTCACTCATTATTAGTATTAGTCAACCACCCCATCATAGTACCTACAAAAGTGTTTGACAAATGGTACCCATTCATTAAATATTTGGTAAACCAGCTTCCCAACGATTTTGATAAATAAATTATATGTACATACTTATGTATATAATGTACAATAAAAATAAATATTAAAATTGTGTTCAGTAATGTAAAATCAAGTTATATAGTTAGATTTTTGGTATACATTGGTAAGTCTATGGCTTATAAAAATTGTATGACTATTATGTATTTGTATACATAAAGTCACCAAACATAAAAAGATTGTTTGACATATTTTATTATTAATATTGTTTTAATTCAGTTTAATTTCTTTATTTTTTCTAATCAATCAACAAGGTAGAGTCTAGATAGCGCATGACATTTTTAGTTCCTTTATTTCTTCTCCTTAGTGTTAAGTTCTAGAAGATATTCTCAATTTTTAACAAGAATTTGACAATGACATGTTTTATATCACTGTTCCGAAAAATTCTATAGACTATTGATAAAATAATGGTCTAAATATCGTAGGTAAAGAAAATTGTGTACATTTATTTTGGCCTAGATTTTTAAAAAAACATTTATTTTTTAGTCATAGGTGAACACATACTTTTATTTTTTATTTTTTCGTGGTGCTGAGTATCAAAGCCAGTGCCTCACACTTGCTAAGCAAGCAGTCTACCACTGAGCCACAACCCAAGCCCATTGATCTAGTTTTTTATTAGAGCATTGTAGTTATACATAGTAGTTGATTTTGACAAAATCATACATGCATGAATTTGATTGATTCCATTTCCAATGCATGAAACAAAAAGCCCAGATGAATTGAAATGGAGTTTGTTTAGAGAAATAGGAGCCACAATTGAGGGCAGAAAAGAATCCTTAACAAACCAAACAATCAAACAAAAAATATATGAATGTATATATATGAATTTGTATATATGTATAGATTTAATAGAATGCATCCCAGAGAATCCTCCCATGAATGTGTGTCCTTGAATTCTAGCTACTAGGTTTACCCCTTCAGGCACTACACAAAATAAGGATAATGTGTTGAGGTTTTTGTTACTGAGCCAGTAATTTGCAGGAAAAGGTCAAGGCTTCATTTATTTTGAAAACTACAGCTGGACCAGCTGGACATGCTACTCATACTTTATTTTTCAGCTGGCAAAGTAGGTGTGTGCACATTCCCTATATAATATGTGTTTTTTCAATTAAATACTCTTGGTACCAGGGCAAAGGGTGGGTTGTTTTTACACAAATATGCAAACATTTTTTTCCCACATATGAAAAATCTTATTTATTATAATAATCATTTCTTTGGCAGAGTGAGTGAAGTCTGAAGTATCTTGAGTGTCAAATAAAGAATAAATCCCTGTGCAGACAGGTTAAGAATTATTTAAAAAGAAAAGGTTGACCATTTGGGGAGAAAATTTTCAGAAAATTTTTGAGCAAAGCTTATATCTCGTTGACACACCCTTGTTGTCATTTAAATTACAAAAGAGAATTAATTATAAAAATCATTTTGATGATTATCAATTCTTCATGAGTCTAAAATCATAGCATAAAAAATTATAAAGTCTCAGGGCTAAACAAAAACTTAGAAGTCACTTGGTCCTACTCAAAAAACTGAATTTCAGAGACCATCCATTACTTCCTAGGATCCTATCGCTTACTGTGACAGGGCCAAGTACACTCCAAATTCTTACATAATCCTTTTCTGTTTAAAAAACAGAAAGAAAGCTCTTACATTCAAAAGTTCCCTTCTATACATGTTGAGTAACCTCAGCACAATATTGTTTTAGTTTTTCATATGTAAAATTTTTCGTGATACTTACTGTATTTGATGTCTTCCCTATTTCTCTGGCTTATTTCTTAGATCTGGTTAATGGTTGGGCACTACACACATTGCACTATGTTGTTGCTGCTATGTGATTGTTTCACCCAGTGACATTTTTCTGTGGGCCCTTTAAGGAGCAGTGTAAATCTAGAATTAAATAAGACATGGCCAAAATCCCAGGGGGTGGCCAATCTATTAGGGAAAAACTGACACATAATCTGTAAATGTAATATTAACATTCTGAAGTTATTACAGAAGTGAACAAAAAGGAGGGGCGCAGTTTCTTACACAGGAAAAAGTGGTGTACATTATACCTCTGGAACCCAGGAAGAACTTCACAGTGGAGGTGGCATAACTTTACTCCTGTGTTAGGCAGCCTTTTGTCACGGTGACCAAAATAATCAACAGGTACAAGTTAGAAGAGGAAAGACTCATTTTGGTTCACAGTTTCAGAAGTTTCAGTCCATGATTAGCTGGTCCCAAAGCAGAACAATGGCAGAAGGGCAAGGCAGAATAAAACTGCTCAGCTCATGGTAGCCAGGAACAAGACGGGGAGGGAGAGAGAGGAGGGGCTTGGGAGAAGATAAGTCCTTCTACAGCATGCCCCCCCAGCTCCCTGTGACTTACTTTCTCCATCTGGCTCCCTTCTCTCTGTAGTCCACTCAGCTATCAAGTCAGTGGATTGATAATGAAATGGATTAATCCACTGATGAGGTCAGAGCCCTCATGATCCAGTCATTGCCTAAAATCCTCACTTCTGAGCCTGATGCACTGGGGACCATGCTTTCAACATGAAGAACATTCCAGATCTAAACTCTAACACTCTATAAAAAGGAATAGGTTTATTCAACAGAGATGATACCATGTGGGAGACTGTGTTGATGGTGGCAAAGGAGATGATGGCATTAGTTGGAAGATTTAGATTATTTATAGATGAAGCAAATTTTAAGAACTATGATTAATTTAATATGGTTTCAGGGAGATACCTTGAGAAAGAGAATGGGGAATTGATGAAATTGACCAGTCTATCTTAGTAGACAGTGTGAGTTTGTCTTACCTGACAGGCAGTGCTTAATTGCAGGAATCTTGCTGGATCCAGCTCAACCATAGGTATGGGGAAGTGGTGTACATTCTGCTGGCTCCAACCCTGGATCTTCCTGGCATCACATCCTGTTTGGCTACAGATATTTTATTATCATTTGATTGGAAAAGGCAATACTCTAGTTAACCAAAGAATAAGTCCACCCTCAGGGGGTCACACAACATTCAGATGACTGAATGAACGAGTGGAGTCACTTGCATTCATATGATTGACAAATGAGTGGGTAATTCAGCATGCAGTTGACTCAAAATCAGAGCTTCCTTGGGAATTTCCCTGTGTGATAGTCAAACAACTGTCTTCAAGTGTAACTTTCTTTCTTTTTTCCTAGGGGAATAAGTTATTTTATTTATTTTAAACTCTTTGCTCTGCAAAACATCTGTGGAGCAGTAAAAACTACCCAACTTGATAAAATTTCCCTATACTTGCAATAAAGACAGGCACAATCAGTATAAGGATCTCTGCCAAATGGCTTGATCTATTTCCATGATCCCACTATGTGCTTGGGTGTTTATTTAGAAAATTTAAATCATGATAGTCATAAAATAGGTCAGAAGTTTATTTTACACACACAAAAAAAGATTGTACAAATTTTAAAAAATGTCTTTAGACATAATATTTTTGTGTGAATATGTCTCATATCAAGAAAATTGTATAGCATATCTGTATGCATAGCATTAGCACTGTTCAATTAATCAATACTTAGCAATAGCATAAATCTTATTAAAATAACATCAAGAAATAATGCAAAACATTTATGTTGCAATTTCTTGCTGAGAGCCATTGCCAAGTAGGAATAACGCATGGCATGACCCAGGTCATTTGCAGTGACATTGCATGTAAGGTGACCTTGCTCAAGGACCAGGGCGGATCTGGGTTTAGGGTGGTTCCAGGCTTAAGGTGTATCCTGCTGGGAATAGGGCATATCCTGCTGCCTCCAGGCACCCCCTCCTTGAGTTCCATTGAGAGAGATTTTAGGATACAGAGCCCAGTGGAGGTGTGGATTTCCCCAGAACGTGTTGTGTAGAGTGCCAGTGACAGTTCAAGAATAAAGAGTTGCTGTTTGAATCTACAAGGTGTGAGTGGCTCGTGATTTTTGTGCCCAGCCAGACTGGGGCAATTTCTAAATGTCAATAAAATGAATACTTTTATGATACTAAAATCAGTTTAATGCATATTTTAAACTACTATGCAATCATCTATATAGAACATTTATGTCTCATGATTGGGATCAAAACATCTCAATTGTCATTGTGCTTTTTCAACTTGAAGCTACTTTTAAGATCAAGTTTTTATCAATGGTATAATTTGCAATTATTTTATTTTATTTTATTTTTGAATGCTAGGGATTGAATCAGGGCCTCACTCATACTAAGCAATCACTGTGCATCTGAGCTATACCTCTATCCTTCCTTGATTTCAATTGTTTTAAATCTTAAGGCATTGAATTTAGGTAAACCTAATAAATGTCTTATCTAATTATACAGGCTATAACCCTGTTTTCTACTGCCCTAAATTGTGCTATAATATGTACCAACACATACTAAATTAATTACCTCACCAACTATACCCCTAAGGCTAGATTAAGAAGTTCTTTTTTATTTCTGTCACAACATGCCTAGAAATAAATTGAAATATTTCACTTCTCTACATGTAGAAATCCAAGTTAAGACAACCCACAGATGTACATCTTTCTATAAAATTAAGTTCCAAAAATGCATCACTATAATAAACTAGGTATTGATTAATATTGAAAGTTATGTTGTTACTTATTACATATGTCATGTGTGTGTATATTACATGGTGGTCTTTGTGTGTAAAATAAGTGTGTTTTAAAAGAAAAAAATAAAATAGAAAAAATACTATGCATGTTATTTCTTTAAGTTTTGGCATTCATTATCGAAACCTCTATGCACCTATGTTGCTAATCATTTTTTTACTGTCATAAAAAATATAGATGAAATATAATTTTGAATTTGAAAGTTATATAAGATCAAATACTGATTGCCATGAATTTATGAGTAGACTGTCTTTATACCTACCCTTAGCCAAACATAAAATAACATAAATTAATTGATAAAATAGCAGAAATAAGTAAACATTACATATGGGGCTGGGGTTGTGGGTCAGTGGTAGAGTGCTGCCTGGCATGTGTGAGTCACTGAGTTCAATCCCCAGTACCAAAAATAAATAAATAAATAAACAACAACAAAAATAAATAAAAAAATAAAGGTATTGTGTCCATCTACAATTAAAAATATCTTAAAAAATAAAATAAAGCATTACATGTGTTTCCAACATCTAAAGGATAAAAAAGTTGCCTGTAAAAGCCAGGCTTCACTGTGATGGATTAGATCCAATATCAAGGAGTGAGAGGATGTGTAAGGTGAGGTGGGGGTGATGGTTTGATAGCAGTTCCAACGTGATAAGCAATTGTATCTTTTTAGTTCATCCCCAACATCACCAAACTGAATATTGAATGCATTAGCTTAGAGAGAGTATATTTGAGTCATGGAGAAAGATAGCTGTGCTTTCAAGGAGAATTAGTAAAAAAATTAAAAAAAAAATCTGCTAAAAGAAGAAATGGCCTATATTATTCAATTTTGATTTAGTAGAGTAGCAATCTCTATCTGTGTAAAAACTTGGCATAAATATTTGGCGACTTTTCATCCCAGTTTGGTTGTTAGTAACAGATAACTCAAAATAATAGTGCATTAGCCAAGATGGAAGTTTACTGCTTTCTCACATAAACATTTTAGAGAAAAAACACAGGTCTATAAAGGACTCTGTGAAAGTGTCGTGGAGGAGCCTCCTTTTCTGATGTTCTTCGCTGATGTTGCCTAGACCTGCAGTAACTCCATTCTGAGGGTAACTTCACAGTCAAAGAAGGCAGTGTCAACTCTTCTAGACAAGAGGAAGGACAAACCAAAGTAAGTAGACAGGATCCTTTCAACATTCAAAAAAGTTTATGGCACCAAACATAGGATGTTGTCTAATTGCATTCCATGGCCACACCTAGAGAGAAAAAGTGTTTCCAGGGTAGCCATGTGTATCCAATCATTCATCCTTTTTTTAAAAAAAAATTCTTTATTCTAATTTGTTATATATGACAGTATAATGCATCACAATTCATATTACACATGCAGAGCACAATTTTCCATATTGCTGGTTGTAAACAAAGTAGAGTCACACCATTCATGTCTTCATATGTGTACTGAGGGTTACCATGTCCATCTCATTCCACCATCTTATTCATCCTTGACCAGGTCAGAATGGCAGCACACAAACAGAGCAGAGGGCAGCCGTGTGTACACAATGTTCTGAGGCACTGGAAATACACAGCCCAATTTATGTATGTAAAAACCACCTCGTAAAAGTGTTCGATGAAAAGAAAATGTTGTGATGTCAATCATTAATCAGGAAAGTAAATTTTGATATGTATGTACATTATTACCATATGCATGTAGAACAAAGACTAGAGTAACTTAATAATTTATATGATTTTTTAAAAAAATTCTGGCTCTAACTAGCTGTATATCTTTAGGAATCCTATTCAACTTCTTTGTGTGTCCTATTATTTCCATATATAAAAAAGGCAACAATAATATTTCTTAGCCCATGAAGTTGTTAGAATGAAATGACTTAATGTATGTTAAGATTGGAAAATGCCTAGATTATATTAAAAATTAACCAAACATTGTGTTTGTAAGTGTGTGTAGGTGTGAGATTTTAATTTGTTTTTATTTTGACTTACTGACATGTTAAATATATTTTTCTTAATATTTTATTTTTAACAAATATATATGTATATATTAGACTTGTTCTGAAGTACAGAGGATATGAGAAATTTAAAAAACCTTCATCCCTTAAGATTGCCAAGATGGAAGGTGCTACAGTCTTATATGGTGTATGTTTAAAGAAGAAACTTGACCAGAAAACAGAACATGGGAGTATGTATCATTTTTTAGCTCCAGGAATGATAATATTATTAACATGAGTCTACAAGAACAAGATTCATGAAATGTATCACAAGAGCTTCAAGTGATAGTGGTAAAAACACACAGGAATTCACATTGATTGTTAAATTACTCATAGGTGAACCCAGTATGCTTAGTATTTGAAAGAGGGTTTAAGAGAAGTTATGATTAAAAAGCAATTTCATAAATTCCAAAACATAAAAAAGATTAAAGAATTCCAGAACAAATATTGCTCTACAGAGTTAATGATCCTTGCTGTAATTCCATATTATTTATCCAGTAAATATTTCTCTACATTGACAGGCAAAAGAATTATAACAATAACCCATGAGTTATCTAGATTTTATCACAATCATTTAATTATGTTTTTTTTTGCAAATTGAAGTAATTTTTCCTGTTCAAAATTATAATTTATATCAAGAATTATTCTCCCTTTCTGTTTGGCTGATTTAGAGAAGATTATTATTTTACAATCAAGATCTAAGATAAAGCCATTTTACAAGGTAAAATAGATTTAAAATTAACTGTATAGAACTCTAAACAGATATAGAGGGCTTGCTATTTACTGTATGGATATAAATGAATACATCAGGCCAAGGAAACATCAGCTCCCTCAATGATTAGAGAAATTCAGCTGAAAGCAATTTTCAGTCTTAAACCATTCAGAGAAGTGAAGCATTCTAAAGTTGTTACAGATGTGCTTGCCAAGTAATTCCTTAAGAGCACAATCATTTGAGAACCCCCAACACAATCTTAGCCCAGTAAATATCCCCTGAATTCAGACTCTGAAGTCAACCAAATTAAATCACACCTCTCCCTTGAATTTTTTTTCTTTTCTTTTTTTTTCCTTTTTGCTGAGTAGTTATTTCCTTTTTGTCTCCCATATGAGCAAGACTGTATAATTTACAGTTTTTAGGTTGCTTAATAAAAGCATTTAACAAGTAAGTTCCCTCAACCTGGAAGGCTGTGGATTTTGAAGAGCTGACAGTTACGGGGATACTGCCTTCTCAGTTACTTGCTGGTGCTATATTTTGAGCAAATAATTGGATAACACTTTCCTTTCCTCCAAAGGGTCTCAGGATTTTGCACTGACATTCCCAGTGTCAGCAGCGGTTTCTTCAACAGTTACGTCAAATGTGAAGATGCCACCAGGAAGTCCTGTTTCACACTTCAGAAAACTAATGTTGGTGGATGTGTGGGTGTGCGGGTGAGGAAAAATAAGCTGTGCATTGTAGCGACATTTGTAATGGAATGTTTTAGAGGAAAAGAAAAAATAAAGGATTCCCAGAATATCACTCCGTAGGCAGTGGACAACCCAGTGATTTTGTGAAAAATGAACACTCTTGAGGAAGACGCTTTATTTTTGCATGTTTTAGGCCAAACTTTCTTCTATTCCTAATGTGAAATATATGCAGTAGAGAATAAAAATCATGTTTCAGTTTTCCTATGCTGAGCAAGCAAAAGTTTTAGAGGGGTCATATAAAGCTACAAGCATCACCAATAAATGAAACACTATACCAGGTCTCTTTAAATAATCATTCTAGGTAATAAAGCAACTGGCCTAAACCAGAATAGAAATGAAATGTTTAATAGGTTCTGTGCATATTGGATAAACACATGAAGAAAACACAAGTATAATTTAAAATTTATTTTTGTCAAAACAAAAATATAATGCAATCCTCATTTTTGCATGGGACTTTAATCATAATGATATATAATGTAGGACTGTCAAATGAGATACAGCTAATTATCTTACAAGTCCATGTTTTTTTATATTATTTTCCATTTGTAGAAAAATCTCTTCCTAAATTGTTAGATGGATAATTACTTCATGCTGTTCAATCCACACTCACAAAAAGTTCTTCGTGAAATGTTTTGTGTAACTTATCAGGACAGTCCTGTCTCTTGCATTATCAGCTTGATGGGCACTGGCTTTCATTCTCAAAGTAATTTCAAGATGGAACCATAAGGAAAGATCATTGCTTAGGTCTCTCTGTGAGAATGTACTCTAGGGAGAGCCATTCATAGAAAACCAAAACTATGAAGATGAGGATGCTCACTGTGATAGGGCCAGAGAGACCCTAGAGCTACTGAACCACTAAGAAGCTGACACTGAAGAGTTCTTTTCAGGAGTAAGACTTTCTAAATTGAAAAAAAAAAAAAAGATCTATCTGTAACTTGCCCTTCAAAAGTCCCTGCACTGTAGGAAATATGTGTGTGTGTGTGTGTGTGTGTGTGCTTATGCATATACACACACTTTTACATGGCCCAAAGAAGAATGAATAGAAATGTAAAGTATTTAAAACATATGAAAATAAAAATATAACATGAAAAATGGTGCTGCACAGTATTAAAATGCCAAGAGGAAAGGATACAGTAGTGTATTAAAGAAGAAAGTTAAAGAAGAAAGTTCAAAGAATATTATTAAAGAATAAAATTCTAAAACCAATATATGCATTTGAAGAAAGTAGAAAAAGAAAACAAACCTATGTTTTAAGCATTCAGGAAAAAAAGAAAGTACAAATTAAAGCAGGAAGCAATGACATTGTGAAATATAAAGCTAGAAAAAACCCCAACAAAATGAAAAGCTGCTTCATTAAAAAAAATCAATAAAAATGAAAACAATTTAACCATGATAACTATGGACAATGGGAGAGTAGAAAGTACTAGTACCAGAAGTGACATAGGGGTCATTATCCGTGAAAGGATGGCTGAACACCAGAAAATCCATGTATGCAAATTGGTATAGTAAAAAACTAAAGAATAAATGCTCCATCTACATTAATGGAGAAAAACAACTTGCTATTGGCAAAATTAAGGAAGCATGTTGGGTAAAACTTTCAGCAAATCATAAGTTGAGCGAGTTACTTTTCATCAATCACAGTGAAATAGTGAGTGATCTTCCCCTAAGAAAAGGCAACATTTTCATTTCAGGCTATTCCTTGAGGACATTGCCTGTGCACGACTACAATAAAAGAAAGAAAATTCAAAAGAATGAAAAGGAAGAAGTGCAACTGCTTATTTGCCAATAGCATAAAAGGGTTCTCATAGTAAGGAATGAATAAGAACAAAACTAATGGGGTATAAGTGAACATAATTGACAAGAAGCAAGGTGAATACAATGGATTTTAAATGTCCAGGCTGAAACTAAATATACCTAGAAGAAAAGCTAGCAGAACATGTTCATCGGTGAGCCACCAAAACCTTCTTAGAACAAGTGTTAAAACTTTGGAAAAGATAGTTAAAAATTGGATCCTATCAACATTAAAATATTATGATGACTTATTATAAAAATGAAAGGGCAAGTAATAACTAAGAAAAAATGTCCATTACATACATCTAACAAAGAAATTATATAGACAACATGTAAGTAATTATTAATAATAAACACTAATAAAGTTGCAATTTAAAATGGAACAAAAACTTGAGGAAATACTTAAAAATGTGTGTATGTTCCATAAAGAAAAGTTGTTCAAATTGTCTGTTCACCATAAAAACGCCAACTGAACCACAATGACACACTGTGTCACACCCACTTGGATAGCTAAAATAAAAGGACAATGCTAATATCTGTAGGACCTGAGGCAACTGGAATTCTAACGTACCACTAGTTTGTGTTTGAAATCTTCTAAGCATTTTAAAACACTACTAGTCAGTTCCAAGGTCAAAAACACTGCTCCCTGTGCCCCCAGCCATACTTTTACAAATATAGCAGAGAGCAAGTAAAATGTTAATCTGTAAGTGTAGGCATAAAACTATTGTTAATTATATCTTTATTAATCTAACCAAAATCAAGAAAGGTGAAAAAAAATCATAAAATGTGGGCAACTGATTGGATAAACATATTGTAATGAATTCATGATTTATTAATTAGCAAAACAAATAAATCAGCATCAAAATTATGATGCCAAATAAAAGAAACTGAACATGAAAGATTACACACCAATACATATTTTTATTTGTTTGATGATATTCTGGATCCAGTAAGCCTATCAATGGACATAAGCATAAGAACAGAAGTTGTCTCTGAATCCTTGTGGCAGAGAGTGTGTGGCTAGAGAGAAAAATGAAGATGCTAAGATAATTGAAATGTTATACATCTTGATTTGGGTATTTGTTATATAAAAACATAGAATTCCTAAACTTATTGAGCTCTGTGCAATACACATTAATTTTTGTACATTTTATTTAGATTATAAAGACTTAGGAGGAGGAAAAAAACTTGAAAAAATGGAATACTTAGAATATAATTCAGCAATTTCATTCCTAGGCAGTTTCCCAAGTGAATTAGAAACCGAGGTTGACACAAGTCTGTACACAGCAGCTTATACTACTTTTATTTATAGTCACTAAAACCTGGAGATCACCCAAATATCCTTCAACAGATGAATGAACAAACAAATTGGATAACATCCATATAATTGAATGCTGCTCAGCAATAAAAAAAAGAACAAGCTATTGATTCATGCTGTAATGTGGATAAATCTTAAATGCATTTGGTTAAGTGAAAGAAGCCAGTTCCCAAAGGCTACATATTGTATGATTTCATTTATGTGGCATTCTGGAATAAACCAAACTACAGTGATAGACAATAGATCAGTGGTTGTTAAATGGTGGGGCCACAGAGAGAGGGTGGCTACAAAGGGAAGAGCAGGTGAAAACATTTGGGGGTGATAGAACTGTTCCTTGTAGTGCTGTGTGGTGGATACATTGACCATGCATTTGTCAAACCCACAGACAAAGTTTACTGAATAAAAATGTAAAGACGATAGAAAAAGGAAACAAAACATAACATGAAGTTGGAGGACCCCAGCATGAAATGCAGAATACATAAAAATGAATCAAATTATACTACAAATAAATTATAAGGCTACATTGAAGGAACTGAGTGAAAGAGCTGACCTAAATACTTTGACCTAAATACTTTGGAAACTGTTTTGACCAGACATTGCAAGGATAAAGAGAACTGTACAAAACCCACTCTGCTATAGTAAACAAATTTCTTTAACACAGAAATATGGGTTAGCAATTGTGACACTACAAGTATATTGGAGTTGAACAGGTAAGTGAATGTCTTGTGAATAATAAGAACACATTTTCTTGAAGTAAAAGAAAGAAATTAACAAAAAAGCAAAAGGAGAGAATGATGGAATGAACCCTGTGGTTCTGAACCCCAAGGACTGTCAGTGTGAGCTCATTTTTTTTTACCTTGTTTTGTTTTTCATTATTTTGTTGTGTTTCGGAATGAATGTGAGAGATTCATATAGATGATATATAATAGGTACTATGATCAATATTTATTAATAGTGCACACATAGAAAATAATATGGACACATGTGTAGACATGGATTAGTATACGTACACACCTTTCCACACTCTGCCTTAGTGGGCTTAGAAGTCATGACCCAATAGTAATAATGAGTGTTCTTGGCACATAGACTGATATTTTTAATTACCAGTCTCCAAAGGAAGCATGTCGGGGTTCCTTGGAGATACAGAGGGCAGCTATGTCAAAGGATAGGGAAAATAGAATTCAAGATGAGTTAAAACAACTTATCATGGCAGAGAATGGGAAGTTCCAACAGAAAAAAAAAAAGGAGTATATCAAAAGTACATGGGAGAAAATATTAAATAACTTCAAGTGGCCAAAATTCAAATGAATTTTTCTTTCTTTTTTGTATTAGAGATTAAACCCAGCCAGGGGCACTATAACACTGAGACACATCCCAAGTCTTATTTATTTATTTATTTATTTATTTATTTATTTATACTTTGAGGCAGAGTTTTGCTAAGTTGCTTAGGGCCTCACTAAGTTCTGAGGCTGAGGCTGGCCTTGAACTTGTAATTCTCAGCCTTCTGAGTCACTGGTATTGCAGGCATGAACAATCACTTCTAGCCAAAATTAGAAAAATTTGAATGTATTATCTTTAGATAATAATAGTGTTATCTTTAGACCAAAGAATAAAATTAATACCATAAATCTTTACTGATATAAATAAATAATTGAATAAATAATTCATGGGTGGGGCCTACTCTTACAGAATAAATTCAATTAAAAATATATAGTGAATGAGGCAAAGAGAAACTTGACATGTAACACCACAATCATAACTGCACAGTCCACTAATGACTGTTAAAATTCATGGCTAAATTTAGGCAAAACAGAATATTTGTATACTTTCCAGGCAATTTCCCACAATATTTCTTAATTACAATTGTAGGGAGACTCAATTACAATTGTAGGGAGACTCAATTGCGTAATCCTGGGTAATACCAACTTATCCAAGTGATGGGGGTTCACATTTCCAGCAGAGAGCCGTGGTCCCTCGAAATGGTGGGATGAAACAGAGACCTCTCCTCTCTGCTATTCATCCAAAGTTCATAACCCTAGGTGAACAATGTGAAGACATCAAAACAACCAAAACCGTAGAACTTGCAATACTGAATGGCACTCTGTTGTTTCAAATTTATTTTTTAAAAATGAGGACAAACTGAAAAAGCATCACTGACTGAAGGTGTCTAAGGAATCATGAAAGCTGAGTGTGATGTAAGGACCTGAGTGAAATGCAGAATAGAAAAAAATAAATGTTATTATTGAAGAAACTGGTTAAATCCAAATAAAATGTTTAGTTTTGTTTACAATGTTGTACTAATATCGATCCCATAGTTTTGACAAATGTGGCCTGGTTATATAAAATATTAATTTGAATAAGAAGTATAGAGGATTTTTAGGTACTGTCTTCACAAACTATCTGTAAATTAAAATTACTTCAAAATAAAAAGTAAAGAAAAAAACATGAAATAAGTGAGTCTTTGTACATGTTTCAGAGATGTGAAGATACTATGGAGATTATCTCTTCGGGGTTTCAGTGATTTCTATTGTAAAGTGAGCTGGTCCAGGTACAGAGTAGCATTGACATTTTAATAAAAAATTCAGTGTTCTATAATATAAAAATAGATATTTACAGATTAGTTCCGTAGTCCTACTTACCAACATTCTCACTTCCCAACCATTCTAATACACTATATTTTTAAAATCACACTTTTATTAGGGATAATACAAATATGATAAATTGCACACAATTTAGCATGCACCATTTTGTAATTTTGATTCCCATGTACATCCAAGCAATCCACCCCATAATCAAGAAAGTGAACATTCATTATCTCTAAATATTGCCGTATATCTTTTGGCAATCTCATCCCCCATCCCTCCCAATCCTTCCACATGTCCAGGCAAATACTATCCACCTGTTCCTATCTTTAAGTCTTCACTTTCTAAACTTTTATGCAAATGGAATCTTCTATTATGTATTCCTTTTTCTCTAGCTTCTTGCACCCAATATAACTATTTTGAGTTTCATCCATGTAGGTAATTTCTTTTTTATTGCTGAGTACTCTTTCATTACATAGATTCTTTTTGTTTTGTTTTGTTTTTACTTGTTGGTTGACATTCAGCATTATCAGTCATTCCAGATAAAAAGTCAACAGATACTTGGGCTTCTACAAGTGTTTATATGAATGCATACTTTCATTCTTCTTGGGTAAATACCAACATATGAAAAAAGGGCAATTTCAACACAGACGCAGGTTTAACATTTTAAAAAGCTGTCAAATGGTTTTAAAAACGATTAAATATTTTAGATTTCCACCAGTAGTATATAGCATTTCTAGTTTCTACATATCCTTTACTGTTATGTGGTATGGACCATCTTTATAGCCATTCCAGTGGAAGTTTAGCGATGCATATTCTGGTTTTGTTTATTTTTTTAATGATATTAAGTATATTTACCTATCCTTGTAATGCAGTCTGTTTGATGAAATATTTGTTGAAATTGTTTACTCTTTTAGTACTTTTAGCGACTACATTTTGAAAATCAATGTTTTAGAATATAAAACCTTTTCTTATATTTTAATTGAATCTCTTTTGTTTCATCCTGTGACATGAATTTTTATTTTTCTAATAGTCTTCTACTAATGTTGGCATGTTGTATGTATGTATGTGTGTGGGGGGGTGGAGAGAGAGAAGAGAGAGATTGATTTCCTTCTTTCCCTTTTAATCTCTATAATTTTTTCTTTGAATTTTTTTATAATAACTACATTTTTTATAATAACTACACTTTTTTATCCTTGTCACTTAGTTGTGCTATTTAAAACTCATATATTTTATTTGTTGATATCATTAGTATTAAAATTATGATCCTGCATTTGTATTAATTTGCTGTAACTATTTTTGTTCTCATTTCCTTTTATTCTGACTTTCTTGATTAATAACTTTTGTGAATTCATTTTCTTTGTCGGTTTTAGTATACTTTATTTTGATATTTTACTTCTTTTTTGTTCATAATATTCATCACTAACCTATTGCAGTCTAATTCCAACTGATATACCATTCAGTATATCCTAAAAGACTCAATTTCTTTCCTCTTGGCCTTTATGCTACTGTTATCAAATATTTTATATGTACATATTTCCCATATTATAAATACAAATTACATACCACATATATTTAAACAATTGCATTTTAAATTGATTTAAATTTAAAAATCTTTTATATCCAACACAGATTTAACATTTAAATTGCTCTTTGTTTCTCTGTACACAGCAGATCCATATTTCTATCTGATATCATTTTTATTTTGCCTTATAGAAAAAAATTTCCTTTAGCATTTATTGTGATACAATTCTGCAGCAGGTAAAAAATTATTTTGGCCTTTGGATATCTGAAAAGTATTTTACTTTCACTTTTGAAAGGTATTTTCACTGAAGATAGAATTACAGATTGTCATTTCTCTTTATCTTGAATTAATTTAAAGATCTTTCTCTTGTATTCTTGAATTGTTACCAATCTAACATGTTTTTCCTCTGTAGATATGTCTTTTTTTAAAATCAGATCTCTCTTAAGATTTTCTCTTCATAATTTTTTTTCAAAAAAATTTTAATATAATGTACCTTGGTATAATATTATCTATATTTTCTGGTGCTTAAATTCTTTGATCAATTTTGATGTGTAATTCTATATAATATTTCTCATATTTTTTAAAAAATCAGGAATACTTCTTCCAAGTTTCTCAATTCCCCACTTTCTTATTTCCTATAATTTCAATTAAATTAAAACTCTTGAAATTGTCCCAAAGCTTACTAACATCATTTCCATTTTACTTTTAAATCACTTTTTCTGAATATGACTTATTTTGCATAGTTTCTATTGTTATGTGTTCAATTTTACAATTTTTTTTTCTGCAGTGTTTAATTTGAGCTACTGTATTTTCATTTCAGACATGTAGTTTCCATCTCTAGACTTTAATTTGGTGTTTTTTTCTATCCTCATATCATTAATTAGATTCTAAAAAAAATTAACACAATTATAATAATGTTTTAGCTAGCATGTCATCTATTGTTGACATCTGTGTCTGTGCTGGGTTGGTATAATAATATTATAATAATAAATTGTTATTGTTATCCATCATATTTCCTGCTTCTCTGCATGTCTGGAATGGCCTCTTCCAATATCTGGATGTGAGGCACTCTGAATGGAACCTTGCTGGATACTACCTATGTTTGTACTCTTAGGAGTATTTCTGAACTTTGCTTTAGAACACAGTGGAGTCACTTGAGAGTGGCTGAATCTTTTTAGGTTTTACTTCTAAGGTTTTCTAGGCATTAAGTCTGTAAATAATTCGTCCTCACTTCTGGGCCAAGATATTCTGAGTTTTCTTTCTGAAGTCCTCGGAACTGTAGGATTCCCATTCCTTCTGGTGGGAACAGGGGCTGTTCCTGCCTCTCTGTGAGCATCTGACACTTCTGGCCTATCCCTCCCAATGGTTCTTGCCTTGCCTCAGCAACTTTCCTCACAGGCAGGCTTTGGACTGATTCAAAAGACCCCTCTGCATACCTCCAAAAGAACTTCTGACTGCAGTGCTTTCTCTTCTGCAGTTTAATCCCCTGAGCTAGAGCAGCCCTGGAGTCTCTGACTTCCAGTCGTCACCCTGGGAAACACCTGGCACTCCCAGCTTCCCTTTTCTCTGGGCCAGCTTGGAATCTCCCTTCAGGCAGTAAATTGGGGCCACAATACAGCTAATTTGCTTTTTTTTTAAGCCTCTTAGTTACCATATAAGGGTACTGAACTCTCAAAATATCATTCTACTCCTTCTGTTTTCAGTGGTATGTTCAGAGCTTGTGTCTCACGTAGGTACAAACAAACACTAAATTTATTTCAGTACCTGTCTGATTTCCCAAAGTTGCCTCTCTGCCTAGAATGTTCAGATCCTCTAGTCTTTGATTGACTGGATCCTAGAACTTAAAGACTCACCTTACCTTCCCCTCATTCAAAATGCCTTTTCTCATCAGTCTCCACCCTCAGACTTTTGGACACCCTTCCTTCACCTTACTTACTACAACACACCAAAAATACAAATATAAGTTAGAAAGTGATGTCCATAGGCATTTTTTCATCATTTTATCCATAAAACTTAATGTAGATTAGTTGCTAAATGCACATTCATCACATTATATAATTCTGTATTTTTGTAATATTTACTGACATACAAACTAGGCTTCTGTTAAAATATTTTATTTCAGGCAATATTACTGGACAAATAAAACTATCATGTTTGCTATGATTCAAGGGGCCTATGAAATAACATGATTATCCTTTTTAATTAAAAGGCAATGATGTGTGTATTTAATTATTTTAGTTAATCAAAACATAACATTCTTAAAAACGTGAATGTGTTTATCAGCTCAGTGGCTCTACTGTTCCGAACTTTCATTATTTAATTAAATTACTGACTTCCAAATATAGTTGGTGTGTTTACTTTATTTGTTATCTCTGATTGCTTTATAGTATAATTATATGTTCTCCATCAGTGATTATAAACTCTACATATGAATTTATATGAGATTAAATATTATATTTTGGTACAATATGTCAGTATCATAACTACCATTAGTGGGCAATTACAGTTATTAAAACTACTGATTACTTGGTAATTAATGTATCCTAAGCCCACTGCTAAGTACTTATACATAGTATCTCATCTAATGTTTACCACAAATCAATGTACTAGATGTTATTGCTCCTTATTACCACTAAGTAAACTGAGATTCAGGGAAAAGAAGTAGAGAGGGCTATGCTGTGGTCTAAAAGTGCCTCACAGAATGTGTAGGTTGGAATGTAAACTATGGAATAAATGAATAAAGTCTTTCCCATTTCACCAAATGCCCATCTCTACATCAGGCAACATCTGTCAGGCACAGGAGTTCAGAATATTGAATACTGCCATATAATAAAATAGTTTTAAAACTCATGTTTTTAAAGAGCTTTGGGTTTCCTGCATGCTTTGAGAAACTGCCACTCCAAACTCCTCAGGTAGTTAAGACAGATTTTTGTCTCCATTATATAGTTAAGAAAACCAGTGCTCAGTGGCTGGTCATAATTAGCCAAGGTCATAATTAGTCAAGGTCACAAGATGGTTCATCCCTTCTCTGTGGCAGGCAGTGGGGATTCTCCCTCAGCTCTTCCTGTTTTTCTCACAGAAATATATATTTGTTTTGGCCTCGTGGCATTTATACTTATTTTCTTTTTTAATGTTTTTAGTGCATTACAAAAAAATTCATCTTGAAATAAGCTATAGGCATGGAATTCAATTTGCTTTATTTCAGTCCCCAGTACCAGGTCCTTCCTTTCTCTCCTCCCTGTCCCTGTCCCCTTGCCTCTTCTGGTCTCCTTCTCTTTAGTTACTGTTTATTAAAATGCTGCCTTCCCCATACACACAGAGGAGAAATTGTCTGTGGTATATTCATACATGTACACAACTCATTGATCCATTTTACTCCACAGACATTTTTTCTCCAGTTCCTACTTCCTCCTGTCTATCCCTTTCCTCTCTCCATTGACTTCCCTTCTATTTTCATGGTATTTCCCCTCTTTTCCCCTTATTTTGCTCCAGCTCTGGCATATATGAGGAAGCATTCACCCTTGATGTTCTGAGTCAGGTTTATTTTACTTAGCATGGTGTTCTCCAGGTTTATCCATTTAGCAGTAAATGCCATAATTTCAGACTTCTTTATAGCTGAATAAATTCAAGTGTATCTAGACCACAATTTCTTTATTCACTCAGCTGTTCAAGGGCACCTAGACTCGCTCTAGAACTTGGCTATTGTGAACTAAGCTGCTGTAAACATTGTGTGCCTGTATTATGTTTTTGAATTTCATTTCACTGATTGCTTACAAAGTTAGCAAATCAAAGCAAAGAACATTTTTGCATGTGTTTGTTGACCACTTGTATTTCTTCTTTTGAAAAGTGTCATTTAGTTGTTCTTCCCATTCATTTATTGGGTTATTTGTTTGTATTAGAGTAAAGCTTTATTGGGTTATTTATATATTCTGGATATTAATCTCCAATCAGGGAAGTAACTGGCAAAATTTCTCCCATTCTAGGCTCTCCCTTATGCTCTTATTTTCTTTGCTGTGCAGAACCTTTTTAATTTGATGCCATCACACTGATTTGTTTTGGGTTTTATTTCTTGAGCTTTAGGAATATTTTTTAAGAAAGTTAGTACCAGCACCAACCTGGTAAAGTGTTGATCCTATGTTTACTTCTAGAACTTGTAAATTTCTGTTGTAACTCCTAGCTCTTTGATGCACTTTGATTTGACTTTTGTGCAGGATTAAAATAGAGATTTAGGTTCACTCTTCTACAGGAATATCCCTTTTTTCCAGCACCATTTGTGGAAAAGGCTGTCTTTCCTCCAACATATTGTTTTT
The DNA here is from genome assembly GCF_052094955.1 of Ictidomys tridecemlineatus. Taxonomy (NCBI): domain Eukaryota; kingdom Metazoa; phylum Chordata; class Mammalia; order Rodentia; family Sciuridae; genus Ictidomys; species Ictidomys tridecemlineatus. The sequence continues at coordinate 138,629,479 of NC_135485.1, read as the reverse complement.
GGCACCTTTGACAAGTATCAGATCACTATAAAAATGCATTTGTCTTTGTGCCTTCTATTGTATTCCATTGGTCTTTCCTGTTTTGGTGCTAATACCATGCTGTTTTTTCTACTATAGCTCTGTAGTATAATTTGAGGTCCAGTATTGTGATGCCTCTAGCATCACTCTTCTTGTTCAGGATTGCTTTAGCTATTTGGGGATTTTATTCTTCGAAATGGATTTTAGGACTGATTTTTCTGGTTCTGTGAAGAATGTCATTAGTATGAGGACGGCTGTATAACACAGCTTGGAAAAGAAATTAAATTAACTCCACTTGCTGATGACATGATTCTACATCTAGAAGACCCAAAAACTCCAGCAGAAGACTTCTAGAGCTGACAAACAAATGAAGCAAA